>NC_080632.1:62038279-62373602 GCF_027887145.1 Ammospiza caudacuta
AACCTTCCCTTCCCGGAACCTTCCCTTCCCGGAACCTTCCCTTCCCGGAACCTTCCCTTCCCGGAACCTTCCCTTCCCGGAACCTTCCCAGAACCTTCCCTTCCCTTCCCTTCCCTTCCCGGAACCTTCCCAGAACCTTCCCGGAACCTTCCCTTCCCTTCCCACAACCTTCCCTTCCCTTCCCTTCCCTTCCCTTCCCTTCCCTTCCCTTCCCTTCCCTTCCCTTCCCGGAACCTAACCTTCCCTTCCCTTCCCTTCCCTTCCCTTCCCTTCCCTTCCGGAACCTTCCCGGAACCTTCCCTTCCCTTCCCGGAACCTTCCCTTCCCTTTTCTTCTTTTCCTTCCTATTTCCTTCTTTTCCTTCCTATTTCCTTCTTTTCCTTCTTTTCTTTAATTGAGGGATCATCAGAAAAGTGTCTGTATCAAAACCACGTGATATAGGTAGCCATATTCTGTGTTAAACAACTTTCCGAGTGACTTCCTACCTGGATAAAATCACAATAGCATCACTTGAGCAGATAGAAGATTCAGACATACCATACTTTGATCAGAAGACAGATACTACCAAAGTGTTTTACTGAACCTCTACTTCACTATCAACTTCTGAATGTAAGAAAAATAGCATAGTAGCAGTATTCATCCACATGCATTTTTCCCGCCCACTACTTGCTTCCATAAGATCCAAAAGGCCTGCCTAAGCACAAACATTTGTTCTACTGATCAACTTGCACCATTCTAATTTAGTAGGACCGTAGTCTCAGTCTCTGCTTAATACAAGTAGGTAAGAACGAAGAATGCAAATCCACTGTTTTCCTACTCCAAATTCTTAGGAGACAATCTAAGGATGGAATGCAAATTCTAATTCAATTCAACATTTTTGCAAGTCTTTTGTTATTACCACAGACATCTGACATTTTTTTTCTCACAACAAACAAACAAACAAATAAAAGATAAGTACAGAAAAAATCCCAACCCTTCAGAGATACCTATGTAGATATCCCAGAGGCAAAAGGGCAAGAGTAAGATTATTTAAAAACACAGAAAAAGCCATAAGAGAAATATAGACAATTTCCCAAGGACAGCTGAGGTATCACATTCAAATTAATGACAACTGGATTACCTGCATTGAGGCACCAGAGATCACTTGTATGGAGATTCAAAGGATAGCAGCACAGAAATAGAAGACAGAGATACAACAATAAACATTTTCTGTCCTGAAATAACTAGAAACCATTTTCAGTGGTATGCAAAATATGGCATCACTTTAGGTAAGATGCTGTTATGAATAATTTGTCTTCAAAACACTGACATTAACTATTATTTTATTAATTAAGCACTGTCCTACCAGAGGTAGAGATGAACATCCTTTACACATGGGAAAGGCATCAAATAAACATCAGTGACCCAGAAGTGACCCAAACCTCATCTGCAGTCTGCAGAGACCATTTACTGCACGAGAGTTGAAGTTTTGCTAAGGATGCAAGCTTGCATAACTGGATTTATTGCACTTTTCCATTCACCTCATTCACCTGGAAAAAATTAATCCTCCAATATAAAGGTATTTGTTTTGAGTATTTTTGCTTCATATGAAGGTATGTAAAGTACTTTAACAACAACTGTGTTACATACCTTTATAATACATATCTCTTCCACTGGGACTCTTTTTTTACACTGAAATTTATCTTGGTGCTAGAAAAAAACCTAGGAAACAGTGATGAGTAAAATTGCAGCCTGAAGATCACGGGCTGATTTCAATCATCAAAGGAGCTGTTCAAAGGCTTTCATCCTTTTTGCTGCCAGCATGCTGCTCCATTTGCAAAGTAAAATCTTCATGCAGCTCTCAAGTGTATGACGCAGTCTGTACTTTCACATACGCAAGAGAATAAAGAGAAAGTTTGTATCTTTTTTTTCCTAAAAACAAAACAAAAACAAAAGAAAACAAAACAAAATCCAAAAAACCATGGTAAAAGAAAATTAAGTATCTGTGGAAAAAATAGAGTAAATTGTGCTCAAAGCTAAGAGCTCAGAGCCTGGAATCAATTTAGCTGCCTAAAATACTTCATCAAGATATATGATACTGACTTTTATAATTTAATAGAAATTACTATTTTTTACTGTTGTTGCTTGCCAGGAACAATATCATTTTGTTATGGAAGTATAAGTAAGAAGACTGTATGACTCAAAAGGGTTTTGCACAAATTGAAAGAACATTTTCTCACAGATCTATAAATGGCAGGTAGTGATGGTTCAGTAGCATGGCTCAGGCATGGATAGTGAAAAATTTCAAGATAAATTTGCCACAATGCAAAAGCTTAGGATATTAAGTCTATTCCTGTATACAAGAAAGCCAGAGTACTTTATCAGGAGATTACAACCACAGGCCAATCTTATCTTTTTATGTAACTTTTATGTCAAAGGTCTAAAATTAATTGCTTTAGCATGTACCTAATCTTAAATTTCAAGTCCTTGTTGAATTTGTACCTAATGCAGAAGAAAAGACTGGCATGCTAAAGAAAACCCCACAGTTTTATTCCCCACACAAAGCTATTATAAAAGTAGATATCCAGTCATGCAAGATGAGAAATAGCTTTTCAACTCAGTGAAGTCAGTCTTACAGGAAATCTAGTACTTTACAGAATATGAGGCTTGCTTTTTTTATTTTTCAGTGCTTCACACTAGGAGGTAACAGCATAAGCCACAGAATAAAGTTAAAGAGTTATTTTGTTTTTCTACATTAGAAATTTTCAAATTCAAAGGACAGGACACTGTAAGCCAAGTCTCAGATTTCATAAAGAGACAAAAATTAAGCATCACATTTTATTGTATTCATTTTTATTGCCTTTGTGAAGTGATATGAAAACAGCTCTCGGACTAATGAAAGCAGTATGAGCAGATTGAGGAAAATTCAGTAGAATGATATAGAGAGCCATTAAACATGAAGTCTAAGGTAGACTGTCTTATGTTAACCATAAATAAAACTAGTAGATTTGACAGGTTCTATTCAAGCTAATGACTTTGATACAAAGGTAGTCATAAAAAGCTGAAATTTTAATTAATTTTTTCTAATTTTGAAGAAAAAACTTTTAAAATTCAGAAAGAAAACTTTAAAGCCTCTTAGTAGGCCTCAAAGCTAGTCTCTTTCACAGTCTCTTTTCAAAGAGTTGATAATATATCTTTTCAATGCTTTTCTCTTTTTCTTTTTTTCCCCCGAAATTCTTTGATTCCTTTTACTACTACCTGTAAGCCAAATATCCCACACTTAGAAAAAGGACTGAATTCATAGGCCCCTAGCTTTGTCATAAAATAAGACCTTCTAATTCATGGAACATTCCCATGCTAAAGACTATTTTGAGCTCCTCCAAATTCTTGTCCATGCCTTCCTTTGCAAAGATTACTTTGAGAATATATTAATCTACATCAATTAAAGAATTTACATAAGAGCAGCTAGCATGGGAAACACTTCTAGAACAGAATGTAGCCCTTGTTAGAGACTGCAAAGCTGCACCCTTCATAAATGCCATATAGAGCTTAAGGTGGGGGCAAGCCTTTGGGTTGCTCTTGCCTCAGCAACAGGTGTTTATTGATTTGTTATTCCACAAAGCACCATGCGTTTGCTCAGGGCAAGTCCTGGAATCCTTAGACCAGGCCTTTCAACCTACAGTGTTGAAAAAAAAATTTTTTTATATTTTTAAGGAGCATTAGGACAGTCCTGTTTGATAAATGAATACTTCATCACAATGCCCCTAAAAAACAGTACAGATTTGGGCCCTAATTCTTCCATTTTACTTATGCAGATAAACCTCTCAAAGGTCTCCTGCACAAACCTGCTTAGCAAGGGATGTTGAATAGGGCTCCCATGCAGCGGCTATGTGTGGTTGACATACAGCTCATTGTAACACATGCCCAAGCTTCAGCTCACTACGTTATGTTACGAATTTCACTGAAAACATGGTTTCATTAAAGCACACTGAAGCTCTCGACAAGCTTACAAACACAATCGGCACCCTCGCCTTAGATCCTTTGTTATCAGGATCTGCCTTGTGCCATGCCCAGCACCCACCCCTCGGAGGATACCATGCCGTGGCTCCCCGCTGTCCTGAGCTGGTGTTGCCACCCGCCCCTACACCCCGCAGAGAAGCCTGGAGAGCCTTCCCCTCAATTCGCTGACCACCGCTTGCGACCCCGCAACCACAGCCTTTCCTCTCCCGGCACTAAGGGCCTTCATCCGCCGGGACTGATCGCACACCAGCCCGTTCCTGCCCGAGGGCAGTCAAAAGGGTACGGGGCGCTTTTTTTCCCTCCCTGCGGGCTCTCAAGGCTCGGACCCCTCCAAGTGGACACCGAACCCGTTTCGTGCGGACTCCAGACCCTCCCCTGTGACCCCAGCCCCATTACTGAGAAAACCGAACCCTCCCCTGAGGACTTCAGGCCTTCCCGTGCAAACCCCAGCCTCTCTCCTGTGACCACAGACCCACTGGGCCCGGCGCCCAGCCCGACCCGGCGCGGATCAGAGCACAGCGGGCCCGGACAGCGCCTCCCAGCGGCCTAGCCCGGCGCAGTTACTGGGCCGACGTGAGCGCCGCCGCGTCCCCCGCGCCGGGGCGGGGCGCGAGGGGGGGCGGTCCCGGGGCGGGGCAGGAAGGGGGGTTCGCGGCGCCAGACTCCGGTGTCGGTGTCGCTGCTGGCAGCGTTTGGGAGTCAGCGGTGTGGCGCGCCTTCCTCCCGTGAGTTCCACCTGCGCCGCGTTCGCTCGGGCATGAGGGCTGCGGGGAGGGGAGAAGCAGGGGGTACTTTGAGTTGCGGTGATTCTCCCGAGCTCCGCGGCGGTGCCGGTGCCGCGCCTTGGCCGGACGCTCGCCCGGCCGCGCTCGGCGCTGCCTCTGCGTGGGCACACATGCGGCGGCGGCGCCGCTCCCCTGCGCGCTGCAAGAGCCGCGGCGCCTCCCGCGGATGCCTCGGGGAGGGTTCCCGGACGCCCGGAAGCTGCTTCGCATCGCCGGGGGCCGCGGTCTTGCGGGTGCCAAGAGCTGCTCTTTCCTTGTTGGCTGCAGACTGCGGCGGCTGCGGCTCTGGGAGGCGGGGGTTGCCCCATCCGGTCCTCCTTGTCCCCTGCTGAGCACTGCCGCCGCCGCCTGAGGGGGTTGATGCGGCAGAGCCTCCGCTCACCCCGCGGGACTTCATGTCCTGTGCAAAGCCGAGGGACGAGCTTCCCCGGGACCGCCGAGGCACGGCGCGCTCCCCGCCGTCAAAGTTTCCCGCGACGCCCGGCGCAGCCAGCACGAGCCCCCTGCGAGCAGCGAACGGGGCCGTCCCGAGGCCGGTGCCTCCCGCCCGTCATCGGGTCTGGCTTAAAGGGCCCGGCGGCATGCCGGTAGTAGGAACATGGCTGAATGCGGAGAGGCAGAGCCCCTCCGGACTTTGGCGCTGGCCGCTGGCACTGTCATTTCTTCACCTCTGGGTGTTCAACCGTGGCAGGCATGGAAGCATTCAAGTGCTGCCGTTTTGTTAGTTTCGACTTCCAGCTGTTTAGAGTACAGCTGGAATGTATGGTTCCCAGTAGTCCATGGGAGTGGCTTTTTTGTTCGGTGGGGTTTTTTTTTTTTTTTTTTTGTTGTTTGTATTTTTGTTCGGTGGGGGTTTTTTGGGGTTTTTTTGTAAGCCTTCACTCCTAATTCTATTCCTTTAAAACTCAGGTATTAATTTCAGGCATTACTATCAAAATATATATGCTTTCTGTATCAATCTCTTATGCTTCATACATATTTTTAAATGTGCCATATAACTGAGAACTGCTGTGTGAAGGGGGGGTCCCAGAGCTCTTCAGCTATGGTAAAGCCATGGGCAGTTCTGCGGTTAACTTATGGATTGCAAACACAGAGGTGCTGTCATTGCCAGGTTGGTAGGTTTTACTGTAGACTGTTGTCACATTGCCTGCTGTATGCTTGCAATGAGTGTTCTTATAGATTGAACACTCTGGATAGATTGGAGTAAAAAATTATATATATCACTGGCATGAATTAGAATTTTTAAGCTACTTATTAAAGAAAAAATATTTGGCATGGAATTGAAAGTCTTCTTACAAGACCACAGGCGTTTTTAATATCACAAATCTCTGTGATCTGTCACTTAATAGGAATCAGGTGTTTTGTTTCCTTTTTGATTTGAGGCACTCCTTTTCGGTGTTTGCAGGGATTCTCACATTAGAAACATTGAAAACAAATGTATGGCTTTCAGAAAACAGCAGTTTAATTCCAAAATTTTAACTGAACTTTTTTTTTTTTTGAGTACTTATGTGTTGGATTCTTATTTATATTTCTGTTCTGTGCTGTAGATCTGAAATGATGAGTCTGTCTTGTACTGCAAATCTGAATTCAGGAGCTAGTTTTCAGAAATAACTTTGCTGGAAGACTGAGGCTGACTATTTGCTGACTAATGCATGCAGAAAAAATGGAAAGTGGGTTGAATTTAGACCTTAGGTATTGAGTTAGTTTCCTTGATGTGGTGATCTCCCTGTTCGGACAGGTGAAATGAGATCTAGGTAGTAAGGGCTAGCAAGTAGACAAAAGAAGATACTTCCTTTGACATATGGAGGCAGAGGTCTGCACAAGTCTATGTGCAAACAAGCTTAAAGTAATCTCAAAGATCCAATCCAACATAGAAACCCACTATTTTGATGCTTTATCTGCTTTCTTGTCAAGTGAGAGAGTCTCAGGGCTCTCAAGTGTCCAATAATACAAGATAGGATTGAATCTGCTTGTTGTGGAGGTTATTTCCTTGCTGATACCACAAAATGGTCAAAAAGGATGTTTTTTCTTGATTCCTTAGAGGTTAATCCAGAGGAACTTTGTTGTGAAATGCATACTTATTGAAGACAATTCTTATTGCATTGCTTCTGTTTTACATGTAGTCATGGCTCAAAAGGTGCCAAGAGGCTGGGATTTGTTCTGGAGTTCTCATTTTATAGCTTGACAGAACTATTCATGTTGCACACTCAAAAATGATGGAATGCACAATGCAATTAAGACTATACTTTAAAGGAATTTCATAACTTGCCAGGTTTCCATTTAATGTATTTAATCGGATCTGACCATTGCTTGTGATATTTAAGATTAATAAATCTCCTGGGATGTTTATAGTATTACTATCCAAAGTTATACTACTGTAGACAGAGTATTGAAATGTATCACAAATGAAGCCAAACAAGCTAGAAAAAGTATTCGTAGTGTATACTTTTAAAACAATTGCTACCAATTAGGATTAAATACTTAAAAGAGTAGATTGTACCATATCTACCATATTCTGTTCAGTACTAATAGGCTATACCATGTAAGTTGTTTTGCATCTTGCGAACAAGATATAGTGATGGCTGATCTGAGCAAATTGTTGCTAGACTGGTTTACCAGCCTGGTCTAGTATGACAATCTGAATAGTCAAAATATCCTGAATAATTTAAAAAATGTCTCTATGTAAGGCATCCAAGTTCAATCTAATGTTAAAGTGGCCGAAAGAAACACTGGACATTCTCTAACGACTGAGAAATGTTTTCTTTATGCTTCAGAGCATGAAGAAAATACTTCAGAGCCAATCAAATAAATGGAAGGTGTTTTTCAAGGCACAACTAAGTGTTTTGCTGCTTTTTTCTCTCTTTTTCCTCCATTTTTTCTCTCTTTTTTCCTGTCCCACTCCCCTCTTTTTTCTCCTCCCCCTTTATTTTTTTTTGTCCTCTTCTTCCTCTCTTTTTTTTACCTTATTCTTTTCACTTTTACCTGTCTTTTACTCTTTCTTTCCCCAATAGCTTTGTCGAAGGAAGGGGACCAGGACACCAGATGGTTCATCACAGGTCCAATTTATTGAAGAAAGCATCAAACACTTATACAGCAAATAATAAGCTTATGAATATTCTGTAAGCCAAGCGATCTATTGGTTAAACTATACCATTAACTCTTCCTCATTCCTTTGGGCCTGCGTTGTCTACTTCTCACGTCTCGCTCTCTATTTCTTTATCATATCCAGCTAGGCCCAAGGACACACTATATTGCAGGTGTAGGACTTGGAATTAGCCACGGCTTTGTACTTTTCCAGTCTCTAGTCAACTAAATTCCCAACAAGCTTTTTCATTGCCTTCCTCCTCTTCTGTCACCTCCCCCCTTTTCATGTTTCCCCCCTCTGTTTTGCTTTTCCTCACCACTTTTCACCTTTTTCTCCCCCTTTCACACTTTTTCCCCCCTTCTTTTTCTCCTCTTTTTTGTTTTTTATCTCCTTTCTAAGGCAGTCATGACATAAAGAATTGAAATGCATAGGGCAACAGAAAGAATTTACAACAGTGAGAATTTACGACATAATCCTGATTGAATAACCCCCTTAATTTCTCTGTGATAAGTGAAGGACTCTCTTTCATTTTCTCTCAGTCTGTACTCAAATTCGGTGTCTTCCAGTGGGCCAAAGTAAGGAGGAGAGGGTGTTATTTATAAATTGTTCAGGCATGTTGAATCAACGAAAAGCATTTTCCTGCAGAAAGATGTAATTCAATAGATCTCAAATTTTATGGGTTACTTTATAACTTATATGAAACAAATATTTAAAGGTGAATTTGTGTTAAAGGTATGTGGGAATGCAAGTGTGGAGTGCTTTTGTTATGACAATATTCTGGAAGCTTAAAGTAAAATTAAGTAGGATTTTGAGATATAACTTGGCACCATGTGAGCAAAGAACAAGTACTTACAAAAATTGTGTAGGATATATGGGAAGCAAAATTAGTTAGTGTGGTTTTTTGAAGCACTGTTTTTCAGGTATGCATCTAAAATGTTGGGGTTTATTATTAGTAGTGTTGAGAAACATAAGCTGTGTAGAGATTCTCTTTCAAATCTATGTGAGAATGTGAGTGAAATTGAATACTAGCCTCTGAAATTATACATACAGATTGTATATTGAGAGATGCTAGGAGAATGCACACTTCCAATTTGTTTAGTAGGTGAAGATCAGGCAATTTGTTTCTAAGGAAGACACTTAGCAGTCATTAGTTGGAAGAGCTCTCTTGCAGCACTACTCCAAGCCCTCTGAGCACTTTCTATGCGTTGTAGAGAAAGCAGTTTTCTTGCTTTCCCACCACCCATCAATGTTTTATTGACAATGAAAATACTCAGCAGAACCCACTATTTTATGCAAAGAACAAAGTGTGTTTTGCAATAAAAAGCAATAAATAATAACCTCGGCTGTTCATATTGCAGTGATCAGGTTCCTGCATTTTAGGCAACAGATGTAACTTAGCAAGTGCTCTGGTTTAAGATACCAAGGTTCTGCAATAGCCAAACAGAGTGTGTCATCATATGAGAAGAGAGTTTAACTGCAGCAGCTTACAATGGATCACTGCATAGGTGGAAGCATGACTTCTGCTTTTGAACAAATTATTTTCATAAACTTGTATTTTAAATCTATGAGATTTTTGTTGTTTGTCTTTTCATACTCTTGCTTTTGCAGTCCTGCATTTATGAGGACCAGCACAGATGGCTATCTTGTCAGTATGATTACTTGCAGTGACAAGGGAGAAAGGGATGCTGTTTACAAAATCCTCACTGTGTATTTTGGTTTGTTCTTGCCTGGTAATGATGTTGCATGATCTTTGCTGCATTTTTCTTCCCTTTGGACAAAGAATGCTGAGGGTGGTGTAGAATCATATCCTATTTATATCCATATCCATGAATGTGATGCGGTCACATATTCCATCACTGCCTCCCAGTTCCACTCCACAGTTATCAATATTCTTTTTTGGATGTTATGGTACCACTTGGTAGTCTCAGTCCTGTTCTGGTATTTTAGTCTGTGCTGTTGTACATTTGTGGTCCTAGTGTACGAATACAAGTACTTTTCTGTAGAAATCCCTACAAAACAATGGTATCTCAAAGGTTTGTTTTTGTAAAATTGTCTATCTCTGTCAGAGTCCTTAGTGTGAAGGGTTAATCCAGACTTGAATAAGAAAAAAAAAGTTTTCTTCTGATGGTCATATGTTGCAAGTGACTTGCTTTCAGTCTTCTGTGTTGTATATGCCTCAGGTTTTCATACTTCAACAAAAAGGAGATTATTAGTCTTTCATACTTGGCAACAAAAAGGGATTATGAGGAAATGAATTTATATTGAATGTAAGGTTTGTGTTTTTTCCTTTTTTTTTTTTTTCAGAGCACAGGACCAGGTTAACACTAGAGGGCCACTGGAAAACTACAGATTTGTTTTGCTCTTATGCCTTCCACCCACATATAAAAATGGTGTGGGGGGGAGGGGTGTTAGCTGCATTTGCTTTCTGTTGCAGACCTCTAAGTAATGTCCTTCGACCCATTTGATAATACAATTACTCATCTTAAAAATTAGGGCCTACAGTATACCCTTTCTGGCTTGTTTCAAAAATGTCAATCTAATTTTCAATCAAAATTATTCACAGTCTTCGTATATATTCATTGTTCTTGCTTAGTATCATTCAGTAGCTTAATTCATACTTTGTTCTCTGTATATACTTCTGTGTAGAGAACAGTCATGTTTACTTTTAGACTTCATGTTGTTGGGCTGAAAAGTCCAGATTGTCTTTGTGTCATTACATACTGTGAAAACTAAGAGTTTATTGGGCTTAACTTGGAGAGGAGAAGGCTGAATGTGACCTCGCTGCAGACTGCAGCTTCCCCAAAGGAGGATGCGAAGCGGATGACACAGATCTGCGCTCTCTGGGGAGCAGTGATAGGATGCAAGGAAGAGAATGGAGCTGAATCAGAGGAAGTTCAGATATATAAATACATGGCTATATTTATGAAACAGTTAATGAAATTAGCACTTGAAACCTTGTTTTAATTGTCTTTGTTTAACCATTCATTTTGAGTTGTTTTGGTGGTTTTTTTTTACTTCTTCTACTCCACTTGTCTCACATTTAACAATCTCCCATGTTGTAGTATGGATAAAAAAATAGTTAATCTCCCCACCTCTGACCAGCTCCACTGCATTTTCTTTTGTCTTGGGGAATGATCTTTTGTTTAATTGAAGAAAGATATTATAATTTGCTAAGATTATGTATGCATATATTTTTCTCCCACTCTGTTTCTAATTTCTCTCTGTTTCTAATTATTTTTTACCTCAGAATCTATTCAATTTTCTTTTTGCTTTGATTCAGTTTAAATAAAGCATCCTTATTGAAACTAGGGTGAATTAATGTACTTGAAAGTAACAGTAGGTCCATGGTACGTTTCTAAACCACGGGATGCTGGTCAGCCTTGACATCTTAGAAGGCTGTCTGATACTTCCCACAGTAAATTTCTGTGGTCTACAGGCTGTAACATTGACAAGTTACTGAATATTGGTTTTGAAGTCTTCCAGTTGAAAGTTGGTGTTGTTTTGCTATGAAGACAATAAGTGGAGTGCAAACAGAGACTAGAAGGAAATATAAAGAGAAGTAGGTGAACTGGGAAGGAGGGGAAGAGTTGCATTGAAGGTCAGTTTGTGGGAGCAAATGGGGCTCAGTCTCTGCAAAGAAATGTGTCTGCAGATACCATTGGGACCATGACCTGGTAGGAGAAGGAGAAACTCTGTGAACTCTCTGGCTGGGCCGACAAGAATCTGGATCAAGGGAAGAAAACTGGAATAGAAGATCAGTTTCTATGAGCTAGGGACTGAAAAACTGAAGTGAAAGACTGTAAGGTTGAAAATCAGGCTAATGTGAAGTGAGGTGGAAGAGAAAATCAAAGACTGGAATGGGTCATGCAACTAGCCCATATCACAGTAAATGTATTACTTCTCATGTCTAGCATATTTAAAGGATTACATTAGTAATTATTGAGAATAGTCAAATGTTTTGTTCTGTGAGATTCATTAACATGCATTAGCATAACTGGTATGCAATTATGCTTACCTTCTTAATCCTCATCTTTTCAGGAAGCCATAGCCTTTTCTTTTAGAAGCACATACCCATCTGTAATTTGTGGTTCCTCCCTCTGTCCCTTCCCAGCTGAGTTAACAGTTTGTGAAACTGCACCTTTACGTCTTTTCAGGTACTGAAGGTGGTTGTAGTTGAGTGTTTTATCAAGAATAACAACGTTTATTGCTTTGTAACTGTTCCAGGGTGTCAGTGATTATTTTGCATTACAAGTCAGCTTGCTTTAGTAGAGTTCTCCCTGAACCTCACTCATGTGCCCTAAAGCAGGAGTGAAGAAAAGGAATTTGAAAACAGATCAAGTCAGCCTTGCCTGCTTACAGCAGTCCACTTAAAGGGAGGTGGGAAAGCTAGTGTTTGTTTTAATTCTTAGCTCTGTTGCAGACTTCTATGCTATATTTTTTAGTTTCCCATTAATTATTTATATTCAGATTGGTTAAATTCAGTTGGTTTTAATTCCTTTTGTGAGCATGTTGTACTCTGACCTCAAATTAAGGAGATGGATTTTATGGTAATAAGCATTCCAGTCTCATTATAGAAGAGATTAAGGATTTATGCTGGATTTGAAAGCATCCATTTTATCCTGACTTGAAATACTCACTGCTTTCTGCTTGTTTACTGTTGTTTGTATTGAGACAATGTCAATGTATTTTAATCACCACTTTATGAATGTTAATTTACTGTAGTCCTTTCAGAAGTTAATTTGCTGTACTATCTAGTTTGGAGAACCTAGCTGTTCTTATAAAAGCTGCTAGTATATAACATAGTTTTTATTACACACTACAGTTACTACAATGTTAATTAAACAGTGATTTCCAGTTTTGCTTATTTTCAACTAAAAAAAGGTATTTTTGTCTTTTCTTTGACTGTCTCACCCAGCTTTCTGCCTGCGAGATTAATATAGGATCACAGAGTGGTTGAGGTACCAGGGACCTTTTGGAAATGATGTAATGTAACTCCACGGTTAAATAGGACCAGCTATATCAGGTTTCATATGACTGTGTTCACTCAGGTTTTGATTAGTTCTATGGATGGAGAGTCCACAACTCCTCTTGGCAGCCTTTTCCCATGCTTGACCACTCTTATAATGAACAAGTGTACTCATTTTTGCGTGTAGAATTTCTTCTGATTCAATTTATCCCTGTTGACTCTTTTCTAGTCAGTGTACAATGGAAGGTCTGACATGCTTTCATCCCATGTTGAACAATCTTTTGTTTACATGTATTGATTAGGTTTTACCCCACCTTAAGCAGGCCTTCTCTTCAGGCTGTAAACAGTCCCATCTCTCCTTATATGACAGATGCTGTCATCTTTGCATCCTGTGTTTGATCTTGTGTCATGGACATATTTTATGAAAATCCTTTTGCTAGGATTTTTTCTCCTGAGAAGCTGAGAGACCTCAGAAACGAAATGTAAACAATAATTATTTGCTGCTGTGGAATGCAACAGGTGCATCTTTGATTGGTCTCATGTGGTTGTTTTTAATTAATGGCCAATCACAGTCCAGCTGTCTCAGACTCTGGTCAGTCACAAGATTTTTATTATTCATTCCATTCCTTTCCTTTCAAGCCTTCTGATGAAATCCTTTCTTCTATTCTTTTAATAAGTTTTAATATATAATTTTCTTTTAAAATAATATATATAATGAAATAATAAATCAGCCTTCTGAAACATGGAGTCAAGATTCTCATGTCTTCCCTCATCCTGGGACCCCTGTGAACACCACCACAGTCTTGTGCTGTATGTCCCTGTCTCTTACACAGTTGGACTCCACCTGTGTGCTGCGTCTACTGCTGCTACCTGGTAAGGGTCCACCTCTGGAAATGGCTTGAGGCTGTTTTTACTGACGGCTTTGCACACCTGAAAATGTGTTTCTTTAGGATGTGATCTCAAAATCTAAAGTAGGCTTAAATTGTTAGTTAAGTTAATAAGCTAAAGTAAAATGTACTAATTTATGTGAAATTACCTTATAATTCCCATAAGGAATTTCCTATATAATTTTCTTAGAAAGAATAATTATCTTTCATGTTTTCCTTAAGTCATAAGTTTCACAGCTTGGTGTGTGTCATGTTCCACTGTGGGGAACTGTTGGAAGTTCTTAGAAAAACAGGTGGTCTAGGATGAAAATAAGTCTAACGAGACAGTATTGTATCTGAGAACTGTTTATTGGTAACAAAAAAAGAGGGAGTTGATTTACTAAAGAGGAGTAGAAAAGACAGAAAAAGGAGGAAGGAAGATGAAAAATAGTGGGGGGAAAGAGGAGACAGAGAGGAAAATTGGGCATTGGCACCCCAAGTCAGGGAGTGCCGCCGACGGCCCGGTGTCAGGGAGCGTGTGCCCGCTGGCTGCCGGGGAGCCTGCGCAGCCCTCGGAGAGGCCCGGCTCCACAGGCACAGCTCCCCCGGCCACGGGCAGCCGGCCCCCAGGTGAGTGAGGGAGGGGGCGCTCGGGCGGGAGGTCCGGAACGCTGGACAGGTGGCGGTGGGGATCATGGTGGCGGGCTGCACCGGCGAAGCAGGGCTAGAGGCAGGCAGGAGCGCGGGAACGAAGCAGGCAGGGCGTCGGTCGGAACACAGGGAGGCTGGACAGGCGGCGGCTGGGACAGGCGAGGGGTGGGGCGCACACAAGGCTCGGAGGTCAGCCAGAGTCCTGCCAAATGCCCAGCGAGAGGGAGGGCCAACAAGGGCAAAGAGCGAAAAAGCAGGCTGGAGCCAGGGCAAAAAGGACAAAAACAGGCTAGGGCCAGGGCAGGAAGCAGACGACCAAAAGACCAGACCCAAAAGATAGACCTTGTGATGCAGTTATTTTTATGCTCCCTGTCTCCTCCCGTGATCTGCCTGCTGACAGGAGACCACTGGCACGGTGTTCCAATGTTCCACTGCAGTCCATTGGTGGAGACCTCTTTCCATCTGTTGGAGAGCCCCTCTGGAGGGTGCAGTGTTCCTGGTGGTGGTCTGCTGCCTGCTTGTCCCATGTGGGACATGAAATCGTTGCCAGGCAAAGTAACCCCAGAGACAAGGCTTTCTCCCATCTTCTCCTAGTTGCCTCCTGTAAATGGCACATGTGCAAGCCCTCCCCCACATGCTTCTGACAACCATGTTGAGAGAGAATTGAAATTAAATTGGCTCTTCATATAGGAGCAGTGAGTTATTATGATCTTTCTTCTGTGGAATGGACTTATTCTATTAACTCTAGCATACCAAAGTTGTTTCAGCATTTTAGTTTGTGTGAAAGAAAGTTGAGAACTCTCATTGATAAAAATTACTTGCTCTATAAAAGATCAGTAGTACCTACAAGGGCAAGGTAAAGCAATCTCTTCAAGGGTCATCAAAGCATGGAGATCTTCCCCTAAATATCCATTTTCAAGGCTCCCTTTGCAGTTATCCTTGGATGTTGATCAGCTCTTCTGGCCTTTTAGTTCCCACTAGAGTGTTTTTTGTGCCCAAAACTATGCTGGTCAGGTGTGACTGAGCATCACTGTCACTCCCAGGTTGCCAGTGGATGTTCCTGTGAGTTAATGTAACTGTGAGAATTCCCAGGGAGAATGCTCACATCTGCTCTCTGATAAAGGAATGGGGAGCATAATTTTTGCGAAATACATGTTGTAGAATGTATTAAGGAGTATTAGCAAAGTGTTCTGAGATTAAGGACGTAGTTTCTTGGCACCTGGGCCAGTATCCTGGCAGGGATCACTGTAAACAAGATTGTCCTTCCAGTACCAAGGTGCACCCCCCTCCTCTGTCTCAGACAGGAACCTGGTGTCTGTTTCTGTGTGGTGATGACCTGACAGTAGTTTGTAAGTGTTGTAATCTTGGACTCACACCCTCCGATTCAGAATTAGTAATGCTCTTGTTGGCACTGTTGGCCAAACCCAACAAAGGGCAGGTAGGTGGAAGAATTCACAACAGGTTTTTGGGAGGTCTTTTAGTATGCTTTATTAAAGTGGCTCCACAGGATTGATAGGGATATGTGATAAACTCATGTTACCTGGTGTTCACAATCATGCAACAGGACCATTTCTCCTAGAAATGACGACCCTTATTTGATTTAATGCAAGTGGGAATACCTAACCACTGATTTAAAAAGTGAAGACCTTTCATAATGACCTTCTCGTTGGCAGGGGAGGTAAGCAGTACAGTCAGGTGCTTATAGATGTGTCTGCCAGCACCAGTATTTAACAGAGGCCCTGGCCTTTTAGAAATGGCCCTGCATAGTATCTGTCAGGTGTGGCCTGAGACCACCGAGTGCTCTGTCTTTCCTGAGACTGTTGTGGCGGTTTTTCTTGCTTCTGTTATTTGCAAGTATTCTTAAAGACATTTAGAATGGTCTGTCTGGAGCAAGGATTGCCTCTTATTTTGTCTCCATTTGTAGATGGCAAATATCCCTGAATTACTTGATTTCTTAGGAGACTCCACTCAACTGACACATTGTCAGTAGTGGTTATTGCAGAAATATGTATCTTAGGTAACTGAGCAGCAGCAGCATTGTGTTCCGGCAGTAGCTCACCATGATTTGCAGTATAGGCATCTACATGTCTCTCATGGCTAAGTAAGCAATGCTTTTGTACACCAGACCCCAGTGAGGTTTACCATGTATCATCCAGTCATCTGCTTCTCATTTCCTAGACCACAGTGTGAAACCTTTGTAAGCCCAAGAGTCAGAACAAAGACTTCTGAAGCAGATTGCTCTTGCAGCATAGATACAGCCATTAATTCAATGTATTGCTTGCTCCTCCCTTTCTTTGATAGGTTAGGAAGGTTTGCTCAGCTGTTTCAAGGGTTGCTTTCCACTGCAGTTTTTCTTCTACATTTCTTGATGTCCAGTCAGTGAAACATTATTCTCTTGGGTTAATTGCTTGTACAGTGGGAACTGCTATGCCCAAAGTAGAGGCACACTGTTGTTACCCAAGACAATTTGTCCTGTTTTCTCATCTAAGGCACTTTGTTGCAGCTGGGAGATGTAAGCTTAGAAATGCACCGTTTACACTTGACCTTGGTTTTTTTTCTTATTATATTATGTGACCATGTTCACAGGGGTCCAAGGATGAGGGAAGAGATGAGGATCTGACTCCATGTTGCAGAAGGCTTGATTTATTATTTTATGATATATATTATATTAAAACTATGCTAAAAGAATAGAAGAAAAGATTTCATCAGAAGGCTAGCTAAGAACGGAAAAAGAAAGAATGAATAACAAAGACTTGTGTCCCAGACAGAAAGTCCAGCCAGCTGACTGTGATTGGCCATTAATTAGCAACAACCACATGAGACCAATCACAGATCCACCTGTTGCATTCCACAGCAGCAGATAATAATTGTTTACATTTTGTTCCTGAGGCCTCCAGCTTCTCAGGAGGAAAAATCCTAAGGAAAGGATTTTTCATAAAAGATGTCTGTGACGTGTACTTAGTCTCTTTATTTTATTTTTTGATAGGCATCAATGCTAGCAATGTGTTAAAGAATTGGTAATGTTTTTTTGGCCATCTACAAAAGTCTTACCAACTTGTTGGATATACTCCTACTGTTGGGATCGCCATGTGGGTCCTGTGTGTCCACTCCAGTAATTATTTGTTTTGATACTGTTTTTTACCATCTTTTTACCTGCTGAAAAAATATATTTCATAGTTGGCTACTGTAGCAAGAAGTTGTCTGTTCAGTTGATTACTTGTGACTATTTCTTGAAGTAGCTGCTGGATCATAAATTAATTGCAAACATGAAGCTATTTGTTTTGGAAAACTTGATTTGATCTGGCATAATTTCTCTCGAGTGTCTGTGCTTAGATTCATATCATTGCTTGATTATGGGAGAGGATTTTTGATCTATGAAAATGTTTGCTTCTTGAGTCTTACCCAAGGGCTTTTACTATGGTTTGTCCAGTTCTTGCTGTTTAGGAGTAAATAATTAGCTTCCAGCATAATTTCTTTCACTTTTTACACAATGAAGTAGTAGAAAACTTGCTGATATTCTCAGTAGATTTATTATGTGAATGCTTTATTCTGTTTTGCAACCTTGAGCTTCAAGAAGATGATTAAAACATTTACATTTTTGTTGCTTCCCCATAGTATAAGTACTTCCCTCTCAGCAGAATTAAATTGTAATTAATCTTAGTAACTAATCTTTGGCTATGGCCTCGTACTTGAGAGTACTGTTTCTTTGTACTGCTGTCAATATGGAACTTGTGAGCTGTACAACACTTCAAGATGAGCCTATAACTCTAGAGTTAGAGTGCAGTGTAGTCGGAGACCTGGTGCTTTTCAAATGGTCTTGCTGTAGATCCAGAACTCTGGCTAGGTAGGAAATGGATCTAGCAGGTGTGGAATAGTATTTATCTCTGTTTAGAGAAATCAATTTTCATTGAGGTACTTCCTTTATTGCCATCTCTGATACTTAAATTGCATAACATGAGACTTGGAAAAAAACACATTACCACTGTGAGTGGCACTGGTCATAGAGCTCTTAGATAAAGTGAAATAAAACCTGAGCTTTGTATAGCAATAGTAACAAAGTGCTCTCAAGCCAATATTGTTGCTTAGGTACCTTTGAAAGTCCGCACCAGGGTTTTCCAGTTGCCACGTCACTCCTCCAGGGAGAGGAGTGATTGCATGATGATGAATGTGAACTTCCAGTGTTCTGTAGTATCTTCTGTTACAGCCTAACAGTGAATCAAGAGCAGCTGACCTTGGCCAAGCATGTCCCCTTGATTTGACTGGTTTTGGAAGACATAGCACCTGAGGCCTTAACTTGCAAACAGACAGGATTTAATAATTTAATTAATGTCAAACCCAGCTGTATTTGTTTGCATAAGTACAGTTTCCTGTCTTTGGGTAATTTGAATGTTTTGCAGCTACAAGCAATCTCAATATTAGTTACCCTATTCTCTATAATTTCTTCTCCTGAGATTCTCTTTTGTCTATCCATTTAGTGGATATTTGTTCACAATATAATTAAAAAATAGGCTGTAAATTGTAATCTTGTTAGATGTGAGTGCTTTTTGAAGAATTTATGTTCACTGAAATACACTAAAAAATTTTTTCAGGGTTCATGTTTCTTGGTTTGTTGGTAGTGAAGTATAAGATACTGTCTGTAGTTTACTCAGGTTTGTTGGTAATTTTGACAAATATATGAGACAGTAAAAGGAGTAGCCTTGTCTTAAAGCCACCTTTGTCACTGTTATTTACTCCACCAGTAAGGTGGAGTCCAGGTCCCCATTCTCTCTGTTGGTTCTTACTTGGGCTTTTATTCTATTATTATTGTACTATATCTCTGTTTAATCAGTATCAATTTTTTTATTTCTTAAACCAGTTTTTTAAAACAAAAAAGACTTTCAGTGCAGACTAAATTTTTCTCCAAGTTGTTCTCATTAATTTCTCTCTCCCTTGCTCTGGACAGGCAGTCTCCAACTTGAAATTTGTGCATTTCTTCTCTAGAATATCAAAGAAGCTGGGAGAGGGAAGAAACTAAAGGAATGATAGCTTTATTCTTTATTGCTTTTATTTCAGATAACTATCTATCACCTGATCTTGTCTTGTCAAAACCTTTTATGTCTGTGAGGAGAAGGAGTGTTATTCTGACAGTACTCCTCACAAGTATCAGAATGTTAGCACTGTTACTTTAGGTGCTTGTGGTCTTCTTGGTTCCTTTTATTTTTTCTGTCAGTCACATTTATAGTAGTTGCTTATTAAAAAATAATATTACTGAAAGGTAATTTTATCTGTTTCCCACATTTCTGAGCGTGTTTTGGTTTTCCTCCTTTTTTTTTTTGGTATTTCTACTTTTCATTGTTTGGTGATTTTAAAAGTAGCTCTCAGCTTCCTCAGTTGTGTCTTCAAAATATTAAAAATGTTTTTCTATCTAATTTCTGATTTTCTGAATTGGTCAGGTTTTCTGTAGGTTATGGGGTTTTGTATTTCTAATTTTTTGTAGTTCATTAGTTTTGTTGTTTCCTCTAAATTTTATTTACTTCTGTCATGTGGTATTTTTTTTCTTGAGAATTGATTTGGAGACATTAATATGGAGTTATTGTTACATTGAATTCAGAAGGCCACTGTTGAAAACTGCACCTGAATTTTTGTATTTGCATTACTAGATTTTTTCAGGAGCAGATGTTTCCAAAGAATGGAATGTATTTTCTAATAGTATCATCATGATGTTCATTCTGTTAGTCGATGTACCTGTACGTTCACAACAAGCATTGTCATCAAGCATTAAATCTTTTCTTTGGTTGATGTTCAAATCATGTAGATCAACATTTGTGCCTTATTTCATCTTCTCATCCATGTCAAAACAACTTGACCTACATACAACCTGCAGGCATTTGCTTAGGAAGAGTTTCTGAGTTATTGTATGTGTGTATACATTATTTGAACATAAGATCTTTTTCAATTTATAATAGCGTATATTCACTTACTAGCAGGGAACTGATGCTTAAACCAGGTGCTTTTTGAGGTAGAGATCTTTTTCAAGTGTTATATCTGGTTATTACTTCTATTTGATGTTGTGGATTTTTTGGGGTTTTTTTGTTTGTTTTTTAATGAAGGGACAGTAGTTGTCAAGGGTTGCAATTATCACTTGCTGACTGTTCTGCACTGCAAGTTGAAAGTTCAGTTGATGCTGGATTGGCATAGTCTCATAGAAAAGTGAATTGCCTTGTTTCACAGCTGCGTTATTACTGTGGTGAAATCAGAGTCTGAACAATTGTGCCAATCACTTACTGAGTATGGCCTGTTTATTTTAAAATCTTCATTTGGGTTGGCCTTGGCTGCCCTCGCCAGATCCCCACTCAGCTGCTCTTTCACTCTCCCTCCTTAACAGGATGAGCTTAGAAAGTATAAGTGGAACAGCCCAAGCTAAAAAGACCGGGAGATCACTCATCAGTTACCATCATGAGCAAAGAGGTTAACTTGAGGAAAAGGAACTTGATTTATTGCCAGTTGAAAATATGGAAGAATGGACTCCCAGTGGGCTGTAGCTTCCTTCAGGGCATCTCCAGCTGCTTTGCAGTGAGGTGTTTCATGGGTTGCAAGCTTGGTATCTGCTTCAGTGTGGGGCTTTGCAGGGGCTGCACGTCCTGCTGCTTGGAGCGCCTCCTCCTCTCTTCACTGTCCCTGGTGTCTGCAGGGTTGTCCCTCTTTTGTGATTTTCACATTCTACTGTGCAACGATTTTGTAACTTCACCAGAGGTACCACCCTCCTGGCTGAAGGGCTTAGTCCTCTGCGCTGGTCATGTGGTACCACCTGGTTTTGGTACATTTCTGTCCTCACAGAAGCCCCCCTGCAGGCGTCTTACTGCTTGTACTTGGGCATGTAAACCAAATAAAACGGTCAGTGAAAAATCAAAACTTGATGTTTAAGATAATATGAATAATTCTGGGGACTCTTCTTATGTATGTGTAGTCATACGGGATGAATTACATGGAACTAGTTAATGTTTTCTCATTGTGTTTGCACATACATCTCTTCCAGTTCAAAATACCTAGGGACAGATAAAATAACTATTAGTTTTCTTAACAGAATCACAGAACAGTCAAGGTTGGCAGGGACCTCTGGAGCTCACCGTCGACACCCACCTTGCTCAAGCAGGACTACCTAAAGCAGGTTGCCCAGGACCATGTCCAGATGGATTTTGAAAATCTTCAAAGTTACACTCTCCACAACCTCACTGGGCTCCTACTCACCCTCACAGATGATTCCCTCAGTCCTTCTGCACATTTCCTAATTGCCATGATTGATCAAAGATTATGAAGAGTAGCAATCATGGGTGCATCCCATCAGGACCGTGACCTTATGTATGTTCAGCTGGTTTAAGTATTCCCTGACCATGATCAAGGTTATGTCTTCCTTGCTGTAGACTTCCCCTGGGATTTGATAAGGTCATGATGTTTAGTATGACATTTCCTCTAACTTTGTAGCATATAAGGAGACCAAGAGATTGGTTCAAATAGTGTTCCTTATGTGCCTTTACGTGCATATTAAGTATTTTATGCAGTAATTCTATGGAGTTGGTTTATTTCAGTGGTCATGGCTGCTGCTGTTGGCAGTTTCATGTCCTGCTCTGGTTAGCTTCTAATATGTGAGAGAGCAACTGCAGTCATCTATCTGCCTTGAAGCACTGTTTTCTCTGTCAGTTTAGTGTTTATATATAAGCAAAGAATATGCTTTTAATGAAATTGTGGTATTTCAGCCAAGGATTATAACTGTATGTAGGTTGTGTTGCTGTATTTAAAAGACAGCTAATATACTAGAGGGATCTTTTAATAGATTTACATGCAGATAAGCACAAAGGTGATTTATTTGAATCAGTTAAATTCTGCTTCTCTTAGCATCTAGCTCTTTCTTTCCAATATACTATAAAGAAAATGTTTTCTTTGCTTCTGTTTCCTTTTTTTGTTTTGTGCACACTGACAAAGCTAGCTGCATTTAAATAAATCCCCATCAAAAGCAATTTTCTGTATGTTTTTTACTCCATCGAGGATATATTGATTTTTGTTCTTTAGACCTACATGGGTTTGTTATGCATAGGGCAAAGAAATCATTAACAAAGACATGATGCAGTGGCATTGATTCTGATTTCTATGTCTATGCTTTCTTGTTTATATGTGAAACCTGATTTGAGAAAATACTACAGCTTTATGTATTGCTCTTGATTGCAGAGATCATTACCAGAACTTTTATTTCACAATCCACAGTACAAATCCTTTGTTTTAATTGACTAAATCAAGCACGTCTGCTGTCTTATAATAAATTTGGCCATTATGAGTCATCTTCAAATAAAAATAGAGCTTCCACCATAAACTGTATTTGCTCACCTATAGGACCAGAATCAAAAAAAGAGAGTAAGTTGCTCATTTTGCTGTGAAGTCTGTCTCAGACGAGCTAAATTAGGGAATGTCTTGCCTTGCTGAGCTTCCTGCCAGTTGTTTTGCAAGGCATTCACATGTCTTAATTAAATATTAAGAGTTCTTGATTAAAAATGACCTTTTATATTTCTGTGTAGTGACTAGAGAAAAGCTTCTGGAAGATAGAAATAGCACACTTCATCTGTAAAACACTTAGCGTGGAGATCTGCTAATTCTGAATCACTTCAGAATGAAAACTAGGTCCAACATTCTAATCCTTTTAACCTACCCCTCTGTCAGACATTTTGTGGTTACGGGAAAGGGACTGTAGCCACATGTTGAATTCTCTCATTTTCTTTTCGTTTAGGGGTTACTTATCTGGAAAGGTAACTTACAAAAGTCCACTCTCCCAAACTTCAATTTGGAGTTTGAGGTTGGGAACATTAACAGGAAGTAATTTATTCTTGTGCCACAAGCAGGCTGAGGTATTTTCATAACTCATTTTGCTATTTAAAAAAAAAGCTACAGGCATCTGAAAAGGAGGTTATTGTGAAAAAGCCCTTCTTCAGATAAGTTTCTGATTTCAGAATTAGTTTGGTATGGACATGTCACTGAGACTTCTTTGAGATGTGGAGGCAGTGTAAATTGAGCATGCTCCTTGGAATGAAAGTGTTGAAGTTACTGCAGGACTGTGGAGTGGAATGAGGAATTTTGAAGCATGGATATTTGGTTCTCTGAAGCTGACCTTTAGTGACCTTTGGTGTACTTTTAGTCAGCCCTCAAACCAGCAAAGCAATAAAGAAATGGTGGTATTTAATGACTGAGGGCCAACCCTATTTTAGGGCAAATTAGGAAATTTTCCTGTCAGATTTTTATAAAAACCTCTGTTATCATTCTGTTGGCAGAGCTGCAGAAGGCATTTGGTCATTGAGCATGCATAAAGTTAAGGTGGTGGAAGAAGGTTAATATCTGATTATTTTTCAGTGTCTCTGTGAGCAACAGTTGGACAGAGCATGAATAAAATTTTAGATTATGCAAAGTTGGGATTTACTTTGAAATTTTTGCTTGAAATACAGAAATGTAAAATGAAATGAGGTTAACAATAAAGACTGCAGTCTTAGCAAGTGCCTCATTTTTTGCTCTCAAAAAATTGTGATGTGTACTGTTCCACCCCTACTAATCTAAGAGGACCTCTTATGTTTCCACTTTAAAATGCGTCTTGTGTACACTGAGAGTCCTTTTAAAGAAATGTATCAGAGTTGTAAGAAGTCTTGTTTTCTACAAAACCTGTTTGTGTGTTTCAGGGATCCATGTGACAAGGACTTAGTTGGGGTTCAGTATTGTCTGTAGACCTCAATCTCCACAGCTGTACTTAAAGTGAAAAGAATGAGCAATTAGATTTTTCCAAATGTGAACATATCAATAAAAGTGCCTAGGTACAACTTGTTAATACTTTACTTTATTGTATCTATTTTAGGAGTGTAGTCCTGTCTCTTTCTGGTGTTCATTTTTGTAGCTTATCCCTCTGTTTCACATATAGCAAATTTGCCCAGGCAGTAGATGTTCTTTTAAGAAGGCTAATTAAAGAGATGCATAGACTTAGAGAAATAGGATATATTCCAGACCTTTAAGGGGAGAAGGTTTGTGTGGCTGAGACAAACAAACAAGGTGGCCTGTTCAGGACACAATTGTGCTGCTGCTTTGCTCCCCCCTCCTGCCTTTCCTTGAAGATATTGATGATGGGGGTGGCCATTCCAGAAGTTTGTGCACAGTGGTCTCCTCCTCCAGCATTGCAATATCAGAAAACATGTTTATTTATTGTGAAGATATGTGCAGGAATAAACAATGTCTGTAAAAAGGAAATTGTGGTATCATTCTGCTATTAATGCTCTTTCTGTGAAAGTCTTCTAAGATTGCCCAGTCCAAATGTTTGAAGTGGAACTGGTGCTAAGTGAGAGATTTGCAGAGATTTTATAGTAGAAATGCATGAAGTAATGAAAATACTTTTCTCTATACAATTTCTGTATAATATTGTATATTTCTGTATATTTATAATAAACAATTCTGTATTATTTATGTGAGTGTGTTTTTCTCCATGATATGAGATAGCAAGATACAGCATTGGCTCCAAGTTCAGGAACCAATGCTATAGAGTAAGGACTTGCTGCTGGAGAGTTCTTGGCCTCCTTTTTGCCACTGATGTTGGTTGTGATAAGAACTGTAGCTCTGTTTTGGGAACATGTTACTATAGAAAATTAGAGAAATCTCCCTCGTTTAGTTGCAGCTGTACATATATGAAATAAAACACAATAAGTCTCCTAATTCAAAATGTTTTCTAATTTAACTTGGTGTTTGTTATCCCTTACATTCCATAATAGTAATAGTATGAGTTTCTAGGTGTAATACCAATTTAGTGTTTCCTGTTTTGACACATAATAATCTAATTATTTTATTATTATTATTACTATTTTCAGCAATTTTTTAACCATGTGGTAAATGTTCATTGCTGTCTAAGCTGGTACCTCTGCAGCTTGTTTAGCAGGTAGACAGTTACTGCCTTAAAGAGCATATGCCCAGGTTTCTGTGGAGAGGGGAGATTTTATAGAAACTCATAGGATTGTTTGGGTTGGAAGAACCTTAAGGATCATCTTGTTTGAAATCTTGTGCAATGGACAGGGACACATGCAATAGGCCAGGTTGTTGAGAGCCTCATCCAGCCTGGTCTGTAACACTTAGAGGGATTGAGCATCCACGCTGTCTGGACAAGCTGTGCTAGTGCTTCACCAACCTCATATCTTATCTAAACATTATCATATGATATCTGAATATACTCTGTTTCAGTTCAAAACAATTTCCCCTTGTTACTAACAGTACATGTCCTTCTAAAAATGTCCCTTTCCACCTTTTTTGCAAACCCCTTTTAGTTACAGGAGGATGCTATAAGGTCTCCTTGTAGTCTTCCCTGCTCCAGACTGAGCAGCTTATACTAAACTTTCTCAGCCCAGCTTCAGAGGACAGGTGCTCCAGTCCTTATATTGCCTTCTTGGGTAGAGGAAGAGATTTGTGGAAGAGTGCCAGGAAATAGATTGAAATCTGTCTTACCAAAAGCAGGACTTCATAATATGCTGTGATTGCTTGAGCTACTCTTTGATTCTTTCTATTGCTGTAGAAATGAGAATCTAGAACAACTGTGAAGTGTTAGCATAATAGTCCTAGAAGTTTAGGTGTAAGAGGAAACCATTACATGTGGCCTCAAAAATTATGTCAGGATGGTTCTTCTACATGCCATTGCATTATTATTTGCAGGCTTATTCTGTGCTGACATCCTAAGCTTGTGCCTGTTCACAGACATACAAAAATAAAATTACTGCTCATTGTGGTTTCTTTTTTTTTTTTTTGTGCTCTTACAACCAGACTTTAATCAGCTCAAAGAAATATTAGGAAGAATGAAAAACTGTCATCTGGTATGTTTAATCTGCCGCCAATACCTGTCTCCCTACTTGATATCTAACCTAAATTGGTTGTTTTTCTGTAGCAGTTGCAGGAGGGATGACCCTGACAGTATTAGCATTCCATACTAAATTAAGTTACTCTTCAAGAACTGGACAATGAAGCTTTTCCTTTTATTTAGTTTTTAAAGCAGTCAAGTGAGTTAACTAGAGATGAACAGAAAGTAGTGGAATTGGCCCAGAGAAATACTTCTACCTGAGATTCTAGTTGGAAAAAACTGAGACAGTCATTTAGCTGCTAAATCCAAATAACTGAGGTGTTGGATTTATGCAATTTACTAGATCTGCAGCTACTGTCTGATCCTCCCCTTCCCAAAACAGGACGGAGATTGTGGGAATTGTGTTTTGGAAAAATGTCACTTTAAAGGCTGAGTGTGTCATCTAGCAGTTTGAAGTTGTGTGTGTTTTCATTTTCATTTTTTGTAATTATAGTTTTTACTCAATAGTGAGAAGTTTATTGCTTCAAATTTAAAGCAAGCTTTTATATTCAGCTTCAGACTGATGTGATTGTTTTTTCCTTTTTTTTACGCTATTAACTTGGAAATTAATTTGAGGTAAGATAAGCACTTTTGGATCTTGTATATATATCTTGGTTTTAGAAGAAGTTTCAACTGTTCATACTGCTGTGGCTCTTTTGACTTGGGTTTCTTAACAGGAGCTACCTTGATTGTAGCATCAGTCTATAAAGGTGGAGTTGGAGGGTACAGTCTTCTGCTTTTGTTGAGCTATGCTTTTCACTGCTCTTTTTCTCTGTATTTATGCATGGGTGAGCGCTGTTGGTGTCCATTGGACACAAAATACTGGTCTCAACAGAGGATCAACATTGTTATGGCTTTCTGCATTGCTGCAGATAGCAGAAGCTTAAGTGAGTTGCTTTTGTGACAAAGGCAAGTCTCTGGCTGTTTTTTACTTCTGTTCTTTCTCTGAAGTGTGTGTAGCGTTATATACAAAAAGATACTGGGGTGGAGGGCAATGCACTATTGCTCCTTAGATCAATGGTTTTGAAACCATGTGTGTACAGAAAATTTCCTATGAAAAGCAGGTATATGAAGCATCTGAGGAAATTTGCACTTGAGCTTGAAAAGGGAGCCATGAAATGTGCTTTTTTAAGATAACAGTGCAAAATTTGGTTGACAAGACCAAATGATGTCTGTGTAGTTGTAAAAGTGGTTGGCCCAGTAGTGTTCTTAACCCACACATCTGATGATCCGAGCTTTCAACCTAAGTGTGAAAATCATAACTTCTTCACAAGGGCATGATTAATGTTAGAATTGAAAAAATGACATTGATTAAAAAATCTGTTTATGGTGGCCCTTGCAGATACTCTAAACTGAAGGAATCCCAACTAGCTCTGTAATTCTGATTGGATTGTTAGTCACGTGGTTATTCTTGAGTATTGAGAAAACAAATATCTGCTGAGCTATTTGTGTGCAAAATGGAGATGATAGGTCTGTTTTCTGGAAAACAGCCTAAATAATCTTATTCAGCTGTCTTTGGGCCATATCATGGCACTGCTTGTAATATTTCCCAGAGTTTTGTCCTTCCTAACTAATCTACTGACTAATAGTCATTGAAGTTGAAAGAAACATGATACCAGGATAAACACTTCTTTTCACAGCCTGAGCTTTAATATTAGCTGGACTTTAGGTTTCATTGTCAACAGTGTTTTATCCCCTAGTCCAAAAGAACATTCTACACTTAAAGCTCTTCTGTGATTTGTGGAAGGTAATATATCAATGTGATGGTGTCAATGCATGCAAATAGAGAAAAGAGAAGTGCTTATGAATTTGCTGCCTGAGAGTATTGCTTCTTGATATCTGACTCCTGACAGATCTTCCAGATGTTAGATTTCAATAATGAATTCAAGCTATGACACTTGTAATTTAAAAAGTCGTATCACAATTAATAGAATCAGGATTCGGTGCAGGGTTTTTTTCTGCACAGCAGCATAATAGCTGCCTCTGTGACAACCTTCATTTCTTTCTGAGCAAATGGAAACCTAGTATCACAAGCCTCAGGAAGTTGTTAAAGCAATTAAAGGCTTCTCTCTCAGCACATCGCTTGGTTACCATAGTATCCTTTGCCTCAAAGCCTTTACTGATGATGTCAGTATGCATACAGGGGCTGTTCATAGCGTCTACGTGAAGATTATTCGGCCCTCACTAAAGATCATAAGCATCTCTCCATACATTCTATTATCCAGTGTTATTTTAGTAATTAATGAGACTGGAAGGTAAGTGACTGTTGCTTCATATTGAATAGTTTTTATGCATCCTCACGCTGAAGTTTCAGTGTTGCTTTTTTGTTTATTCCATTGCATTGTTCACTAAATGCATAAAGTATGTTTTAGATGAACCAATTGCATAGCTTAGTGTAATTTAAATGGAATGACTAAGTCTAGGTAATTTTCATAAATATATAAAAAGGTAAAGTAAAAATCCCTGAAGTAAAACCAAATTGATTTGTTATATAGTTAGAGGGTTTTTACAAATTAAAATTTGCAGAGAATTATTTTTAATCTTAAGAGGATGATTGAAATGATGTAGTGAGGAGTACTACCTAAGAGAAAAAGGTTCACTTAAAAAAATTATTATTAAAACAATAACTCAGCAATCAACACCCATCTCATATTAAAAATGGGCTTTGATAATGCAGGAAATTCTACATTAAGGTGATATGTATTGTGCAAATCTGTCATTGTACCTCTCTTTCTCCCATGCATATACAGTATGCAAGTAACTTTTCTTAACCTGTACCTGTTTTCTCTCTTTGGATCATAACATTCCTTGGCTTATTTAGACACTTCAGTCTGTTTTGGGGAAAGGGGGCCTCTATTGACATCTCTTAAGGAAAATGCTTAATATGCACCGACTCATTTGACAGTTTTAATTGCTATTAATTGCAACAGATGTGATGCATTAGAAGAATAGGAAAGACAGTCTAGTGACCATACTGTGCCTTTTGAGTAGCCTTAATTCCTTGTGGACCGAGGACTTTTTTTTTTGCTTTCTAGTATAAAGATATATGTGCTCTTTTTCTTTCTCTTGACTGTCTAGCTATTAGTTTGGATAATGATAGAAAAATAATAATACTTTAGATATTCTGATGCCTATTAACTTTGAGATTTGACACTTAAAAGTCTGTTCATGTATTTAATACAGTTTTTGATTGTTCACAGTGTCTTCCTTTATGGCTTTAGGAATTGTGCTTTTCTGTTTCACCTTAGGAAGTTAGATTAGGGGGATTTTATTCATTGTTGTTGTTTTGTTCACTGTTTTTTTGTTTGATTGGTTTTCAGTTTGGCATGTTAGACACAATCAACCAGTATGTAAAACATATTTCTTTAATAAATATCTACTACTATGTGGTAGTAGTTTGGAGTTGGGTGCTTCTTTTCATGTTTATTAATGGGTTCGATTTGTTCTTTCTCCCACCAAATCTTTTGACTCCATGTTTGGGTTTCACATTCCACCAGTTCATTACAGAAACAGGGTTTCTGTTTGTTTTTTCATTTTAATCCTGTTAGGTCATTTATAGGGGTGCATGTTTGGGTGCACTCTGGAGATCTTCCATTGTAGTGGTGTCATTAATCATTGCTGCTTTCTCTGTTCTGAGCAGAAAATAAGCAGGATTACAGGAGGACTGAGGGGAAAGGACAATAATTACTTTAAAGGAAGAAACATTTTTTTCAAATAATATTGTGGTACTGACTTATAGAAGGATGTGACAGAATTAGAGCAAAAAGAGTATCAAAAAGATGAATATGAAGAGAGAGATAGTTACCTTAAACATGGGCTGAAGGAGAAGTTCTTGAAAGAAAAAAAAGACTTGAACAGGATAAATTGGGAATTCTTTCCGTTTCTATTATTTAACAAGAGAACAGATTAGAACATTATCTAAGGTAATGCTAACCGTTTTTGAGGATGCTAAGTTAATTCAATGTTGAAAAGAGTAGTCTTGCTCTCTCTGGTGCTCTTTCCTCTCTACAGCAGTCATGAGGTGCATTTGTTTAGTGGGTTGATGTAACATAAACCTAGTCTGTAGTAAGCAAAGAGATTTTCCACCAACTGGCTAGATAAGCCCGTTCTACTGGAATCTGTGGACTCACAAAGTCTGTCACAGTAGACAAGACTGGTTTAGTTGCTCTGCAGAGCTTTAGCTTTGAGCACGTTCTGCTGTAGCCATAAGTACAGCTGTACCTTAAAATCATGGTGGGTTTTAATGAAGTTTAAAATCTCCCTGTTCAAATACACCTGTGAGAAAAAATAGCTGGTTGGCACATGACATTTTGTGGTCAGTTTCTGAATATTTTCCCTCATCTTTAGGGAAGTTTCTATTCAGATAGACATCCCAGACAAATTTCTGACCTTGTTTGAACAAGGAAATTGAGTTCAAGACCTGACACTAGTGATGTGCTGGTTTTAAATTAGGATGTCCTCTCCCTCCCTCCTTGCCCTATGGCTGGTCGTGTGTACAATTATACATGTGTTTTGTGTGCGTGGTGGGGCTTTATTCTTAACCTCACCATGGTTGGATGTGGGAGCTGAGACCACCTTGCCTTCCTTGGTCTGCATGATCTGGCCAGATTTGCTTCCAGCACAAAGCTTTAATCATTTTTGCTTAGTTAAATATTTAAAGCATGCAGCTCATCTTTGTTTGCACAGAAGTTAATAATAATGGAGGAAATGCATAGTCTTTCAGAATCAATAAAATTTTCTCAATTGCATCCTATCTCTTCTGACATTATTTGTACACATGCGTGTGGAATGGGGCAATGAAGGCTCTGTGTGTTGCCTGGTATTTCAGTCAATAGGAGAAAAAATGTGCCACAATCTTGCTAGAATTTGCTTGCAAAAAAGTACCTAATATTTTTGTTCTGACAAAATGTAATTACTGGTAGATAAGCATTCATGTATTTCTGTAAGATTGGATAATTTAATCAGGAATGTTAAAAATGTAGAAAAATCCATAAATGACTGTGTGACACCTGTGTCCTTTTTGTCTTTTTTTTTTCCCTCCACATTATTCCACAAATCATGCTTTGGCTGTGCCCCAGAGATACAGGGATTCTCCTCTGTAGCTGTATGAAAATGAAGAAAAATCTCCATAATATTTTGTATCTCTTTTTTTCTAAGTGCTTTTTTTTTGTCTGGAACCATATGTACATGTTTGTTTAAATCTGTGTAATAATAATAACAATAAGTCAGGTGGATATGTTAGTTCAAGGCTTTTATAAATACTTCCATTCCATATTGACTGGTAACTAGCATGTTGATTTCCAAAAATATGTTCTCCTGTTCTGATAATATTGCCTTCTGGTGTTGGGAATATCATCATATCCTGTTATATGAATATTTCATAGTGGCAAGTGGCTTAGATGATCTTTAAGAGGAAAATACTATAAAGCTAAATATACAACAAAAATAATAGTGTTCTAAGAAAAACATTTTAACATTCTCTAGAGCTTGTTAGTCTGAATTGGTGGGTCTGCCTCTGTCTATGTACAACATCTGATTCTGGAGAATTTTTTAAAAACCAAGAGAATCCCTTGAAAGTATTCAGTGTGATCTACATTGGGAAAAATGGGGTTTCACTGATACTTTTCTCTTTTGAATTTCATTTAGAGCGTCTTCATTTGTACCTGCAGACATGTATAGGTTCTGTTGTGTTTTTCAATCCCCCTATTGCATGCCCTCCAAGTTTGAGGATTTTTTTAAACGTTATATTGGGTTTTTTCCTTGATTAAATGTCAAAATTTTGAAGCTTTATGATTGTTTTGCCTTCTTATTTTCAATCTCTTGAGTATTTATCTCAAGGATAGGAGCAGTGTTGTGCATCTAGAAAAGGCATTAATTTATGGTTCAATAAAATAGTGTTTGTGAAAAATGCCAGTCACTTGTTTTAAAATTTTCAAAGTTTAATAATAATAAAATGGTTATAAAAACAGTAATAAAAATTAGAGCAATAAGAATGTGGACAATCAGAGTTAGGACAAGAGAGGACAATAAAAAGCAAAGGAACGTGGATTTCCAGCTGCTTCCCTAGGGCAATTATGCCCTGAAAAGCACACATGCTAACAGAAAGATTAACCCTTAAAAGCAAAAGCCTTTTGCATATTCATATATCTCATACACGATGCATAAATTCTTTTCAAACAAAGGGTATTCTCAGGTTATTGCCAACTTTTCCACCTTGTTGGCTCCTCAAAGGTGGGAAGGAGTTGGTCTCTTCTGATAAGGAGGCAATAATTCTTCTCTTAGGGATTTAGGTGTGTTACTGTTCTCTCTGTGTGAAGAATTTCTTGATTGTCTTATCCCTTTCTTGAGCTAGTTAAGAAAGTATCTTACATCACATAGTTTCTATTTTAACATTATGTTATAACCTAAAACTATATTTACCACATACTTTATAAATACAGTACTACTAATTAATACAACATAGCACATATAGTATCTGTGAAGAGCCTGTCATGTGATATGTACATTTCAAGTTTTGTTCCTAAGTTACATCATGTGTTACCTTAGGCTGTAGGTGAGGGTTTGGTTGGTTTGGGTATTTTTATATTAATTTATATGCACTAGAATTAGAATTGAAGTAAATTACTTCAGTTGGAGATGTTGCTGGAGTCTTGACTGAAAACAACTTATATCTACTACAGTGAAAGCTGCACATTAGACTGGACCTGAATCACATTTTCACTTTTCTGCATGTAGATCTGTAAGCTCTTTGTGGGGGGAAAGGGTAGGAGTCAAAAGGGAGCATTAAGTCTAGAACTAAGCCAGTCCATCTGGTTTTCTACAGGACTGAAAGTCTTGGACCTTCCTGCAAGGTTTCAATGTATGACTTCCATTACTTGCTGAGACAGTCTAGAAGTGTTTGTCTTACTTTAGAGCCGAGTGGTAGAAGTAGGCTGGTGAATCTTGTTACTTGGTGTAAGAAGTCTTACCAACTTTTCTCCTTACAATATACCTGAAAGAAGCTTTAGTATGTGAGAAGCACAGTGGATCCATCACTGTGAAGAAAGGTAGGACTCCTATAAGAAAACAGAACTGTTACAACCACTGTATTATTTCTAGGGTGTTTTCTTTATTTGTTTGTTTGCTTGTTTTTTCTTCAACTAAAAAATTAACACAATTTGAAGGTTGTAGTTTATTCCATAGTGCTTTCTTAGAGAAATCTTTGAAGAAGTGGTGTGTGTATTTAAAGGGAAAAAAGGAGCAAGTTCTTCAGAAAAGTACTGTAGAACTGCAGTGTTGCCACATTCTGCTGTTTAAAGAAGTCTATACAGTCCATCAGAAGGAATGTCACCTCAAATTTCCTTGAGGTTTTTCTAAAAAATCTGGATTAAATCTGAACCACTGTGAAGTACTCCAATTAGTGGTATGCCATTCCTCCCTTTCCTTTTTGAAGAAACCTTCCTCTCTAGTAACCCCTTGAGTATCTCTGGCACACATTTGTATTTCATCATCACAGAGCAATTCTAACTTTCTTTTTCTTACCTTAAAAGATCCAAATTTAAATTTGCTGGGGCGTTAGTAAAAGACAAGAATGCTGACCCTCAATCCCTATATTGCTGTACCTGCCACTCTCTTCAGCAGGCACGTTGCCAGCAAGCAGTGGCACATCTATGGATTGCTGTACCAGATTGTGTCTTTTGTAAAGATATCAGTACAAAAAGTTTTGCTGAGCAGATAATTTGAAAGGAAATCTCAAAGCCAGGTTTCTTGTCTGGATTTTTGTGACAGTTTTTATGGGTTTTGCTTAAAAACTAGCAGATATTATTCTGCTTTTGATGCAGTTTATAAAATGTGAGAGCTACCCAAACCCCACCAAAAGTATGCTTGAATAACAGACGTATTGATATTATCCCCTCCTGCTGCTAAAGTCTGATTCAAATGTTGGATGTCTGCTTCTGGAGGATAAAAGAAGGCAGAAATCTATGTAAGCTGAGTCACTAATGCTGACACCTTTGATAAGAGCAAACAGCCATGTCTGGAAAAGAGCTGCATGTCACCAGACCTGCAGCCCTATCTTGTTTGAGGGTACCCCTTGAATAGAAAAAGGGAAGGGAAGTATGGGATGTGATTTGGACGTGAGAAAAAGACAAATCTCTTCTTGCCTGTGTGGAGGTTCTGTTATGTAAGTAGTATCAACTACTTACACTAACACTTGAAATGTCTTGATTGTAGCTGAAAAATGCTGTGACAATTATACTGTTTCATGCAGAATTACTGTCATTCTTTGTCATTTGGTCACCTGGCTTCCATCTTTGACTTTAGCCTTGGTCTCCATTGCCCTGTGCCATGTTCTTTACTAGCTTGATTTCAAGCCTGAATTCCTGGAAGGCAGCTTGGGTAAAAACGATGGATTTATGGTGTGTTTTTGGAACTTACACACTTAATTTGAGATTTAATGCAGGTAAGCTCCAAGGTGAGTTTGGAGTATCTATTATGTTTCCTGCCAAGGGATCATACCCTAATGCTTTCATACACACTTGAGTATCAGAATTGGAACTGATGTGTAACACTCTAAACTCTTTCTCCCATTTCTATCATGGCTGGATTTTTTAGATCCCCTTTATTGTAGTACTACCTTATTTTTATTTTACATTGATTTGTATTGTTGGCTAGTGAAATAACCTGTTTTATACTAAACTGTCAATGTAATCCATTGGAAAAATAATCTCAAGTGTTTCTCCACTTGAGATCATAATAGAGTTAAAAACTTCCAACTGTTCTCAACAACAGAAGTAGGTACTGACTTTGTGATCGTGTGTTTAGTCTGCTGATAGCTGACCTGCTTCTTCATTATCATAAGCCGGGCAAATTTTGTTGTACAAATTTCTTGTTGTATTTTACACCAAAACGCATTTAAAAGTCTGCTTTCTTTCTGTATTTTATCAATGGCTAAGGAGATCTTATAATGTGACAATGTAAGATTTTTGTGAACAATTTTTAGTGCTGACCTGAAAAAATATTTATCTTTGGAGATTTTTTACTTTAGTCTCAGATGTCTTCCTGAATACTTTAACTACTGCATCTGTGGAATTGGTTGAGATTCAGGGTATGGGCCTCAGGTTGAATAATTTACTTGTGAGTAAAAATGTGTCTGAAATAAAAAGTAATGTAAGCTAAGTCTATGTAATATTTTATATAGCACTTCAAACTGAGCATTTTGTAAAATTCTCTACTGATCTTTTTTCTTTTCTTGCAAAAATGCATATTTTTGATCCAGAAAGAAGAAAATTTAGGAAAACAAAATAGTGTATTTATAATTTATAGAGTAATAGACATATTAAAATATTGTGTCCAAAGTATTGCGTCCAAAAGTCCTATTCAAAATATTGTCTGCTATTTCTATATAGTGTGACTTTTCTATTTTCTCTCCTCAACCCTCACCTCTCACCTCCTGATAGCTTTCACCTTATGTCAGAAAAATCAGTCCTGTTGAATGGGGAACTGGGAGTGGGGGATTTGGGCCTTTTTGCTAAAGACATCGATTATGTGATCTAGGAGGAGCTAAAATGCTACTCTGATAAGTTATTGCATACAAGTAGGTGAGTGGGTGTTGTATTTGGAAAAATTTCTAATAAGCCCTGTAATGCATAAGAAATCTTTAAATCAACTGTTCTTACATTATCAAAATTTGTTGATATTAGTGTGTTAATTTAAAAATATTTCCTTTTACTAGTCTAAAGCTTCATTTTTCTGCAGGTTTATAAAGTTCACTAATGTGAGAGGTTTGTCGTTGAACTTGACAAAATATGAACGCGTATAAAAGAGTTTCTTCACAAATCTGATTCTGGAAGGACAATCTCATCTCTAGTTTGTAGATGTTTCATGCTACTGCATTAAGGAGCAATATTAAAATGTATTCTTAATTAAGAATGACAATTTTGTACAAATTTTTGATAGCGATGTAGTTTTCTTAGCTTCTAACTAGACTAATGTCAAAATAGTTTTTCTGTGTGGGAACTTGCTTGTTAAAAAAAAAACAAGCAAAAAAGTGTATGTTATACTAAAAATAGAAGTCATTGCCACATGACTTGCAAACATACCTGTGTGCTTATGAGTTGATGGTTATGTAATTTGGCTCACAACCCAGTTTCCAATTCATATCTTCATGGATGAGTCTTTTCTCATATGTTGCAACTTAGTTCATGAGATTAGACTTGCACTCATGTGAAAAAATCCCATCTCTTCTGATAGGCTTTATTTTTAAGACTATTCATTATTCAGTGTGATGGTTGCTTTGGTGAATCTGACATAAAAATAAATGGAACCATTTCTGAAGCGTGGGTTGCTGGTATTTTGCAGGGGGCTTTGATTTCCTTCCACATGCTATTTAGTTTGGATAGCTGACTGTTGACTTTACACACCTCCTTTCTCAGATAAATGAAAATCTTGCTCCAAAACTTCATCTTATCTATGAATAAGAAATATTTGTGTCATGCATCATATTTTTTGGTATGTCAAAGGGATTTGTCCATGGGCTTGCAGTAACTATGATATCTTTTCATAGTTTGTGATAATGATTTTACTTTCATTGTTTTAAAACCATTAATCATGCCGTTGTCCTTAATAAGATATGTTCTTGTCGTCTTTTGACAAGCCCAGAAACATGGTGGATCTAATTTGTTCTTCTGTCGAAGTGTTTGTTTTGTTCCCTGTTTTGGCTAGGAATTCATGTACTGGCTGAGTACTAACAAGTTTTATGTTACTACTAACAGAATTTGTTGGAGTAGCAAAATATTGTGACACAGGGTACAGTAATTTTGTTTTTCAATTTTAAAATCTGACATTCAAGGTGGGTATTGTGTGTTCTAGTTTTCATCATTGCTGTTCTTGCAAGAGTCACAGAATGTTGGAAGGTGACCTTAAGGATCATCTGATCCAGCCTTCCTGACAAAAGCATGGTCCAATCAAGATCACCAGCACCGTGTCCAGAGGGATCTTAAAAGAGCCCAACCTTGGGAAATCCCCTATGAAATAAACACGGGCAGGAGACCTTTCTCCTTTTTAATTCCTTTATTAAAAGTGATCAGCTCGGGTGGGGAGAACCGACAGGTCCACGCTCACGCCGCCGCTGCTCCCAGGAGTGACTCGGAGGAGGAGGAAGAGAGCAGCTTTGTCTGTGGGCAGAGCTGGGGGTTCCGTCCTCACGAGAGCGTCCCGTAATTCCCTACTTTACCGTTCAACATTAGAGGTCCTCTGTCTAGCCGACATGTTTTGGTTAGGATGAAGGGTAAAAAGATACTAGCAGATATTAGATTCTGTTCCTCACGTCTAGACAAAATTGACTTTGATTCGTCAATTTTGTGTTAGCTCGTTGTTTTAAGGGGTTTTTGGCTAGGTTTGGTGAGGGGTCCCTCCCGTTGCATGCTGGTTCCGAGGTCATTTGCGTGCTAACTCCGAGGTCTCCTCCTCTTCACTGTCCGGGTGCCATCCTCCAGGAAGCAGCAGGGTGCCACTCGAATAAAGGGAGAATTCTTAACCATCAACGACAGGTAGTTAATGAAAACGCCAGGTGATTACAATAACAAACAGTTAGAACTCCACCCTGGCAGCAACTGGCCCAACCTGTTAACTCTGCAGCCTTTTAAAATAATGGGCAGCTTTTCTACTCATGAAACACCACATCTGAAGGGTGATTATTTCAAGGGCTGAATGTTCTCATTATGATAACTGTTCTGTTGCTGTCCAACAGAATCTTCCCAGGAGTATATCCACTACTGTCTTTTCCTTGTGAAAGGAGAGTTTTCTTCTTTGTAGGCCCCAGTGATAAGAATTCCTGGAAATATTATTTTCTCAAGGCTGAACAAGCCTGATCCCAGTTTGCCAGCCCTGCTCCTTCTGGTTGCTTTCCAGGGCTGTTTTAATCCCCGCAGACAGTCCTGCACTTCCCCGGGTCCCCTGCCTGCCCCGCCCTGCTGGGTGAGCATTGTGCCAAGTGTCCTGAGTGCTTCCCTTTGTCCAGTTCCAGCAAAGGCCAATCTTTGAAGAAGCACCTTTTTCTCTTTCTCTGTGGGTTTGTGGTTTGTCTGTATTGTTATTGTTAAATAAGTAGTTGAATATTGTTAAGCAAGCTAGCAGAAAAGTTAGTAAAAGGTCCTGTAAGTATAGGTTTCTCTCTTTGCTACTTGTATTCTATATTCCCTTAGTGATAAGGGACAGTCATTTATGTCCAGTTAGAAGAGTGGGCTATTCTGGAGGAAGGTGGAATAGACATATGAAGGTGCATCACAAAAGTTTACTGCAGTTCTAAGCTGCTTTATTTAGGTTGCTTTTAGCTCTGTTCCATAACATGTAATCCATAAATAGAATAAATAGTATTAGGAGTAAAGTGGTAGGAGTTCTGACCTGGCCTGTAGCTAAAATTATCTTTGAAAGGTTTCTTCCTGCGATGTTCAGTTTTTTGCTGTCGTCTATGAAATTGCCCCGTTCCCTCCTCCAATAGTGGATCAATTCCCGATAAATTCTGTATTTTCAAATACTTCCTGGCTCATTCTTTCATAGGAAGTGTTACTTAACAAACACTTCCTAGAGAAGTATATTGCCATGCTGGCATGCACAAGGTGCTTAATGACAGACAAATCACCAAGGAAAACAGTGGTTTTAGTTGCTGTTTTTTCAGCTAATCAAAATAATCACTTGACAGATGGAACAGCACAGGAAAGAGATTGCATTCTGAACCAAAGGCAAAATACATAAAATAATTACCTATTTTTTTAAATTTTCCAAATTAAAAAAAAAAAAGAAACTTAATGTGTCTACCTACATATTTACCGTTGTTGTATGTAAGGGGTAACTCACTTGCAACACCAATATAGAGTCTGTAATAGTGGTCATAAGCAGTAGGACAAATACTGATTCAAAGAACTGAGTCCTTTGCCAGCCGGGATTAAACCATAACAATATGAAGAAATTTCATTATAGCTCTTGAATTATCTTCCATTTCTTTCCCTACAGTGGAATTCAGGAGTCCAGTCTCAGGTACTCAGGTTAGGAAAAAGAAACTTTTTTTTTTCCTCTTTGCTATTGGAGGTTTCTGGTATATCTTAAAATTAAAATTAATTTTCAGTGAGCAATGATTATGCAGTGAAAGGTAAAAAATCCAGATTGGGTTCTAGCATGTTCCAGTTTTTTCTTGCCGGTATCTGCCAATATCAGCAAGGCAATCTCTGTAGTAAAATGTAGAACTTAAGGGTTTTGCTTTCATTAATTTCAACAAATTAGCTAAGTACAAGCAAAGTCTTTAAGATTCTTCTTTAACTTGAAATCATGGTCATTATGCAGAAGTCAGAGAACGTAAAGCTTGAGGATTTTGCGGAGTGGTATAGGAAGGGCAGTATGATGATTAATGTTATACCCACATCTGTCAGGGCTTTGTGAAAAACATTAATAAATCTGTATTATGATTTTAACCCATTCTGTTAGAATGGGTTAAAGATTCTGTTTAAAAACTAAAGATTCTATTAAAAAAACCTAAAGATTCCATTTAAAAACGAAAAAGAGGCTTACTGGTCACAAATCATTGGAAAAAGTGGGGGAAGCGTACTGATCTTCTAAGAATGAGAACAGATGATATTGCAAATCTCTCTAATCTGAGCTGGCAGCCTCATACAAGTTGCATGATTTTTACGTAGCTTTAAATTAAATTATAAACATCAAAACCAAGTCATGCTGACATGAAATCTAGCTCTACCCAGTTCTGAGGAACTTTTGTCTACAGCAAAACTTCTAAAAACTTTCTTCCTGTTTCATTGCTTTTATTGGTAGACTGAACTTGTGTGTGTGTGTGTATATATAGAAACTAAATTGTAGGCATGTGAAATCTAGTTAGTTTTTAACATTGTTGAATGAGAATTGCATTCCTGTATGTGTGTGATGTGGTTTTGTTCTTTGTGCAGTTCTTCACTCTCAAAGTACAGCTGTCTCTGTGCAGTTGTCTGTCACAGAAAAAATCTTGTTTCTTAACATTTATGCATTGATTTGAAATAATTAATAATTTTTTGTTGCTCCTAGTTCAAGTGAATTAATGTGTGTCTATCAACAGATTTGCCATAATTTTTTTTCTTTATTTTTGCTATAAGGAAACTAGTACTATTTTAAAGTTTGGAGTACTTTCTTGCAGAAATCTTCTACAGTGTTTCTGTCTAATAGGTGTCGGATCTTTAAAAGGTAAAGTGTGTCTTTAATTTTTGGCACTTGTGAGGACCTCCTCACATAGTATGAAAGATTTCCTTCAGTAGTGTCCTTTCTTCCTTCTGTGTTCAAAGGTATCTGATTTCCTTTCATTCAAGGATGGGACTGCTTGTAAATTGCTGTGAGTAACACTGGCAGTAATGTATTTCCTTTAGCTAAGGGAATTTGAAATTAGGATATCTTGAAATTTTTGAAATTACTGAACACGCCCTGGGAGAGAGAAAATATATATATGACTCACGGCTGTTGACAATTTTTGTTTTTTAAACAGGCAAGATTTTCAGAATGAGTAAAGTCCGGTGTTACTGAGAAACAGGAATTAACAGTATGTCCGTAAGCTTTTAAAATTGCACTTTCCATTGCTCTCACATGTGGAAACTAATTGCATAAATAGTTTTATCATTTTAATAGTTTTTGTTATGCTGAGGGAGAAGGTACTGTAAATTTTGCATACATTTTCTTGTCTCTCACATACTTTTGACTGAACAATTAAAGGAAGTAAAACAAATGGGAGGATGATCTTCCTTTTAAGTCAAATCCTGATGTTGCATGAGACAAAGCAGACAGAGTTAGTGGAAGATCTTAGATTTAAGGATTTTTCTGCCCCTGCCATTTATTGAACAGGGGATTAAACATAATTTCAATCACCTATGTTTTGAAAGCAAGTATTTCTGTAAAAATACAATTTAAAACTTTTTTCTTAATTCCAGTGTCCAGAAGGAATAAGCTGTTTTGCCCAATTTTGCCTAGTTTCAATTTCATATACCTTTCTTCTACAAGTATTGTATTTGTTGCAGTAAAACCATTTATTTGGGGATTGAGTCTAAAATTTAGATGTTGGGATGGGTATCTTACTATTTTTCATGCATCACCTTTTCAGTCCTAGTGAGGTATAGCTGAATAGCATTTTTCAGGGATCAACACTTGATTTACTTTACTCTGGAAATGAGCAAGCTTGACAATCCTCCTTTATGCTCCAAGAACCAGACTAGAACACATTTCTACAAGGAAATTTTATCAAGAAGTTATAGAGAGTAGGGAACATATTCACAGTAGTTTAGACAGTCATGCTGGTTATTTGTTTTCCCTTTCATGGTTATTTCTCTTTTGGCTTGTTTTGTGTTACGGAGATAGGAAATAAACAAAACCAGTTGTGATTTAAGGCTGGTGGGCATGTCAGCACCACATAGATCCTCTCTCCCTGGCCCCCTGTGAGCTAGGTAAGACAGTCACGAGAAAATGAGAAAGCTCAATGGGTTGAGATGAAGACAGGATGAAGACAGATGGAAACACCAAAAGCTGCATGCACAAGCAAAAGAGAATAAGGAATTCATATTCTCCTTCCCATTAGCAGGTGTTCATTGCCTGCAAGAAGTAAGGCTCCTTCACCTGTTGTGGTTTCTTGGGAATACAAATGCCATCACTCCAAATGTGCCTGCAGTCCTACTTTATGTGGTTTGGAATATCTCTTTGGCCAGTTAGGGTCAGCTGTCCTGACTCTGTCCCCTCCCAGCCTTCTCACTGATACAGTGGTATTACAAGCAGGAAGGGCCTTGGCTATGTGTAAGCAGCAGCTAAAACATCCTTCTGTTTTCAGTGCTGATTGGCTTACAAATCTAAAGCCTAAGTCCATATAAGCTACTTGAAAGAAAAAGTCCAAGACAAAATCAGTACAAATTATGCCCACAAACCCACACTCCATCCCCATTTCCATACTGTTCATATTATGCTCAGGTCCCATGTTATCCAATACATCCTTATAATCCTCACCACCTATACCACCTTCCTGTCTTTTGATGTATGCACAGATCCTTCATGTATGGACCGCCCTTGTAAAATGCCCACAGATGTTCACTGAGTTCATTCAGTCCATGACTAGGAGCTTCATCTGTTCTGGTGATTGCTCAGGACAGAGAGATGGTGTGTTGTGGGAAGTTACTGGGTACAAAAGTCAGGTCAGGTCACAGCTGCGCTTTTGCTGCCTTCCGTGAGGCTCGTCTGCTGCTTGTTGAGGTACGTCCTTTTATAGTAATTCCTGTAACATAAAATGCAAATCATGGATTACAACAAATTAAAGGTCTTTCCATTAAGTCTCCAACCCTTGTCCCTTTGTGCCAGGCTATAGGATCTAACATCCTCCCCTTGCCCCTGCTCCCATGTGAGGTCCCTCCTGTGGGGTATGGGATATAATTCTTCAAGAATTGGTAAAATGTGAGTCCTCTCCTTAGCTACTGTCTTTCCAGATGAGACTTCTCTAGTGTTAGCCCCCTGCAGGGCTGCTGCTCCTAAGGGTGTCATGAATTGGTGATTTAGATCATTTAATGAACCACTGTCAAAGGGTTTTAGCAAAAGCGTTATTAATAAGATGTTGTAAAACTGTGAAGTACAGCTTGGTGCCAGAGTTCACTCTATTACTGTGTGGCCCAATCATTTGAATAGTGATTCAAAATTAACAGGCACAAATCAAAGTTACCATTCTTCCGAGGCTATATGCAATATCAATCACTTAAAAAACACCTGTCTTTGGGAAAATTGCCTCTTTACTTCAAGGAGCAACCTTGAGAGGCCACCCAAGGGAGACCACTTTTAGGCTGCCTGGAAAGCAGAACTCAAAGAAGGCTCACTTAGGCTGTCATATTTATGGAATAATGTGGTTTCTCATAGTCAAATTGTGTACAATGGGACAAGTATGCATGAGACTCCTTGTGCCCGTAACTTCCTTTGTTCTGTGACAAATGATCCTTGGAAAAGCCACTTGCTATTCAGTTTTTAATTGCATGATCAGTGTTCCAAGCTCATGAGCATGGATGCTCACTGGGTTGCTCTGCTCCTTTGTGGGTTTTCAGAGGACAGATAAGACTGGAGTGCTTGGCCCTTTAATGGCTCAGATCTTTATCTTCCCTTGAGCCTGTACTGTTTGGCTAAGGGGACACAATGGGTACCTGTCCACAGGCCACAGCACCTGCCAAGAGCTGGCTCTGGTATGGGGTCTCCATAGGCTGAAGCTTCCTTTAGAGCACATTCACCAGTGTGGAGTGCCTTTTCCTGACTTCTGCCACGGTGTTGGACATTTTGTACATAGCAATGGAGCATAGCATGTTCTCAGCACTTCTTTCTTGCCCTGATTTTCATTTCTGTTTTTTTTGCCCTTATTCTTCCTTTCTGATGTGCTTAGTTTTTCTTCCAGTTTCTTGTGAACTCTTGTCTTCCCATCTGTAATGGTGCCTTCTAGCAAAGAAACTTGGGCTCCTTCTTGATCATCCATTTATGTCCTAGTATATACTATTACTGTACCTATATTTAGGCACTGCATAGAAAAGCTAGTGCTAGTATTATCAAAGGCAATTGTGTTGTACTTACCCTTACACTTTAAAAAAATTCCACATAATGTTAATGAAATACTGTTCTGTTTCATTGTGTTCAGTTATCTTATTATTGACATTTTTGTATTTTGTGATACTAAAAATCTATCTCTAAAGGTGCTAGATGTCTAGCATTATTTTGATGTTTACAGAATTCTTTCTTTTACTCTTATGGATACTAGTTCTGAAAACAGTGCATTTAACTAGTACAAACTGTGTCATAAAAAGACCTATAATAGTTGAGGATTCATTTATCTGCTCTTAGCGTGAATGTTATGTTGCTCAGTGTTAGCAAATATTAAATGGAATTGGATTCATTTACTTGATTTTCATCTTCCACTCTCCTCATTATCTTTCTCCTTAATTGAGAGGTGTTTTTATCTGTGCCATGTGCAAGGAAAGACTACAACATTACTTTTGTAATGAACTCTAAGAAATTTCTGTTGATTTATTTTCATTAAATGAAATTACTCATAACTTCTATGAAGCTACAATGCTTCAGTTTAACTACATGACTTAGACTGGATATATAGGAATATATTCCATATTTTTATCTGGAATTACTTAAAAGAGGCATACAATTTAAGGGGTTAGGAAAAAGTTCTTAATTTTTCTTTTTTAAAAAAACTTATTTCTAGAAGCCATGTATTTGTTATCTAAAGAAGGCTTATTGAGGCATGTTTTTGCAGGGGATGTGTCTGGAGTTGGGGAGTGTTGTCATGAATAGTATTTGGATCGACAGGTCATTCTAGTATCCTTCTGAGCCAATAGAATCTGTGGAAGTAATCACTCCAGCGTTCTAAGAATATTGTACTGAACTAGGAATCACCATTTGCAGAACAACAGGCATAAAGGTGCCATTACAATGGCGTGTCCAAGGAGAGCTAGAAGCTTGCTAGCATTGGCAGTATTCCTGTCCCTGCTGCTGTCCTGACTTCTAGCTACATGCTGCTGTTTCTTTTTTTTTTTTTTTTCAGTGCTTAGTTTCATCTAGTACCTTTGACAACTGCTCCAACTCAGTAATCTGACAAAAAATGTCCCTGCAGTGGGAAGTTCAAGAAACTTTTTTGGACACTGCTCTCAGGCCCATGATGTGACTCTTGGCTCTTGTATTGTGCAGGGCTAGGAATTGGACTTGGTGAACCTTGTGGGCCTCTTTGCAGCTCAGGATATTCTATTTTTTTGATTTATTACCAATTAAACAGAGTGGGATACTGAGAAATAAGAACACATTTATAACCAGCTTCCCTCAGCCTCAACTTCATTCTCAATTCCTCTCATTTCCTGAGCTATGCAGGGGAGAATAGGGAATGGGAGTTGAAGTTAGTTTATAATGCTTTTTTCCTGCTCCAGAATGGGATCTCTCCTGTGCAAGACAGTCCTCCTTGAACTTTTGCAGCATGGTTTCTCTTCATAGGTTCAGTTGTTGAGAACAGACTGCTCTAGTGTAGATCCCCCATGGCCTGCAGCTCCTGCCAGGAGCCTTCTCCAGCATGGGCTTTTCAGGAACTGCAGCTTCTTCAGGGTATATCCACCTTCTCTGGTGTGGGCTCTATGGGCTGCAGGTGGATTTCTAGTGCCTGGAGCATCTCCTTCTCCTCCTTCTGCAATGACTTCGGGGTCTGCAGAGTTGTTTCTCTCAGTTATTGTCACCCCTCTCAGCTGTTGAGCAGTGTTCTTTACCCTTTCCTAAATACCTTGTAGGAGAGGCATCACCAGCATGGCCAAGGGGCTCAGCTTTGGGCAGCAGCAGGTCCATCTTGGAGCTGGCTGGAGCTGGCTCTGTCTGACATGGGGACAGCTTCTGGTGTCTCTCTAAGATCCCTGCAGATGAGCCCAACCTAATTCAATGTCCTTCTTAGCAAAGGAACGTGCAGTGAATTTAATTCATACTTCGCATGTAATGTATAATTGAACTTAAGTACTTGAAATGATCTCTCATCTGCTTTATCCTTGGAGGCTAATCCTAACTCTATAAAACCTTCTTCCTTTAGTATTTTCTATTTTTGCATTACAAAGGGAAAACAAAGGGCATTTCAGTAAACTTTTAATCTTACATTGTGCTAGTGATAGTGATCTGGATATTAAATGAAAGCAGAGGCATCTTATGTGTTTTCCCTTTTAAGCAAGCAATTAGTATCATCCAGCTTGTTCACTTTTTATTTATATGAAATTAGCAGTTTGCTATGTTGTCTTTCTATAAAAATTGTTGATCTTGACAAGAGAATTTTGTCTGCTTTGATACCTGGTCAAAGCAGAAGCATTAGAAGGTGATTTATTGTGAATAAAATGCTTTTCAAATTAAAATGCTGAGTAGGAGAATCAACACATGCTGTCTTGTCTTCAGGCTTCTGAAACATATCTGTGATTCCCAAGAGATGATAAGAAGTGTTTAAAGCAGTTTCAGGCTGTAAAAGTGAATTTCTGCTTGAAGTCTCCTGTTTTACTAATGCAGGCACAACTGTACTGTATAAAGAGGAAGGAAATTTTTTATATATTTCTGCTTATATATTTCTGTTCTGTTCTGTCAAGCAAAGTACAATTCCTTGTTCTTAAACAAGTTTATGCCAAATAGATTACAGTATGGTGATGGAGAGAATGAGTAAAAAAATCTTACCTTGAACTCTATCATGTTTTGAAAAATCTTAGCTTAGGATTCAGAAATTGATGTAAGTTTCCATAATTTCCAAGAACAATAATTTTATTTTGATTTGAAACCCTCTGGCAAGTGTCTCTAGCTTGTACAATATTAAAATTCTTTTTCAGGTATTTCTTTGTTTCCCACCTGAATGTGCATTGTTGAAGAGAGGCATTTGTTGTATTTACTTTAGGAATGGGAGGAAAATGTGACTGGGAAGGTAGCCCTAGGACAGCTTTACTTGTTGGCAAATAACCAAGTCCTAAGAAGAGGCTGTTTAATAAGATCACATTATAAAGTAGTAGTTAAATATTTTCTGCGTCTTTTTTTTTTCTTACACATTTTCTTCTGTTTCCACACAGTATTAAAAAATTAATAATTCTAGACTAGATTCTTAATCTTTTAAGTTTGTCCCTTCTGTCCCAAATCTGGGAGATGCTGAGAATGACAGCTGGGGGCAGAGGTTGGTGACAGCAAATCTGACACCTTGAGTTGTGGTTTGTTTCCTTCCCTTGGTTTTTCTGTGTTTTCTCATGTATATCCTGATGCTCACCAAAAAAAAAAATATGAGGCTCATTTTAGTTTCTATATATTCTATAAATTTTTGCCCAGTCACCCTTGGAATAATATCCTTGCTTTTTCTTTGAATAAACATATATATATATATCTAAAATAATCAGTTTCTTTGCATCCTTCTGTTTGTGATTTCCATAACTACTATTGCTGTATGACTTGCATACTAAATACAATTGAATGCTTTCTTTATTAATGGGGTTTGCTTAGGGTTTGGGGGCCATAGGGTTTCTGATTTTCTCTTGTTACAGCAGTTAGGAAACTGCAAGTTGTGTTGTGAACATTTTGGTCTCCAAAAGGGAAGAGTATCTGGAGTTCTTCATCCTCCATTTCTTTGCTTTTTTTTGAAGTATAAAACTTCAATTGATTTAAAAAACAACAAAAAAATCTGTCTAGTGGGTAAAACTTACCATACTTATTGAATTGACAGAGCATTTAAAGGATTTTACTCAATTATTTTTCTTGGTACAGATAGTCTATCTTAAGATAGCAAGTAGAACTTACTTTCCCAGTAGGAAACCCATAAAATGCTTCATGTGTCATCAGAATATCTCAAAATAAGCTTAGATTCAGATATTGAATTTTTTTCATAGGTTGTGTTGCCCTTATAAACAAGCCTTTTAAGGAGAACTCACTATTAATTACCATTTTATTCTTCTAGTTAAACAGGAAAGAAATACATATTTTCTAATTTCAATGTATTTGGAAATCATTCAAAGAATAAATCCCGTTAGAATGAATCCAGTTTCACTGTTGTAATGCATAAAAGAAAATTCAAATCACAGTCCTTTATTTAATGTATTAATATTGTTCTTCCTGTGATGGACTGGGCAATATGTTTCTATATAATATTTCTTTTTAAAATAGGCATCGTACTTATTCTCAGCAGAACAGATTTTGGAGAAGGTTAATTTAAACATTAAGAGCAATCATGTTATTAGCATCATTAGCCCTTCTGGTGGGGTAGCCTTGGCTAAGCACCAGGTGCCCATCCCAAACTGCTCAGTCACTCCCTTGCTGAGTGGGCAAGGGAGAGAAAATATAATGAGAGGCTCATGGATCAAGATAAGGACATTTCTCCTGCCTGTCAAGATCCTTCTGCATAGCAGCACAAAGCTCTGATGTACCAAGCTCTGATGTCATTTGTCCCAATCCAGTGTTATCTGCATTATACATCTCCTAACCCCTAGATATGTTTTGTGAGATATTTTTTGTTGATGTTGAGTACCAAAAGGTTGTCTGATTTGATGGCTTCTTGTGAAATGTGTTTTCCTTCAAATCTGTGTCCTAGGTGGCTGCATTTAGTTCATTACTTAATCTCTAAGCAGATTCCACAACATATTATCCGGTGTAATTAGAAGCAAAGTGTTCTAACCTGGAGGCCTAGCTGCAGTTCATTTGTTGAACTGGCTATTTTTGTATATCCAGTTATTGTCTAAGCTTAAAATTTTGCCTAAGACAAAGTGTGACCTTGACTCTAGCTGAAGACAGAACACAAGGAATCCTTGCTCATTTTCATTACTTCATTGCATAAGAAACAAAACCAGAGATTAATTTATGAGAAATTACCATCTATGATAGATTTGGATATTAATCCCCATGAATTACGATAATCTTCTAATTTCTGTTTTCTTTGGAGGTAATGGTGGTGGAGGGTGTGGTTTCTGCTTCTAGCTTCTTCTATTGCTACTGTATATAAAATGTTCCAGTGACTAAACAGAAAATAAGGAAATACTATAATATGCTTTATAAAATTGTGGTTAACACAAAACCTTTTTATGTACCTGATTTTTGGAAATAAATTGCTATTCTTTTAAAAGGAATTTGTATAATGTCACATTGATATATTGTTACTCTGCTTTGCATTTGTTTCAAATTCCAGCTTCTTGCCTGCCTCTCCTTTCCCTGCCCCCATTCAGTCTTTGTGTTAGTTGATTTTGGCTGTTTTCTTCTTCTTTACTCCCTTGTTTTTTTCTTTGTTTGGGTGGAGCATGTCGGATAAAATAGCATGTTTACATTGCCCAATCTAATTTTCATCTCTCTGTTTCTGCTTTCGCTGTAGTCTTGGTCATTAATTATGCCTTTTACTTCATTACTTCTCTTCCCTTGGGATCTCTTACCCCAAATTGAAAGCATAACAGTGGTATCTAGATGTCCACATAATGAATCGTAATTTTTTAATCTTATTACTGAATCTCTCATCCTTGCTTTTTTTCCCTCATCTAATATTTTTCTATATTGCACCATACTTAAAATTACATTGGAATAACTTCAGGATAGTGCTGTCTTCTTAAATTTTTCCCTCTCATTTCCTTCCAAATGTAAAATTTCATTGGGCAGGAATATAATCTGAAGTATTAGTCATATTAAAGCTCATATTTCATATGCATGTAGTTAACTTATGTGAAGCATATCATCATGTCACACTTGTCTTTTTTGTTTGTTTTTAAATGATTTTTGGTCTTCATCACAGCACAGTCATTTATATGTCTTGCAGATTTGTATAGTTCACCAATGAAAATGATTAAGATCACTTCTTCAAGTAAAGAAGTGGCGTTAGCGTTCAGAAAGACATAACCACATAATGCGATTATATGCAGGTGCTTTTACTAAGAACTCTGGGTGCCAGGGGTATATTCAACCCAAATCTGACTCCAACCATACATTCGAGATGAATGTGTTTTTATATTATATCATTATATAACTTTCATTTTAATTATTAAACTTAAATTGTTCTATTGTATACATAGATTTCAGCCAAGCATGGCTTCTCATGGCCCCCTTTAAATTTCTAACATAGTTTCTCATGATTCTTCTTATGATTATACAGTAATTATATTTAGTTACTAAGCAATCATCACATCTAACAATTATATCATTTATCATACTGCTTATGCAGGTGCAACACCAAGCCTAACATTTCAGATTCTATTTTAACATTTTCCCAGGGCCCCACTATCATTCTCCTCCCTTTAAAAGCATTTTCGCCTCACTATAGGTGTAAATGTTTTCACTTGATACAGGCTTTTACTTCTCAATTTATACTTGACGTTCTTCAAATCCAGGGTTGATGTAAACATTGATGTGGATGCTATCACAAACTGGAGAACCAGAAGTTAGTGGGCGTGGATCTCATGTCAGTGTCTTCATTGTTTTCTGGTTCTAGGATGTTTTCTTCTGTATCTCTCCCTTTTAGAAGCTGTAAACTAACTAAATTGGTAAGAATACAATTAGTAAGATTATCACACTCTCAATGATAGATTCAATCCATGAAATCACATTCCACCCTAACTCTTTAAAAATTTTGCGTAGCCAGCTCATAGTCAAATCTTTTTGCTCTTCTTGTGCTTCATGCTCTATTTGTTTCAACTGGTTGATGTCATATTCTACATCTGCAGTTACACTTGGGATATCAATGCAGCAATGATCAACTTGTCCCTTTAAAAATCCACATACTCCATGCTCTTTCAGGAGTAGCAAATCTAGGGCTAATCGATTTTGTAAAGTCATTTTTGTGGTGGCTTGTAATTGTATGTTTAATTATTTAAATCCTTCCTGGGTGACTCTTGCCAGTCTGTCTACCTGACCTGTAAGTTTGTACAGCATCTCTCTACTCTGATACTTTGCTATAGGACCAAGCAATGACTCTAGGGCCCACCCAAATTTCACTCCACTAGAGGGTTCTTGCCAAGTGTCATCTGGATTTTCATTGTCTAGAACTTCTCGTCTTGCTTTTATCTGCAGAAGTTCATGTTTTCCGTTAAATGGGGACTTTTTCCAAATTGAGCATAAGGTTGGAAGGCCTAAAGTAATCTCCTTTACTTTCCCATCTACAGACAGATGTGTTGTCCAGGTGCCACTGCTTGCTGCCCATACAAATTGTCCTGGACCTCGGATTGTAATCCTGGTACACCCTGTAATTACTTTATAATTCACTCTGCCTTGTTTATGTTTGATCCCTCTGCAAGCACAACCAATTTGTAGGGCTATTCCCAGGGGTGACATCTGTTTTATCTCTGCATCATCCAAAGCGCAGTCATAAGTTTTATTACATGCCCACCAACTTACTTTGTCTGTCTTCGTTCTGCTGCTAGTGGCAGTGTTCGTTATTGCTGGATCTGTTTCATTCTCGGGGCCTTCCCACTTAATATACCAAGGGGTGTTTGCCATGTATTGGAATCTTTGAAGAATACTCACAGACCATGCACTGTCCCAAGGTTCTATCTGATCTTTCTGATCCTTGGCCTCACACTTCCATACCAGAGTGGTTTCTGTAACATTTTCTATAATCTTTTTATAGTGTGGCAAATAGCACTGCCATTGTGTGACACCTCCTGATTCTCCCATAGGGGTTCCTAGTATGCCATCACTTAGAATACAGTCTTTCTGGCTCATGGGTCTCATCCATGTCCCTATTTTCTCCCAAGTTTTCTTGATTACTTGCCTCGATTCGGGTACCTGTTTACATGCAATTGTTCTTTTGTATTTCAGGTAGTTTTGATGTTATGATTCCCCAATTTACTGGATCTCCTGCTGCCTTTGGTATTGGCAGACAGGCAGTTATTCTACTGGTGTTTTGCATTTTGGCAAAATCTTTGACTAATCCAGTCACTACATTCTCAGCCCGAACTGCATTAGAAACCTTTATCACCTGTGTTTCTGTTTGTACTTCTCTCTTCATTCTAGAATGAAGAGTAGTTAGTTGATCATTTTGCATTCCACATCCCAAAGACATTAATGACCATAACGTTAGCACAATTACTGATAGCATAATTAAACACATCTTATCTGCAACCTTGTTAGTTCACAGTTCACACAGTCCTTGATCACGGATGGATTTTCTTCACTTGGGTGTAGCGAATCCAGGGGTCCACGCCAGCTACTTTGACTGCTGTAAAGGTGGTCGGTAGTACCTGATGGGGTCCACTCCACTTTTCTTTAAGCAGTTCTTTGTTCCAGTTCTTGATGTACACCTTGTCTCCTGGATGTATGTTATGAACTGGATTCTCAGAATCAGTGGTCTATTCCACACGAGGATGCTCCGGAGCCGTGCTAAAGTTTTCCCGTGAGACAGAACATAATTATACACTTCCTGCTTTCCTGTGACGTGTACATTAGGGTTAGGCTCAGGAGATTCATATGGTTTCCCATACAAAATCTCATAAGGACTGACTGACATCCCACTCCTAGGCTTTATCCGAATTCTCAACAATGCTGTTGGCAAAGCCTGGGGCTACTGCAATTTGGCTTCTTGGCATATTTTACTGATTTGCCTTTTTAGTGTCTGATTCATCTTCTCTACCTGTCCACTTGACTGGGGTCTTCATGGTGTGTGGAGGTCCCAAGTTATCCCCAGCAATCTACTTACCTCCCTTACTACTGTAGCCATGAAATGGGGCCCCCTATCTGATGATACCCCTAGGGGTACCCCGAACCTGGGAATAATCTCCTGTAGTGACCATTTAACTGTTTCCTTTGCTTGGTTTGTGCAACAGGGAAGGCCTCTGGCCACCCAGAGAATGTGTCAACCCCCACTAACAGGTATTTGTATCCTTGAGTTCTTGACAGTTGTACAAAATCTACCTGCCAATAGTCTCCTGGTTCTATTCCTATCCTGTCGCCTAGCACTGGGTTGTTTTTCAAGCGGATATAACATTTTGACATTACTGATTTTGCCATTGTTAACATCCGTATCGAAATTAAACTCTGCTTTAGCAATTTTACCAATGCCTCTGCACCCCGATGACATTTGTTATGCACCACTCCAAAAGCATCTTTTGAGTCAGTCCATATATTTACCTTTTTCCCTTATTTTAATTCTAGTGCCCTGGTTAAAGCAACCAGTTCTGCCTTCTGGGCAGATGTATTTGCCTCCACTACTGTATTGACTGTTGTTACCGCATATTCCGCATATCTGGTTCAGTTTTCCACGAAGCTGCTCCCATCTGTAAACAGCTCCCACTCGGCTGCTCTAGTGGGACGTCTTTCAGGTCTTCTCTTGCTGAATAGGTGTACTCTATTACTTCTACACAGTCGTGTTCTAATGGGCCTTCTTCAGTTGTGGTACCTAGGAACAAAGCTGGATTCAAAAGGTTAGTTGTTTTTAATGTGACATCATCCTGCTCAGTCAGGACTACCTGGAATTTCATCATCCTGCTGGGAGATAGCCAATGGCCCCCCTTTTGTTCTAAGACAGTGGTTACCATGTGTGGTACATAGACATCTATGTGCCTTCCCATAATAAGCTTCCTGGCTTCTTGTATCAGGATCACAGTAGCTGCGACTGCCCGCAGACATGGGGGCTACCCGGCACTTATGTTGTCAAGTTGTTTGGAAAAGTAGCCCACCGGCCTTTTCCAGCTTCCCAGACATTGGGTCAGGACTCGTAGTGCTAGGCGCAGCCTTTCATGTACAAACAGCTGAAAATCTTTAGACAGATCAGGTAACCCTAATGCTGGAGCAATTGTCAGTGCTTCCTTTAATTTTAGGAAGGCTTCTTTCTGTGGTTTGCCCCAGGTGAATGGCTGCATCTTCTGAGCTTCATACAGGGGTTTTGCAATCAGTCCATAGTCCATGATCCACAAGCGACACCATCCTGCCAACCCGAGGAAGACTCGCAGCTCATGTAAATTCTGGGGCTCTGGAATAGCACAAATAGCTTGGATATGGTTAGTACCTAGTTTTCATTGCCTTTGTGAAATTCACATCCCAGGTATATCACAGTCTGTTGAGCAATTTGTGCCTTTCCTCTGGATACTTTGTAACCTCCCATTCCCAGTGAATTTAAAATCTTCATGGTTACCTTTATACAGGTTGCTTTTTCTTCTGTAGCTATTAGTATATTATCAACATACTGCAACAATAAGTATTGGTCTCTTGGTACTTGCCCATTTTCAGTCCAAATCTTCCTTTGCCAGTTGGTTTCCAAATAGGGTCAGCGAGTTCTTATCGTGTCTAGGTGAGCTGGGCCTTTCTTCTGTTCCCTGGGTTTTTCTACTCAAAGGCAAACAGTTTCCTACTTTTTGTCAAAGGGTATGCAGAAAAGGCATCTTTTAAATCGATTACAGTAAACCATTTATATATCTCTTTTATGGATGTCAGCAATGTGTAGGGATTTGTTACCACTGGATAAATTTCCTTTGTTGTTTTATTTTTTGCTCTCAAATCTTGTAGTAATCTATATTCACCTATTTGATTTCTTTACTGGAAATATTGTTGTATTAAATTCTACTGTTTATTTATGACAGGCTCCTGAACCTGTTTTACAGGTTCTGTGTCCAGTTAGCTGCTATACTCACCCAAGACCATTGCCTTGGTAACGTTTTCCTGCTGGAACTGATTGCCCTGGTGAAACCTGTCTGGTCACTCCTGTTTCCAATGCTCCTCCCACTTGCAATATGCACGTTTAGGCTTAACCCTTGCAAAACTGGTCTTCTACCCCGACTACTCCTGCCATGTCCCCTGAAATTTGGGTTTTCTTCTCCTTGTATTACTGCCGAAAGATTTTACTGCTGCCTTTTACTAGCTTCTCTTTCACGATTATTATACACCTTCCTGGCTACCTCAAGTAGCTTATCTAAATTCCTTAATTCCTCCCCTTCTAATTTTTGCAGTTTCTTCCGAATATCGTCTTGTGACTGACCCAAGAATATGAGAGCGAGCTGAACCTTTACTTGTTCTGTCTTTATTTGGAGATCTGTATATTTCCTTGCTGCCTCCTTAAGCCTCTACAAAAAAGCAGTGAGAGATTCTTTCTTTTCCTGCCGAACCTCTTATAGTTTGGACCAATTTATAGTTTTGGGCACAGTGTTCTGAACTCCTATTTGGATCCACTCTTGATATTTCCGTAGTCTCCTCATATCGCAAAATAAATTAGGGTCCCATTTTGGATCTTCAGTTGGGAAATTCGCATCTAAATTCCCTGTTACTAGCCCATTTCTGATATCCTCTCTTGCTCTCTCTTTGGCTGCCTTAAGTACCATCTCTTTCTCAGTAGAATCCATTAAAGTATCTAATATTACTTGTATGTCATCTCAATCAGGATTCTGAGTTTTTATAACCATTTTTACTACTTGTGCCACCTTATCAGGATTTTCTCTATAAGTTCCGGCTGATTGTTTCCAAATAACTAAATCTGCAGGAGAGAAAGGCACTTTTACAAATACTGGTCCTTCCACTCCTAGACCTTGTCACAAGGGGGCAACCACAGTCCGTTTTTGTCTGCCTATGTCTTCTCTATCTACAACCGGGGCAAGCTTTGACCGGCTTCGGTTCTGTGGGCTATTGGGGTCACTGATTCATTACCATTGCTATCTTTTTTACTTGCATCCCTCCCCCTCCTTTCTATCACAGTTAGGTTTTGCTCATCTTCTGAGGAAGAGGTATCAGGTGACAGTGGGAGAGGAGGGTAAAGAGGGAAGGGTGTACTAGACGAGACAGGCTCAGGGCTAGGTGGGGTAGGAGCAGGCAGTGGGATAGGGACAGATGAAACATGTGGGATGGGGTTAGGTTCTCTTGGTCTTTTTGGATCTATCTGTAAATCAATATCTGTATAATTTTCCCTACTCAGACTTTCAACGCCGAGTGTTCTAAACTTTTCTCACAAACCCCACACTTATCACTTGTAGATGCTCTAACCACCATTAATCTACATTCATCCTGCCATTCTGGCTTTCCCCGTAAATAGAAAAACAAATCAACATATGGGACCTCATCCCATTTTCCTTCTTGTTTACAAAATGACATTGACTGCGAAATAATGTTATATTGCAGTGTCCCATGTTTTGGCCATTTTTCGCCATTCTCCAAGACATATTCTGGCCACCATGTATTACAATAATCAATCAACTTAGCTTTATGTAATTCTTCCCCAAAATTACCCTGTTTCCAATGTGCTAATAAGCACCCCAAAGGAGAAGTTTGCAGAATAGAGGCATTGCTGCCCAAAATCCCTTGAAGTTTCTCCATTTGAAATGCACCACAAACAACGCACCTGTAACGCTTAACGGAACAGCGCCTAGGCTTTATGCCACCAGGAATTCCTTCACCCCAGCCAAACGTAGTTTTCGCTGTGTCTTATTGGCAGGCACCCAAAACCAAAGTAAAAAGCACCTTACCTTTCTCCCAGGGACGTTTGTGAGCGGCAGGAGTGGTCGTGGCCGATGGGCTCCGCGAGAATCCCTCAGTGCCGCCTGGAGCGTGGTCAAGTCGCGAACTCGCTCAGCAGCAATCACAGGGCCCCATCCAGGGTCGCCAAAATGTTAGCATTCAAAAACACATAATCACATAATGCGATTATATGCAGGTGCTTTTATTAAGAGCTCTGGGTGCCAGGGGTATATTCAACCCAAGTCTGATTCCGACCATACATTCAAGATGAACGTGTTTTTATATTATATAGTTATATAACTTTCATGTTAATTATTAAACTTACATTGTTCTATTTTATACATAGATTTCAGCCAAGCATGGCTTCTCATGGCCCCCTTTAAATTTCTAACATAGTTTCTCATGATTCTTCTTATGATTATACAATAATTTTGTTTAGTTACTAAACAATCATCACATCTAACAATTATATCATTTATCATACTGCTTATGCAGGTGCAACACCAAGCCTAACATTTCAGATTCTATTTTAACATTTTCCCAGGGCCCCACTATCAGTTGGACATGAAAATTTGCATAAATAAAGGAATTAAGATTGTATCATTACTTGCATGAATGGTTTTGGACAGTCTTGGCATATTTTCAGTAAGCTGAAAACTAATGTGTGTTTATTTTCAGATGTTCATGACTAAATCTTTTTTGCCATCCTTCAGCGAATCAAATTTGCAAGTTTAATGTTGATTACCATAATCAGATATTTAAAGCTTGCTAGTAGTCCAGTGCAAATCTAGTGTAGCTGTCTACCAACAGGCATTAACTGTTTAGCCAGTATGGCTTCTTAGTTTGTGCTTAAGCACTTCTGGATGTGTAAGAAGCCTTTTTGGTACATGTGCCCTGAAATGGGAGTGATTTTTTTTTTCAATACATGGATTTTCATTGATTTCATGTCAGAATCCTTATATTCTATTTCATCCTTATGAGTATATTTTGACTGTCTTCCTGGGGCTGGAAGATATTTTAATTTGGGTGTTTTTTTTCTGATTAGTATTTATACTAATCTAGAATACACTATTTAGTATAGTCTATTTATACTAATTTAGAAGAATTACTACATAGTTGTGTATGATTATGACTGGAAACTTTACTTCTACCAAAACTGGAATTCTCAAAAAATAAAATAATACTAATATATATGTCTTCAGTAAAACATGGTGTAATTTTTTAGCATAATTATTAAAGACTACTAAAATTTTGAAATTAAAAACCATGTATATTAAAATGGAGAAGTAAGAACAGTTGAAATTGAACAGGGGGGAGACTAATGGTATATGCTGACATACCCTTAGGGAATGAAAGGGTAGAAAACTACTTAACTAATATAACGCAGTCTGATGTCAATAGTTCTGGTTAACTGTATTTCCAAAAATAATTTTTAAGTCTCTTTTTCCTGAAGTGGGTATAAAAGCAGCTGAAGAACATAAGAAACAGTTACTTATTAATGAGATAATGGTTTCTTATAGGTTGAATTAAAGGTAAAATATTCTCCCATTCTGTAATATGTGCAGAAACATTTGGTGATAGTTAATAAAATTTACCAGCATGGATTCTTGCTATGTCAAGTTGATGCTTTTTTCCCCACTGCTTTTAGAACACATTATACTAGTGTTTGCATATGTGAAATACTCCACAGTTTGCATTTTATATATTGAGGAGGTTTTTATATTTCTTCCTATCATGTAAAATATGTTTGAGAGTACGTTTTGTGTATCAAAATGAAATGTGTCTCTTTCTGATCCTTTATGCAGGGAAGGGTAGGAAAAGAAAGACTCAACAGAACCAATGCAGTCTTTACTGGGTTGGGCTAAAGCTCATGAAAAAACCTATTAATGTATTACAATGCTTCAACAGTGATTTGCTGAGAACCAATGCTCTAATGTGTTAGTCATCCTTAAGCTCCTTCTATTTTTACAGGTTCTGAAGGATGACTGATGCTGGTTTCTGTGATGCCACTTGAAGTCTCCAGTGCTGTGGATTGATAAGTAACATGCAGATTTAACTGCACAACCTGAGCAGAAAGCAACAGGAGTGCTAGTCCTTTTCAGCTCCTTAAGTGAACAGAAGTACAGTGTCCTCTATTTGCAAGGGAAGATTCTGCAACAGCATTTTATAGCTAATAAAACAGACAACATAGTAGCATCCACCTTCCTGGTTTACAGTGCATCGCCTTCCAAGACAGATGGTCTGTCAGCAGCTGGAGGATGCCTGCAGAGAACATAATAATGAAGTAGTGAAATGATACTCCTGCTGCTGCTACCTGATTGTCAAGATCACAGCTGATAGAACTGCACTGCCCTTTTTCTGCTTGCCTAATCAGGCCAGAAATAGCAGGGTGGACATGGCTGGCTTTGTTAGCAATCTGCTAATACTGCTTCTTCTGTTTCAAAACATCTGTTTGGGTTTCAGAAGCCCACTTTCAGTCTTCAAGAGGTGGGTTATGCAAGAAAATACTATGTGTTAAATGCATGCAGTCAAAATACAAAAGTGTGAAAAAACGTGTCTTAGATAAAAATGTGTTATGGTATTTGTTCAGTGTTGATCGTTGCACAGAATTTTCTTTCTGCAATTTGAAATGGCACTGTTGTCATACAGAATTCCTGTTTTATCTATAGGGTTGCTCTTTAGATAGAAGGATAAAATGGCAATTAATACAACTTTTTTAGTTAACAGCTATATTTGAGGCTACACAGAAAATAAATGTATTTCAGATGCTGGATTAGCTTGCATGATAAGGTCATTTTTTAACAAGAAAACATCAAATAAGCTGAACAGTCCTGAGAAATTGAGGGGTGGTTTGAATTCAATTTACCTCAATAACAGTAAAATCCTTTTTTTCAGGAGCTAAGAGGCTACTTCTCTTGTCCACACCACATTAAAGTTTACCTATGCAATTAATTGTAAAAAACAATGTAGATCACTATATGGTAAGACAAGAGAAACATTGGTGCAACACTGACACGAGTTTTGGCTATGTATATACATCATTAATTTATACGTTGCATTCAATACAGAATTTGATATTTGCTTGATTGTTGCCAAGTTTTCTGTTTTACTTTTCTACTTGCAGTAGCACAGAAATTGCTATTAATACCATAGTGTTTGAATTAAAAGTTGCCCCTTTGCATGTAATTTAAGTTTAATCTGTATCGAATTATAAATCATAGTCTCAAAAATCCCCCCCAAAACTGTTGTGAATTATGAATGGTACTCAACATAATGTAGTGAACTAATTCCCTGTTTGCACATCCATTTGCCTCTGACAATTTTAGGATGAGATAATAGGTTACATTTTCAGCTAACATTTTTCAAACTAATTATCTTATTACTCAGATCAGTAACTACTTCAGTAAGTACTGCATAACTAAGATGTTTTCCTCAGCCTGTGATGGAGTGAAATTTTCAGATCATTCCTGGAACTACTCAGCATTGTCTATAACTTCTTTACTAGTTCTGTAAAGACCCCCCTTCTAAGAAAGACAGAACAGAAATCAATACTTGAAAAAAAAATCTTTCTTCCTTCTTTTTCAGATACAAAGATATTAGCTCATCTCTTCCCAATGAATGCCTTGGTAGTGACCAGCCAGTGATTTCCTTTGGTCTGTCAGATTTTGCACTGGACATTCGCATGCCTGCAGTGACACCTAAGCAGGTGAGAGAATTGCAGGTTTTGCCTCTTTCTCTTTTTTCAATAAGCTAGGACAGCAAAGCCTTCTCCACAATATCACTCATTAAAATGAACAAAAAAATCAGGGTAGCTTTTATAAATACATATCCATATGTGCTTCTCAGAGAAAAGTAGGCAACAAACAAGTAGCCTCAAATGAGAGAAAAATCTCTTCATTGAATTAATTTTAATTGTAAAATGTTGGTTTCATAAACTGAATTGTCGAAGTTTTATAACGTGAAATATTTCTAGCTAGTAAGATATGCAGTTGCAGTTTACACCAAATCTCAGATGAATCAGTGAATTTAATTACATTAAACTGTATGTTGCTACAGTTTCAGCAAGCTGAGAGAAAACAACCAAAAAGCATTTTAAAAGGGGTAGTACTTCTGACCCAGTATTTTTAACTCTCAAAATACTCCATGAAAGCTATTACAAACAAGTTACAATTTTATACTCTTTAAGGTATGAAGTATATTATATTCTGCTGAACCAAGTGAGTAAAAGTGAAGACAGTTAATATTTTTAAACTTAACATTAAGATACACATAAAATATTGAGATTCCACTGTCATTTTCACATCTAATTTCATTAAGCAAGAATCATTAAAGAATGATTTTTTTTTTTTTGCAGTAAGCCATTGCAGAGGATTATATGTATCATTAGGAGGTCTGCATCTCTTTTAAAGTGCTGCAGATGCTTGAAAAGAGCAGTGTGTTGCGGTGCAGTACTTGATGACTCATTGTTGCAGATAGTGGTTTTTAAAGAAGTGAAGAGAAAATGAGGTTTTCAAGTTATTGGGGAAGACCCCTCTGGAACATGTAATTTAAAGCAAGATTTAAACATGTTTTAATTTAAATGTGTTATTTCTGCAAGTTGAAACCAGAAATATGGTTTCTCTTGGATCTTCTTGGCAGTAAAATATTCTCTATTATTGCAGTAAAGTAAACTTCTTCGTCAAAAAGAGTGAAAAGTACTCTTAGTTCATCCAGGTGCACATTTAAAATTATGAGTTATTGATTTTACCTAAGAAGCCATCAGTTGAACAGCTAGGAAGCACATACAAAGAGATCAGTGAGTTCAGATTCCTATGAAAAAAACCTTCTCTTTGTGTGTTGTAATGTCAAGTCTAGGGGAAAGGTTGCCAAAAACTCTGCATTTTTTGAAATGAGTTACTGGGCATGTTGAAGGGGTGGGAGGGCCAGGATTTGTCTTACAGTTCATAACTGCAGTTGTTCTATGGGTGCATGAATATCAACCAAGCCCTTATATGACTTAGGAGTGTTTTGTGTATACCATATGAGTTGTGCATTTTTTTGGCACAGGTACTGCACATGAACATTAATTGAAAACTGCTTAATTTCAACTGCACTGTGAAGCATGGCTGCCATTGGCTTTCAAAGTTTAAATATAAGGTCCTAAATTAGGTTGTGCTTTTTTTTTTTTAAATCTTCTTAACCCAAGTTAAATAAAAAACACAGAATATTTCCATGTCTATTTCTAGAAGGCTTTAGTATTTTAACAGTGTAAATGCATGTAATCACGGTATACAAAGGCATTCATATAAATTGTATCAGTTAACCTCTGTTCATCCTTCCCATTTTCTAGCAAAAACACCAAAAATAGTTTCTTATCTGTGCAAATCACTGCTCTGTGTAATCATATATTGTTATCACCATTTTACCTTTCTTCTCAGTTGCATTTAATTGTTTACACCTGTTGTGGTGGTTTGACCGGAAATGGTATTTTTGGGATGCTGTAGTCAAACCAATGGGTGCTCAGATTTTAATATTGGCACTTGATGTGGCCATTGGGACGTTTGGTTCCGCCTCTGAGAACACAGGGTTAAAAGGAGGGCTGCAGGCGGGAAGGTTCTCTTTGGATTTCTGGCGGGGAGAGCTCTCCCCTGGCCCAGCTGCTGGCGGGAGGTGGGGGGAAGCCACGCGGCCTGGGAGAGGTGGGCCTGACCCTGAGGGGCCAAGGGTGGAAGCATCAAAGAACTACTGAGAGGTATTCCCCCCTCCCACTTCTGGGAGACAGAGACAGAGAGAGAGACAGAACCGCACCTGGGAGTTACCTTGAAACTTGATAAACATGTGCGGCAGCAGGCAGCATGGCTGAGAAGGAGGAAAAGGGTGGGGAGGGAGGCAGCGATGTGTCTGCTTGTGGGAACTTTTAACCCCTTGGTGGACAATGAAAACTTTATAGAACATTAATCTTTCCTGGAAGAGTGAAGTCTGGGCAGAGAGAGAGATGTTGGAAGAATGGAGAAGATGGAGTGGCATTTTTTGCTGAACTCTTTTTTTGCATAGCCATGGACTGTTTCCTTGTGATACAGAGACTGCTTCCAGGGAGGGGGGCAATGCCTCAGAACCAGGAGGGTTCAGTGTGGGTACCCCTCAGGCCCAGGGGCTGCAAAAAACACGGGGGGGACAGATGTCCCAAAGTTGAGACTGTGCCTTTTTGGAAGGAGACAAAGCATCCTTAAAAGGAGCCCTAGAAGCAGCTCTGGTCCATGCACAGTGGTGAGAGCACTGGGCATGGAAGGGAGATGTCACAATGGCGAATGATCTCCGGTTGGTGCCATGTGTGACAAGAAGCCCATGGCACAAAGGACTCCTTCTCCTCTTGATGAACTGAGGACTGAGTATTCTAAAGGGTGGTGCCAGACCGAGAGTTGGTGATTTGGGGGAATGTTTTGTATTGGGAATTTGGTGGGGAGGAGGAGGAGATGTATTTGTGAAGTTTTCATTTCCCTTGTGTGTTTCTTTTGTTTTCCTTTCCCTCGTAGTTTAGTTAATAAAGTTTTCTTTATTCCTAAGTAGGAGCCTGCTGTGCTTGTTCCTGGTCATATCTCACAGCAGACACCAGGGAGAGGGTATTCTCATGGGGGCGCTGGCATTGTGCCAGTGTCAAACCATGACACCTGTCCACAGAGTCTTCTTTTAAATTAAATTTGAAGTTATTCATAGCAGGAATTTTATCTTTATCTGTTTAGATGTCCTTATGAAAGTGAAGGCCTGTCAGATTTTGAATTCATGGGTGTAGTGAAATTCCAGTAGATTATATATTTCTTTTCCTAAACAGCCTTAGAAGTTGGAAAAAAAATTAGGAAAAAAGAAGTTTAAAATAGTTTATAGTGTACCTACCAACCTAATAGCTGCTTTGATAACCTTATAGACTGATATCTGTTACATGTAAATAAATTGTGGCAATGAATTTATTTCTTACAATAGTAAACCAGATAACATATATCATATTTGCCCAAGTATCTCTGTGAAGTACATTATATTTTTTCTAGATGGTCCAATTGTGTATATTCATTTGGTCAGTATTCCCACATTCATTTTCAGAAAGTGGAGGTAATTTTGATGTTTTGTTTCTATTCTTTAAGTTCTAAATTTTCCCAATTTAATTTCTGTTCTCTTTTCTTTTAACAGTCTGATACCTACCTCTGCATGTCAGTACCCCTGCCAGTAGATGATGAGGCATATGTAGGTGAGTATTGGTTGACTGAAAGAACTTAGGCAAGCCATTTTGAAGAACCTCAACATTTCCTTTTTTTCTTTGACTCATATTAACTTAACCTTTGGATGTCAGAGTTTCCAAAATGCATTTGTCATGTTTAATGTAGAAACAAACTAGAGGGAGCTACTTAGAGTCAAGATAAAACTGTATCTAAGGAGATTCAGGAGTAGTAGCAGTTAAGGAGCTGCATGCAGATGCCTCTGGCAGTCAGGACCAAACAGTCCATTTGCAAAGTATTGGCTTTATGTCTTTGTCTGGATACTTGATTCTGCACTGCTGAGCAGACTGTTTGTTTACCTCCTTTAGGTTGTAAATCCTGTATACTTAGGGTTAGTGTTGGCTGCAGAAAGATTTTACTTGGAGGAGAAAGTAAAATCTCTCCCTCTATTTATTTTTTTTAATGGCATGGCATGAATAAGATGGCTGACAAGTAGAAGAAAATACTGTAATGTGTTACAAATGCCGTCATCATATAAATCAGCAGAAGAACACCATCTGTTCAGAAAATCTTTGTGGTAGTTAAAATTTTAGTGTGCTTTGTCATGAACATGCAGTTGTTCAGATAGAGAGAAGGCTTATTGGTTTGGCTGAAGATCGTTTTGCTTTCAGAACATGCTATAACTGTTCAAAAGGAAACAATATTTGTCTTTCTTTACACTTCTGTTGCATTTTAGGATACCTGTGCTTAATAAAAGCATGGTGGGAATCCCATGTAGCTTTTGATGGACAATATTATGAGATTGTTATTCTATGTGGATTTTCTTGTGGAAATCCCTCAGAAGATAGAATACTGCATTTTGATTTTCATGTTGTATTACAGTAAATAAGAAAAATTATTAAATTTTTTTCAATGCTTTCTCTATATATCTGTTTTCTAAAGAGGTGGGAATCTGACTTCACATTTTTGTTGTGAATATGACCCCAGAAGGAAAAATGAGCATAGAAGGAAGGGAATGAGTGTTCACTCTCAAATAAATTATGCTTGCTGTGCTGTGGGCAGTAGACTCTTCTGCTTTTGTTGATTCATAGAAAGGCAATGCTACTAACTTCCTCCTTAAGCAACTTTTGTTTAGTGTGTCACTGAGTTGAAAAATTCTATAGTTTAATTCATTGTTAGGTTACTGCGCATCTAGTTCTCTTGCTTGTGTTAAAGGAACATAAACTTCTTTTGATGCTTAAAAGGACCTACTGAAAGGATTTGCTTAAAAGTTATGCAAAGTCTCAGTGCAATCATGTAATGCAACCCAATTTTTTTTTTTCTGCAGACCTAAAATTTTTTTATATTCTTCATCTGATTTTTACAGGATTTGGTCACCTTTCCTTCCAGTGATCACTGTTTCTGAGTACCCTTCATTGCAAAGTAAATAAGGTCTCTCGACAGAGAAACAATTCTGGTTGTCTTGTAGAGCTTTGAAGAGCAGGAGGAACTTAATGAGCAATCCGTAATAAAAAAGTTTGTGTGAATTTAAAGTATTCCCATGATAGCATTCCTTACAAACAAACAAATATATATATACATATATATACATGTGTGTATATATATATATATGATATTGATTTTTGTATGCTTTAAAATTAGAACATTTTAGGTTTTTCCCTCTTTTGTCACTTCTTTAGGTGGTGGAAATGAATAGACATATGGTCAGTCTGACGTATGTGATCATTCCATTTTGTTTCACTGGAAGGTGTTCCTCATGGAAAAGGCTCAGATTGGCATCTTCATCATCCATGGAAGTTACACGATCATTAGAAAGAGTAGACTCAATCATATCAAGCTGTAGAGAGTAGAAAGAATGTAGAATGACCTACCTTATAAAATATCTACGTAGAAAACTGTTAACTTGCTTACATGTATTTTGTGTTGCTTAAATAAGCACAGAAGATTGGCACAGAGACAATGTTTAATCTTTTTTAAAGGACAGAAGCTATATTTTTATGGTTTAAGTTGGATCTGCCTTCATTGCATTGCCAATAAATGCTGTAATTAACTTTCCTTAAAACATACAAAAGCAACGGAAAACTAGCATATGAACTGTAACTGGGCTGCTGTTTAGTGATGTTGAGAAGATTGTGTTCTGTAGAGCTTCAACATGAGGATGTGTGAATGCACATAACTGAAACAATAAACTGGATTCTGAAGACATTTTGATGGTAAAGCTATATATTCTGCCTTCAGTTAAAATTACTTGCTAAGTAAATGCCTTGTGCTTTGTTTCATTTTATAGTTTAAAGAGACATTTTTAAGACCAATTGTCTTTACAGTTTCATCAAGAATTGCAAATTCATTTCTTTTTTTACCTTTGCCTTCCTATTTTTACTCTTGTTTCTTCCTTCCTCCAAGACTTCTTGGAAGAGAAGGTTCTATAATGGAACCTGCAGCAAGATACTTTTGTTGCATATTGGTTAAATATAAGACCCTTGGCATAGAGAGCTTCTTTTTTACTGTTGTATGTGGGCAGTACTAAATTTGTTATTAAGTTGAAAATTTTTTTGTTACATGTTTTTTCAGTATTTTTATTAAATTTGTATATAAATCTTTGTATTTATATATATTTGTATATAAGTCTTTGTATACTTATTTGTATATAAGTCTTTGAATTCAGACTTCAATTTTGCTATTTCCCTAAAGGAAACCAGTAAACATTCATGCTTGCACAGGGACAGTGGTTATAACTTTGTACTTCAAAACTGGAGGGTTTTCTGCTGTACCAGAATTCGCAAACTTGTTCAGAGTCAGTTCTCAGACATTATCAGAGGAAGGAATAGATCACACTTACTTGATGAAATGTTGGCAGCTGGAAGGAGAATTAGAGCAGGTTTTGCCCTATGGATCTTTTTCAGGCATGCATCTGTATAATTTTGCTGATGCCGTGTTCTGTATTAGGTTCTTTAGTGGAGGATCGGACTGTCAAGGCTGAAATTTCTGTTTGAACCAGTTGTTTCTCTGTCCCAAATGGCCATAAATACTGACAAATTTGATTAAGGAGAATAGTTTTTTGTGAGGTGGGTTGGTGTACATTAGGTTTATGTTAGGAACATGCCCTTTGCTCCTGGGAAGTGAAATGGTTGTGAGATAAATATGTTGTTATTAGTGAGTGAGATTAATATGTGATTTTCCAAGATAGTATTACTCCAGTTTTATTTTTAAAACATATATCATTGTTGTTTTCTTCTTCTGCATCCTGTTTGAATAGTCTTTATTAATAAATAGCTAAACCAGAAACTCAGGTGAATCTTTAATGGTGCGGACATTGGTAAGAATCAGTGTTTGATAACTAAACTGTAGAGAGAGCTAAATGCTCTACAGACACTCGCAAAAATTTAGTCTGACCTCTCAGCCAAAAAAACTTGTCTGTCACCTTCATCTGCTTATATTTATTTACATGAGTTACCAGTAAATAAATGTCTTTTTCTTACTGACTCATGATAGGTCCCTGTGAAATTGGGCTGTAGAAATGAAATTGAGCCTTCTATATTCAGCAACACACATTGAAGTAATTGGATGGTTTGTTACTTTTCATCCATAAAGGACTCTGAGAAACTCTAGGTTTGTTTCTCTGTTAAGGGATGTATAAACTTCTCTATTGCCAAGCAATGATATCGTCACTGTATTGGAGGCCTCTGATGTCTCCCTAATTTGCCAAACTCCAGATGCTGAATTCTTGATAAATTTCTTAGAAGTTTTTTCTGTGATAGAGAAGACACTAATATTTAAAAAAAGATCAACTTTATTTAATGGAAAAATGTAAAGATTAACTTATTAGAAGTTAGTTTTTTTAACACATACCTGAAGTACACACTGTTAAGATTAAACTGATGTCATGTTCTGGTTATTCCTGTTTCTCTCTGAGTTTGTAGTTCTAAGTAGTACTTGATCAAGACATTAGGTCAGACTTCAATTTAGTAAAAAAGCTGCTGCTATTATTTTAGTAATCATATATATCACTTCTCCATGCATTAAAAAAAATCACTATTGAGTAATATTCTGTTCATTACTGTAAAACATGGAGGCTGTCAACTAGGAAAATAGGACTGCTGTTCGATATTTCTTAAGCCTTTGGTAGTGACAGTTCCCAGCACAGGGAGTGCTGGATCGTTGCAGCAAGTCTAGAGCCGGGACACAAAGATGATCAGAAAGATGGAGCACCTCTGCCATGGGGAAAGGCTGAGACAATTGACATTGTTCAGGAGAAGACTTCTGGGTGACCTAATTGTGGCCTTCAGCCCACAAGAAAGATGGGGAGAGACTTTTTAAAAGAACATGGAGTGACAAGACAAAGAGGAAAGGAAAAACAGTACGTTCCGATTAGCTGTTAGAAGAAAATTGTTTACTGTGGGAGTGGTGAGACCCAAGCACAGGTTGCCCAGAGAAGCTTTTGTTGCCCCATCACTGGAGGGACAGGGATGGAAGCCACGTTGGATGGAGATCTTAGAAACCTGGCATAGTGGAAGGTGTGCGTCTCATGGCAGGGTGGTTGAAATTAGATGATCATTAAGGTTCCTTCAAGTCCTGGCCACTTTCTCATTCTGTGACAGGTTAACACATTAATCTGTATGGCTTTTGCAACTCAGGATTTTTTGGTTGGATTTTTTTGTTTGTTTCTTTTAACCTTCTCTTTGGAAAGTTATATTCCTGGGTGTGCTGCTAAGAAAATAGCTGTACAGGAACCATACTGTAACCACCTATACAAAGCTGTCTTAAGTTCATAGACTGACTGTGAGGTTTTTCAGTGCTTCCTTAAGCAATGATGAGGTATATCAGCTAAAACAGTGTAAGCTGGAAGTCTGATTTTGCTTTGTTAGCTCTGGTGCATCATTTTCTCTTGGCAGGAATAGCATTTAGTCATGTATTTGTATTAAGTTTTCTAAAGGCTTGAAGGTTCTGTCTATGCTGTAGGACATCATGCTGTAGGCACTATGTGGAGCAAATAAAAGACTTCCTGAATAAAAGACTTCTGACTCAGAATAAATACTTGCAATAGGAGAGTGGTAGAAAAATAAAAAGAAACAGAGGCAGTATTAAGCAGCAGGACAGGTGGTGGCTTTAGCAGCTAGCAGACCTAACCTTCAATTTTACCTTTATTGAAGGCTGCCTTTATAAGTGGTTCTTACAGCACATTTTTTACAGGTATTAACTTTGACAGTAAAGGTAATGAAATTTCATATGTGTGAACTGCTCATAAACCCCTTCAGAAATTTAATCTCTCAATTGATAACAGCAGCTTAAAACACCCAAAACATCTGAAAAGGTAGGAATTGCACAGAATGACATGTTGCCTCTGTCATGCAAGCATAAACCATAATTTCACTTGTAATCGTTACTGATAATAAGAATTGTCTTCATAACAGAGATTAGATTTTTATCTATGAAACAAGTAGAATTTGCTTGTAGAAAAGTAAAGATGTTTGGGTGTCTCTGGACTTTGTTCATGCTGGCAACTTCAGTAGTTCTTAACTCATATTTGTCACTCAAACTACCTTCTCAGGGCATATGGGTACATCTCTTATTTCCCAAACTAAGCCCTCAGCTGTGGCATGCTCATTTCCTTACAGTCTGACCACCTCTCTTCAAGCTAAAACTTGACTTACATGCTTTAACTGTTGGCTGGTTTTCCTTACTTTCCAGGACAAAGCTCAGCTCCAGAAATTGGGTTAGAAGCTATTTGATATTTTTCCCCTGTGAAATTGGGACAATAACCCACATCATCACTCATTTTAGGAACTCTGCCACAGCTCTGTGTTAAAATACTGATTTCTGAGTGCAGGTAGTGCCATAAACCTCAGGAGCAGAATATTGTTTCACTGGTTTGCAGCTTCACCACGTTCCCTGTTAATAGCTAAAAGACAGTTAATTTTAGACTTCTCACTGTCTGTGTGCATGTAGAGGCTGGAGTAAACTTGTCTTGAGAATTTCTGCTGTACTCCAAGGTTAAAAACACTGCATTCTCTGCAATGGCATATTTTTTCTGTAGTCATAGAAGAATGTAGAATGCTTTTAGAAATGCCATCATTATACAGTCATGGTGAATATTACTCCCATGATGTTGATAAAGTTTTTACTTTGCTAAACTGGATCACAGGTACTTGAGAAACCAAACCGGTGTTTTATCTGTGGCATAGTTTCAAGAACAGGCCTTTTAGAGGTGAACAAGAGGTGAACTTTCACATCTAAATTTCTAATAATGAGAAATACTTGGGCAGTGAGATCATGCTGACTTTAAATAAATCTTGGTTTTCATTCCAAAGGATTTGACATATTAGTGAGACTCAATCCCTTCTTGGAACTGTTGTCCCAAGAAAGATGCAGGGAAAATGTAAGCCAGGTAGAATACTGGAAGAAGACATTACTAATGTGTAAGATTTAGTTGCTCTTAACTGTAACTTACTGCTTGTTTGTATTTTTTATGAAGTACAAAAGAATTAGAAGAGTATTATTAAGTCACAAGTGCAGATTTCAAAGGTAGATTGCAATTAGACTGGTGACAGTAAAATTTTGTAGTTTGAGATACAGTGATATATTAACTTAATATCATATTTAACTTCTGTGGGGAATACAGTGGTTTTCATTAGGAACTTCTTTCTTTTTCTTAATAAATAGATGATGTACATACAGTGTTTTAGCTTAGAAGGAAGGCTGTTGAATGAAAATTTAAGGAACATGTGTAAGTGGAATGCAGAAGGCAAATAAATGGGTGGGGGTGTACCTGCCTTATATGTAGTATTTCAGGGGAAAATGGCACAAAATTATCTTGGTTATGTAACTTATGATGAGATTAGATAGCTTACTTGTTTTGCTATATTGTTTTTTCAGTTGACTTTAAGCCTCATGCCAGCATGGACACAGTGCATCACATGTTACTCTTTGGATGTAATGAACCTTCCTCTACTGAAAATTACTGGTGAGACCTGCATCTTGCTTTTGTTATTAACCAATTCTTTTTCAGTGTTAATTGCTTAAACCTCTTCCAGTGTCAGAATCTCTTGGAAAGCAGGAAAATTTGAAATTAAGAAGAAGTTAATAACAATCTAGTCTCTGCACACTTAAAGTGTTTGTTTTTTGTAAATAACTCCTCCATATTCTTCATGACTAATTGACTGTCTTCAAGGAGGAGGCAGAAGCTATAGTAAAGAGAGTGTCATTGAATACCAAGAAATCTAATCTCCAAACTGTAGTTGGCTGCTTTTCTCTGTATGAAGTCATTTGGCAGGTTGATGAGAATGAAACTGAGTGAAGGATAAACTGAAGTTGATTATCAAGTGATTTGGTAGTTGACTTGCACTTCAAAATGCCTAAGCAGTGAGAGCAGAGGGAAACACCTAGTGTGTGTAAAATAGGTGTGTGGAGGCAATGTGAAGAGAACATGAAGGTGGGTGGAAATTAATCATCTGTCTAGTAATTTTGCAAAGTTTCTGTAAGTTTTCATGAGAGAGCAGATGAGGATTATTGCTGATTATTCTGAACTGTAGAACAGTGTTAATATAGATGTTCTGACAGAGTTGTGTAATCATAATTTATCTTTTAAGTATTTGCCAAAAAGGTAACTAGACCTGGAATTTAGAATTAACAGTATAGTATAATATAATTTCAGGAAAAATACCCCAAAACATTCTGAATGCCTGCTTTTGGAGAGATAATTTGATTAGTATTTTTAACATACACAACACATTTTCCTCAAAAGTCTTATCTCCGTTTACTTAGCAACCAATAGTTGTAATATTGAAAATGTAATCTTGCACAGTTGTGCAGGAAGACCAGATGCTTAAAAAGTTTAGACCAAAATAAAATTGAAAGAACAGAATTTCTATTAATTTCTTTTCCCTGCAGAAAATTCTTGAAATTTCTTTTTCCCACAGCTTTTCTGTGCTATTTTTTATTGTATCTTAAATGATAGAATATACTTGAATACTTTGATATGAGCAATATGATAATATAAAACTTTTCCATTGTGACCTTTTAAAAACCGGTAAGTATCCTGCTTAAAACTGTGTAGATTGTACTTGGAGCTGGTGCTGTTTTCATATTTCTGGAAGTAGTTTTAATAGAGCTTTGGAATAATTTGTACATGATAGAATTATGTTGTTATAGATTGATCAGGAGCTTGTGTTGAGACGAAGTTATGAGACAATGCCTAATTCACAACTAACTGATGTTCTGCGATTGTAGAAGAGATGGATCCAAAGCCAAAACACAAAGTTTTTCAAAACTGAATCAGACTGAAATCCCTGTTTTGAGTCTAGAGTTCAGGTAGTTTGAGCTCCTTAGTTGTACTTTCACTCTCCCAGCAGAAGACTCACCAATGACAGCCTTTGCGGTGTGGCAGCTAATGTTTTTGTTGTTGGTTGACTTACCTGTCAAATGACAAGATACTTATTTAGTTAGGATGGATTGAGCTTTGCTGGACATCAGATACCCACCAAGCTGCTCTATCCCTCCACTCCTCAGGATGGAAAAAAACTCATGAGTCAAAGCAAAGGCAGTTTAATAAAGCAAAAGCAAATGTTGTGCAGAAGTGGAGGAAAACAAAATATTTTATTCTCTTCTTTTCATCACCAAGCCACTTCCAAACACAAGTAATGGTTGCTCTGAAAGACAAATGTCATAGATAAAAAATGTATGTTTGTGTGTGTCTGTCCCTGCCCTCCTTGTCTTCCTTTCTATTACCTTTGATTGTTGAATGGGTATAATATGGTACGGAACATTTCTTTGGTTCCGTCAGTTTGGGTCAGCCAGCCTGACTGTGATCTCTCCTAAGATCTTTCCCAAACACTGATGTGTTATCAGCACCTTTCTAGCTACTCATTCAAATCGCAGCACCATGAGGGTTGCTCTGGGGAAAATTAACTCCATCTTAGCCAGGCCAAATATGTTAGTGTTGTGTTTAAATCTGCTATTTTCAATTTTTCATATGCAAGTTTTGATTCGGTTTTTCTGTTTTTTATGTGTATTTTCTGAGGGTTTGTGTTTCCTTTGCATTTTCAAAATGAAAGCTCTTCATTCACTCTCTCATCATTTCATATCCCTGTTTTTGCAGCTTTTTATCTTGCTCTACCCGCAGTTATTTGCTAGGCTAGAAAGATCATCATGTGTTTTCTACATAAAATAGACTAAAGAGTGCTAGAAATTTTTAATCTAATTTTGTTAAAGTAATTCTGGTGACTGTATGTTACTGGTGTTCATTGTTGTTTATTTTGTGTGGTTATTTGTTGTTCCTTTACTTACCAGAAGGCTAGCAAATGATGACTTCTGTTGCTCTTCCATCTAGTAGGGAAGGAACAGTTGTTTGAGCAGACCACTGTAAGACTTGTTTAGCCGGGATCCTCAAAAATGCTCAACATTTTTATAGAGCCAGCTTTGATTCAATTAAGTGTGCCACATTGATTTTTTTCTTCTAGTTTCTTTTTCAAAGTTCTGGCAATATTAGTTACATGTTTTTCAAGTCAAAATTTTCTTTACCATAATGACATGGATTAGTTGTATTATGGAAAAATAGGCTGTTAGAAACATTCAGAATGGAAGACCAAATTAGTTTTCCTGAGATGTGAAGTTTCATTCAGGCCAGTTTTGAATGGAGAGGAATGAGAAGCATCCAGATGACTCTGTTGGGATTAGCTGCCCTATGGCCATAGCAGTACTAAGCCAAAATCTGTGATGCCCATCTGGCCTGCTGGCTTTTCTGGTGATTTGACACTATTCTTGCAAATTTCCCTGGCCTTTCAAAAGGCTTTCGAGTTGTATGTAACCTGTGCTGGTTTCAACATTCACTGCAGTGTGGTAGAATCTTTATCTGAACAAACGCTAAAGGTTGTTCTCCCTTCTTGAGATACACAGGCCTTTCCACAGAAAAAAAAATCGTTTCCCAGGGCTCATTGCCTCAGGTGTTGCTCAGTGCATCAAAAAAAAATGGAATAGCTGCTCCCTCCTATTCCTGGATCATAATTGTTCTAAAAACAGTTCAGCCACAATGATAAGTTTTGCCTGAGCTGGCAAACTGTGTTGAAATTGATGTAACATGCCTGAACTGATTGATAAAAGTTCAGATTCTCTGTAGATAATCAGGAATGCACTTGAATGCTTTGAAAGAAAATGTTGAATTATTCAGAACTTGTGAGTCTCCTGGCAAGACAAGTCTTATGCTGCATCAAACCTAACACTGAAGTAATCCCTTATGAATGAGCTGATTCATAGATAAAGCCATTATTTTGAGATCAAGCAGGGCAACTTTAATTACTTATGTAAACAAATGCATAAGTGCGGGTCACAGATGGCTACCTGGTGATTCCTCTGTCAGACAGTTGTTTCTGTTGGCAGGAAAGAATGGGTTTAAATGTCTTTGACATCAATAGTTCAGTAGAGGTTGCAAAAGATGTCATGACTAGTTCAGTGAAGGACTTTTATTTCACTGCATGAGGGAGAGTTCTTTCTACAACAGTAGAAAGAATTGTATTTTTAGGTGCAGTTTCTTACATTGACACTGCCCCAGAATGTTCTGCAACATTCAAGAGCTAAAAGTGGTTATTTGTCTTACTCAATCACCTCAATGACCCTTTTTTTAAAGTATGGATTAGTATTCAGGAGTGCAGTGTAATAAAGAAAGAAATAAAAGAAGTTATTTGTTACCATAACCAGTGCAAATGTGCTAAAGGGGTAGCCAAATACCCCTTGGTCTTGATGACATAGTGAGATATTTTACTTTCAGTCTAGGTAATCAGTCAAAACCCCAGCGCCATTAAAGAAAACAGCTCTTGAGCTTACCCAAGACTGGGGAGAATGCCTTTGGGAAGCCCAGGAGAGTTTGCAAAAAAACAAAGATCCAAGAAACAGTCAGTAAGCTCTCTCCTACCCAACTCATTTCCAAATTTTAAGTCAAAATCAGTTTTTAGAACTGATTATACAGTAGTGTATAATATGCAGCTATAGTCCATTTTTAAAGTGTTCTGGGTCACTCATTTGGTTTTTATGCAAAGCTACTATGAATTTCAATGATTTTTTTTGTTAGTTAAATTTATACTTTTTACTAGCTCCCTTTTTTTTCAATCTGTTTATCTTATTTCCTCTTCTTTGCAATCTCCTCTAGGTTTGTTTTTTCTGAAAACTTAATGTTTCAAGATTGTCATTGATGGCAAAATGAGATGGTTAACCATTTTTTAAAGGAAATGAGAGACCAGTACCTGTAGTTTATCTTCGTCCCCTGTGATCTTATCCCTCCATTCTAGTAGCCTCTTGGAAGAAAGTTTGAAGCATCATGCCCAGGGCTTTTTCCTAATTAATGTGTTCTTAGAAATACTGTGGTATAAATTAAAGACAGTTTTGCCCAAAGTAAAGTGGTGGTAAAGCTGTGACTGTGCTTGTAGTTCCTTCTGGCATTTCTCCTAAACAATCTCTTCAACACATTCCCAAGTTCCCAAGTTGTGCAGCTCAATACTAGGTTAGATCCATGAAGTCTTTTGGGTTTTTTGTATAGTAACAAATTATAGCAGTGGGAAGCTGCATGATTTGCAGTTTCAGCTGAAACATTTCACTTATGGAATGTTATGAATAAGCTGAAACTTATTTCACACATCAAAACATTTCACTTATCTTGAAGTAAGTTTTGATTGTCCTTTGGGACATGGGCATGTTTGAAGGGCAAGATGACCAAACTGTTAGTTATGAAGGTCTAGAAATACATGTTGTGAGTATAACTACTAAAAAAGAAGTGATGTGTTCCCTTTTCTCTTGAGACTCTCATGATTATGGCAGAGCTTTCAGTCAGAATTAAATACAGTAGCTAGGCTGCAATAAAGCTCACTGGGATGAAAGAAATGCATGATATCCTGCTGACGTGGTTTAAAACACATGCCAGAAGGGCTGGTTATCTCTGAGAGAGACTTGGAAAGCATCATCATCATTTGCACATATGGCTTGGCCGTTCTCAGCAGAAACATAAATGAGCTGCATCTGCTAGATGTCCTGGTCTTTTTTGTACTCTTTTTTATACTCTTCCTCACACTGTGTGGCGCTCTTTTTTCCACACAATTTCAGGTGACTGAAACCATGTCTTACATATGCAAATGTTTTCCTAAGTATCATTTTACAGGGAGTGATAAACAGAGCAGACCCTGTACCATTTTGGTTTGGAATGAAACACTGGCATAGATGCCAACCTTCATTGCATCTGGCTTGAGTCTGTTGATGTAATCTGAATAGTTTCAGGGTGAAGCTTTCTAAAAGTCACACTTGTGTGTGCTGCACACCTTCTACACTCTGTGCTCAGGGCCATAGATGCTTTGCCATTTGAAGAAGGTGCAAATATACCCTGTAAATAAACCTTTTCCCTAATTCAGGATAAAGAGGGAGAAGAGTATTCTGGGTGGGTGTTCGGAAAGTTCCTTAGGGTCCCTTGTTTGATTATCCATGTGTATCATGCAGCCTACACCCACATGTAGCAGTCCGTGCCGTCTTGGATGTGGTCCAGGTACATTGTGCTGTCTGTACAAATGTGTCTGGCAATTGAGACTTGGTGGTGTCTCTGCCTCAGGTTTACCAGTTCTTGCAGATTGAAGGTATCTAGAATTACCAGGCTTTGAGAGTCTTTCATTCTTCACCCTCAGTGTCACCTGCATGGTGCTAGCTGCAGAAGCTAGGGACAACTCAAGCTTTCTGTTACTGTAAATATTTGTGACCTGTTTGTGGCCTGTTAACTTGGCAAACGCTTCTTTTTTCTTTTTTTTCCCTTGGGTTTTTGTTTTGCATTTTTTTGGTGATTGATTGTTTGGGATTTTTTTGGTGATTGTTTCTTTTTTGTGTGTGTATGTGTGTGACTTTTCTATTTTGAAAAACAAATCATGCAGTAGAATGAGAATTGTCTTTAAGCAATGAGCTCACCTTAAGTGCAGGGCATGAGTGCCTTCAATCTTTGGGTTCATATACAGCTTTCTGTCACTTTTTTTGACAATGATTTTTAAATTAATTTTAAATAATCAATTTAATGTTTTGTTGGGGTTTTTTTTTTTCTGCTTTGTGCATGACTCCTATTCCTCTGTGTAAATGTGGCAGCCTTTGTCATTTTGCATCACTTGAGTTAATAATGCTAGAGATTTTCATAAAGTTCATTACCATAAAATGTTCCTTCACTTTTTCCATCACTGATTAATAGGCTGACAGGGCCCATCAGAACTGTCTAACACTGCCTTAATGCACAGGGAGGGAAATAAAAGAAAGTGGAACATATACCAGTATCTGTGAAAGCAATCTGCATTAAAATAACTGTGTTTAATCAGCATACAGTCAAAAAAACATCCTCATAGATCTTAAAATTAGTTTTTGCATGTAAGTCAACTGCTGTTTTCTGATTTCAAAACTTTAAAAATTATATTCCCTTTTCTTTCCTCATATTTTTAGGGACTGTGATGAAGGAACATGCAAAGATAAATCTAACATTTTGTATGCTTGGGCAAGAAATGCTCCACCCACCAGGCTGCCCAAAGGTATTGGCCCTTTAATATGCAGTTCTTGTGTGCAGGGGCAGGGGAAAAAGGAGGACATGGAAGTAAGAACCTGGCATATCTGAGAACATCCTGTAATATTTTTATTGTGTTTAATTGATAGAAACTGTATAGATATCAACCTAATTAACTATGAAATATGTTATGCTAGCTAATATACTTGTGGGTTTTTGTCATTCTATTTGCTATACCATTATGGATTTCTATAGGGGTAAAAAAGACAGAGATAAGTATCATAATGTACTGATTATTTTTATATAGCATTAGTTGCATTTCCTGCTATATCTTACTAGAAAGTTACGATTTATGTATCTCTCAGTAGCACACAAACTACATTAAAATATTTTTGTTTGTTTGGGAAAGCATAAATTCAATTAAAACATTGAATTTTTCCTGTTTAAAGTATATGTTGGCAATTTAATGTGTTTTTCATTTTTAATGCTTTGATGCAGTTGAGCAGCATGCTTGTATACCCATTTTCTTGTATAATAGACAACCCTACTGAATTTTAAGCTACTTGGAGTGGTATGTCTGGAAAACAGGGTGAAGTACTTCTTTGTAATAACCCTGAGAGTCTTAAAAAAACCTACCCTCTGTATAGCTTTGATCTGAAAGTATCTTAAATTCTAAGTATTTTTTTCTTTCATAATTTACTTCCCATTTTCATAGCCAGGGGCAATCTCATGAAAATACTTTTTTTAATAATCCATTTGCACACTTACCAACATGAATGTTATTTGATTTGGTTATCAGAACGTCAAGTTTAGAAAACATTGTTACATGTAGGATTTTATAGATGTTTTGTACTTAAAAGATCATGTAGAAATTTTGCTTTTGAACCCCAGCTATTGATACTTTTCTTGTGGGTAAGCTGTGCAAAAATACAAGGTTTGTAGGGAGTATTCATAAAGATTCCTCATTTGTGCACAGAGAGGCTGCAGTCCCATTTATAAGGTGGCTTTGCATTTTACTGTGACCAAATACGAAGAAATTGTTTTTCTGCTTCTTTTGAAAAGTGTCCATTGTAGAATTGGTTTAGAGAAATCCCTTCTCGTGATGGTGATGATTTGCAATTTCATTATTTCAGATTATTTCAAGCTTCTCTGTTGTGTTTTGTGCCTGTACTTGTTTCTCTCAAGTAACATAGGTGCATAATTTCCTCAAGATTTTTTTCTGCATATAATATTAATTTAAATCTAAAAATATTTTACTGCTGACTTTTTTCTCTTCTTTTTCTCAATGTCTTCTTAGTAAATTAGTGTTAATTAGTTTATATCATGCGGCGGTTGTATGAGAAATAAATGAAAGGTCCACCAAATCCTACATGGATAGTAAGGCTTTATTTTTATTTTGGATTTTTAAAAGATCTGTATTAATGTTCTTTGATTGAGAGAGTTCTCTGCATAAAGCAGCTACTTATTCGTAATTAAGTTACGGTCCTAGCTTCACAGTCTGTTTGGAATCAGTGTGGTGGTGGTTTTCCTGGGTTTCAGGACAAAGTTTTCTTCAGTGGTGTTTGAAATTTTCTACTCCTTTCACTCTAAGCCAGTGAAGTGATTTGTATTTTTTTATGTTGTTAGTGATGGTGAATCATCTTACATTTTATTTTTTCTGAAAACAATACATTTTCCTTCTCTTAGGTGTTGGATTCAGAGTTGGAGGAGAAACGGGTAGCAGATACTTTGTTCTCCAGGTACATTATGGAGATGTTAGTGCATTTAGAGGTATGCATTTTGGAAATTTGCTCTGTAAGTTGTGTCATCTACATAATCAAAATATTTACCTGTAGAAAATAATTTTTCTGTTAGTGCCATTTGCAAAGATCAGTGGGCATATTTGGAATACAGTTTTTGTATTAACTTGACTTCATAAACTAAATTTCTCTCTATAAATATTTGAAAGGTGAACACCATTTTTGTCTTCAAAAACTGTGGAGCAAAAGACTTAAATAATCAAAAAGCAGATTAATAATTTTACGTTTAGGGAGAAACTTGGGGTTTCCATATATAATTCAGTGTTTTGTTTAATGAAGTTGTACCAGGTATGAACACAGTTAACCTGTCATCTTACTTGAGTAGCTTGTTAGTAGATAATATTCACTAGCCAGTCAGTCACAGTATTTGTTTGGCAAAAATGTAACTTGTGAAGACAGTGTCATTTTTTTTTGTTTTTTTGGCTGGGGTTTTGGGTTTTTTTTAAGATGAAATGCTCATTTCAAGCATAGCAATATGGTTATTCTTGTCATTGAGTGTTTCACAGAATCACATAATGGTTGAGATTGAAACAAAGCTTTGGAAGTTGTCTGACCCATGCCCTCCCTGCTCAAGCAGGGCCACCTGCAGCCTCTTGTCCAGGCCTGTGTCCAGGTACATTCAGGGGTAGAAGCATTCCAGGGCAACCTCTGCCAGTGCTTAGTCACCCATACAGTGAAAAAGTTTCACTATGTTCAGCGGAAGACGCTGTGTTTCAGTGTGTGCCCATCACCTCTGGTCCTGTCGCTGAGCACTGCGAAGAGTCTGACTCCCTCTTCTTTGCACCCTCCCTTCAGATCCATCTCTCTCTGAACAGGCTCTCTTAGCCTTTCCGCACAGGAGAGATGCTCCAATTCCTTCATAATCTTTGTGGCCCTTTGCTGGACAGAATTGATTTAATACCTGGTTAATTAAATGGAAAACCTTCTTTTTAGAAGAGTTGAACATGAGAGTTGATTATTTTATCTACAGCATTTTTCCCTCCAAAACTGATAGGAAGTGAAATTGGATGAGAATACATAACTACTACATAAAGTCAAATATTTTGTATTTCTAATTACTGGTAAGTCAGAATAGTAAACTCTGAAGAATGTTTTGGAATCTTTGATGTACTTCTGAAAGCATAACAAGTTAACTGAGCATCTTTCATCATTTATCCTTTCTTCTGAATTGCAAAAACTGCATGGGCTTATATACAATCTTCAGTGACTGTCTTCTTATGCTTTGACTCTGTTCTTATGCCTGTCATTATCAACAGACATCTAGTTACCAGAAAAATCCCTTTAGGTTATTCCTGAAATTTAAAAACACTTGTGAAACTAGTTGAAAATTATGCATTAAATATCTTTGAACACTACTATGAAGGTTTAGGACATTTTATTAGATTAGAATAATTCTGCTTTCCATCCTTTCTTACCTATAATCCTGAGCTAAGAATTCATATTTAGGTGTGCACTTTACTCTCAGATAACAAAATAAAACTTATTGTACCAATTCTAAAGGAAACAGATTAAAATTTAGTCTGGAGAAGCAAAAATATATTCTACAAAAAATATGTGAAGAGCCATCTTAGAAAAATATTGATTTCTCTATTTCATTTTTTTTACTTTTTGTATTATGAAAGCAAAATTTATTGTGGAGTTATGCCTTATAGTGGATACAAGTAAGCAAGTAAAAAATTATCAGAAATTTATCTGCCTTTTAATATAGTTATACGTGTTTTGAGTTCAGATTCAAATTAAAGTAAATCCACCCATTTTTAGGTCTGTAAAGGCACCCAGTCAGCTTTGAAATTGGGCCGTAGGGATATGCAATGCAGTTGTAATCCTGGTCTTATTTTATTATTCTGTGTAAGCGCCTTTGAATCTGAATTTTAAAAAATACTGTATTTTTCTAATGCCTAGAATGTTGGGTTTTTTCCCCATTCTCTTTGTATAACATAGACTAATGTTGTTTCTAATCTGCCATATTATTATCTTAGTTCTTTCCAGCACATGTAAGAATATAATTTTTATCCCCAAGAATCAAAGTGTTTAGAAGTAGTAATGCAGTATGATTTGTCTCGTTCTTTACAAGTACCTCAAGTTCATGTCTTGTGCTGCATGTCTTTGCTTAATAAATATAACTTGTACAAAGTTACTTCCCCATGGGCATTAGCTTTGGAATTGCCTTGCTCAGGAATTGTGCTCACCTTTGAGCTACTTCTTGCCTTTATTGAAGCAAAGCTAATTCTGAGACAGTATGTGGAGATTCTGGTACAAATCAAGGGCTGACTTTGAAATAACAAGTGGTTTGGAGCTTCATACAAAGTGCCCCTCTGTTGCAGTGGGAGCTTGTAAATATTCTAGTCACCGTGATTGAGGGTATACTATTCCTATGAAATACTAGAAACAGAGCAGTGAAGTTGAATAAATAGTTTGGTCAGAGTGCTCAGTAATTTATAATCCCCATACTCAGAGTGCAAAGAAAGTAGGTTTTCAAGAGTGTTTGTTTTTATGAGTAAAAAACTCATAACATTTTTAGTATCTAGGAAGTCCTAGAAGTCTCAATGTCTGTGGCAGATTCTCATGCCTGTAATTGGAGAGTTCAGGACTGTAGATCTGGATAGACAGGTTAGCAGAAAGCCTGTCAGGCTTGCTTCAGAAGTCTTAGCAAAATCAACTTATAGAAGGAAAGTGTTTCTCTTTAGCATAATTTGCCTTCATATCAAGTGTGAGTATTTAATTTGAAAAACTGTTGAGTATTTCTAGTATTTGAGATATTTCTCCTAGAGAACATTTAAACGTTTATTGGCAGTTAAACTTTTAGTGATCATTGTAATGTTGTCATGCACAATTTTTAAAAATTATATCCTTAAAATCTGAAGCCAATGTACCATGCATCATTGGCTTTGTTTGAAATGAGTAAATAAAGACAGGGAATGTTTTATATGATTGTGTTATACTTGCACAGAACACAAAAGGCAGAGCACAACTTGTCAGCATTATTCGGTGAAGTGTTCAAAGCTCTGAGTGTTTCAGAGAGGTGAACTGAAGGAAGAAGAAGCAGGGAAACATCATTTCCAGCATCCCTCTGTAGTTGTTAGAAAAACGTTTAGTTCAGTTATGGCTAAATATAACTAAAACAGAATTATAAAACACTGTGGGAATTCCTGAAAGTTTTAGACAAATGTATCCATCCGTTATTTTATTCTTAACACAGCACAGCAGATTAAATACTTTACAAATGATCTTGAAGTTCATTTGTGCTTCTCCTAATACTGATTTAGATGATTGCCTTATATATAACAATTGTAATTATTAGTAGCAACTTTCCAGCTATCTTCAGTTCATTTTGAAATTGCTCTTTTTAGATGAAAATGCAGTCAGCATTTTTTCCATGTTCTGAAAATTCAAATTGTGTCAAAATAATATTGCCAAACAGAAATAATATTTGAGGGTTTTTCCCCCTCCTCCTATGTGCTACTTTTATGACTATGAGCTAGTAAGCGCTAAATTTTTCAAATATGAAATTAGTTTGATGGGTTGGGAATAATTTTGAGCTCTTTTCAGAAGATAGAATGGTGATGTTTTCAATTAAAGTTCCAAAACTGAGAGACACAAAATGACTGACCGAGTTTTAAAATTTTAAATATTATTACTTTTAGTAATAATGTTCCAAGAGGAAGCAAGCATTTTCCAATTTCCATTGAAATTCATGTAGTGCAGAGTTCTAACAATATTAAACTTATAAAAATGGAGCTCTGGATCATCACCTGTGCTACATAAATAAGAAAAAAATAGTTTAAAATGAAGAGAGTGGGGCAGAAGAGACTTTACAAAAACCTTTGTAGCAAACACGGAGGTATTGTGATTGTAAGTGAAGCTGCTGCAGGGAAGTGGATGAACAGTATATACATATATTGAACTTTTTCTAAAATAATTGAAAAGGAGTTTAGTTTCTCTTTCTCTTGAATGTTTTCTTACCATTCCCCTTCTTTTGTTCTAATAACTTAGTCTTTTTGGCACTTCTGGATTCTTGATTTGGTAGTCTTGATTCTTGTAAGTAATCTTGATGAAAGAGCTACTGTTCTTATTTTTCTTTTCTCTGTACAATGAAGACTTAGATTTTTTGTTGCTATTTGAAAACGTGCAACTGTGGTATAGTGATTCAGATTTTTAAATCCAAAAGTGTTTTTTGGGATGCACAGAGCTGGAGTAACTAAGAATTTGTAGAAGCCGTGATAATGAGCATTATGAGAACACGGTGAAATTGTGTTAGGAGCTATTTCAATTGAATAGCACATACATTAATTTACAGATCTTCTTTGTGAACATAGTGAAAACAAATTCTTGTAAATTCTACTATCAGTGATGATGAAAAGCAAACTGAGTATTATCCTTTCTTAGTGACATGGGGGGTGACTGAAAGAGCTAATGTGTGAAAAACTGAACTGACAGTTTTTAAGTCAAGTTTCAAGTTTTCTGTCAAGTTTCCATGTATTGTCCTGCTTTGGCCATTATCCTTTTTTCTTTTGAAATGCACCACTTTTTCAGTTTGGGATCTGGCTATTTATGGGAAGAAAAACTCTCAGAAATTACTGCCTGTTACTATAGATACTCTGATCTCTTTCTTATCTGAAACATTTACTGTTGGTTAATATTTTTTCAGAATGCTCTGTTTACTTACTTTGGAGTTAGATCCATCTTTTAACTACAGCTGTTATTGTATAAACATTAGAAAAAGAAACTTGCTTAAAAAGAAGGAAAGATTGAACTCCCAGATGGCTAACTATAATTTAGTAACTGTCAAGATGACTGGATCTATAAATTAAAATGCCAAATGTATCAGCTAATGATGATACAGTGCACTGACAAATGAATTAGCTATTTTTTTTCACCTTCTAGGATATCCAGTTTTAAGTAGAATTGCTGTCTATATTGGTATATTAGGTTCACCTGCTGACTTTCGTTACAAGGATTTCTGGCAGCTGCATTAAAATGTCTAAAATTATTGCTTTTCACAAACCTTTCATTTTTCTAATTTTGATCAAAATATAATTTGTTTGAAACAAAACTGCTTTTTCTACTAGTGTAAACATGATACTGTTTCATTTCCCAGATGCTACTTCATAAAGATCTAAATTTTCTAGTACAGTAGTTTTCATCCACTGAAGTTTTTCCTTGTATTAGGATTTCTGCAAGTGAGATGATCAGGTTTGTACAAATTTCAGTAGTATTTCCAAGTATAACAATTTTACTGCACACAGTAAGATTAAAACTTGTAATGTTCTCTGTAATTTTTTACACAGCAGAATAATCTTATCAGTATGTAGTAATTTGCAGGGATTCAATTGCTAATGATGAAACTTTCACAATTTGTACAGATAAACACAAGGACTGCTCTGGTGTAACTTTACATCTGACACATCAAAAGTGAGTATTTTTAAAAATGCTTACCTATTTTTTTATTGCAGTAGAAATTGTGGAATCCATTGAAAACATTTGAAATAAATGTTAATATTAAGAATTGACAATATTAAGAATTATGAAGTCATGTCATCCGTTGGCAAAAAATTTCATTTCTGCTAAGAAACTTGACACAGCTGTACTATGAGTACTGCGTTAATACAGTTTAAGAGTTTCATATTTAGAAATCTGGGATGAGAACAGCAATTATGCAGATGATAGCTTTGTCCTATTTCACATACTTTGCAGAAAATGCTTTAGAAATGGTAGCAAACAAGAGAAGGAGAGGGAAACTGCTTTGAAACAGCTTCATTTTTAGGAGACCTGTTTCAGATGTAATCCAGTGTTTAGAAATTAGTGGTATCAAGTGGTATTGGATATCAAGTCATTTGCAGTTATGTTTTACAGAGGACTTGTATATCAGTCCTCTGTAAAACATAAATCCAATCAGAGCTTGGATTTTCCATTGCAGGCAACCCTTGATTGCAGGAATGTATCTTATGATGTCTGTGAACACGGTCATACCACCAGGCAAGAAAGGTGAGTTATCATTTTACAAAGTGATGATTTCAACATCTGATCTATTATTGTTGCTTATTGTGGAAGAAAATTTGACAGAGGCTTGATGATATGTAGATGGACAAATTATTTATTTGACTGTTTGAACAAATGAAGAGAAGAATAGTTATGTTATAGATTATATTCTGTTGGCCTATGACTGCATCAGTAAAGACAGTCAATACTGTATGAACACAATGTGCACAAATAATTATGAGTATTTCTTCAATTTATTTTCATCTTATAATTTATAAAAAATGCCCTACCTCTTTTTTAATTCCTCCTCTCCTCTCTAAAAAGCCATAAACTGCTTTGGACTTTTCTTCATATGTCATTCATTACTTTTGTGATTCTACTAAGAATTCAGCTTTAAAAAATGAATTTCTACCAGTAAGGAGCTGCTATTTAAGGATTTTGTTCCCATGTTGGGAGTAAAGGTCCTAGTTGGTTAAAAGCTCAAAATGCTAAAAAATAAACCAACGAAAATTGTAATGAAAGGTTTCCAAACTGTTTCTGCTTAGAATCCTGAATTTTATCTAAACCTCAGCTTGGAAGCTCCCCAAATCCTTTCTTTGGCTTGCATGGGATGTGCTGTTTTAAGGAAGTTGGATGCTGACTGTACTCTGCTATACTGAATTTTTAGGGAGATAACCAAGAGCACCATTTGTTCCATTCACAGTAAGCTGCCTAAATACTATGAGGTGGTCAAATGCTCAGCTGACTCCAACTGTTTAGTGAATTCAGCAACTTGAAACATTTTTAAATTTGAACTGAAATTAAAAATACTTTGCTTTCCAATATGAAGACCCACAAAATTAATCTTCCACTATTGCCAGGAATATTTGATCAGTGTAGGAATTTAATTTTTCAAGTGGAAAGGTGAGGGAGAAGGGCAAACAAACAGTTCTGTAGTTGCTGGTAACTTCCTGCTCATGTTCAATCAAATTTACAGCTCTTTAGTGGACCATGAAATTTGTTATAACAGGAAGTGTGGTGATACCTCTCAGAAAGGCATCAGGATTTTTCTGTAGGCTCTTCCTGAATTACTGTTAACTGCACGTAGCACAAGTAATACCCTGTAAACATTGTAGACCACTTCTGTGACAAAATCTCTTGTCTAAATCTAAATTAGGTCTGGGCTTTTATAATCAAGACTTCATTGTAAATTGTATCAGTTTAGAATTATATCAGTTTATTTTAATTTTCCCTTGATTAGATTATTTACCGTAGCTATATTTATTTTAAGCAACCCTCAACATAGTCTGTAAGTAAATGTATTACTTTATTTTGTAAAATAGTGGTATTGTAGACTGAAAGAAGTTCTTTTGACTTTCAGCCAGAAAGAATATATATATATATATATATATATATCAGCAGATTAAGTAATTTTCAAGTAACCTGGACTATATTTTATTAGTTTTTCTTTGCAGATATCTTGAGATGGACACTGCAGAAATATAAGATACTATCTATTATCTTTTGAAATTATCTGTTGTCCATTGTACACATGCTTTTTGTAAACCATGCTGAATGAAATACTGTAATGCAACTTTTCTCTGTTTGATAAATGATCTGTTTGTCATTGTTTATTGCTGTTATATTTTCACAGTGGTTGATGCAGACATTGCCTGCCATTACAAAAGGTCTCCAATGCACCTTTTTGCCTACAGAGTTCACACACACAGACTAGGTGAGAGTAACATAAGAATATCAACTGCCAATCAGAAAAATGTTGACCTTGCAACATATTTTTTTAAGTATATCTCACTTCTCATGTATATTGGTATCTTATAGGTAAAGTAGTGAGTGGATACAGAGTGAGAAATGGTCAATGGACGTTGATTGGTAGGCAGAGTCCACAACTACCACAGGTTGGTTGGGTTCTTTTTAGTTCTGAATGTAAATTTTAATTATCTTTGTTTCAAACTGAGAAACTGAAGTGGAAATCACGTGTCCACAGATTTGCATTATGGTGTTTCCAGTGATTATGTGCTGTTCTGCTCCTGGAAGTGAGTATTGCCAAGTATTATCACAATTAGATTACGATTCAAAAGTAATTTCAGATATTAGCGCCATCCTTCTCATCAGTGTCTATTAACAGAGAGAATATTAAGTACTTTTACTGATTGTGGTGAATCATCCTCTTTTCCAGGCATTCTATCCTGTGAAATATCCAGTAGACATTAGCTATGATGATATCCTAGCAGCCAGATGTGTGTTCAGTGGGGAAGGCAGAACTACAGAAACACATATAGGGTAAATTTTATCTATTTGCTTCATTTCAGAACCTGTTTTACCAGAGTGTTGGTTATATGTAGAAATGTTTTTGTTTCATGTCTTCTTCCAAGGTAATTCTAAGAAACAGTTTCTGCCAGAATGTTTTGTTATGCTGTCTGATCTGTTTAAGATTTCACTCCACACGATGTTCATTGATGTTACTTATGTGAATATTCGCTTTACTGAAGTCTTCAGAACACTTCTGAAGTGAAGCTGTACTGCCAGATAAGTTACTCAGATGTTGGGCTGATCTGTTCTTAGAGAACGATTCAGAATATCAATTCTAGAAAATATTTTTTTTAATCACGTGACAATATTAACTGTTTATGATGAAATAATAAAACTTCACAATTCTCTACACAATTTCAAAATGAAAATGTATATAAGCTTATAAAATTCTGATATTTTGACCTATTGCAAAATCTAGCCTTAAAAAATCTGGACCAATACTGAAATTACCTTTTTTCAGTATAAAAATGTAAAGGCTTTTATGAAAAACCAGAAATTACTAATAATAAAAATAGGAAAATCTGAACTGTGTTAGTCACTGATGCGACTCAGCCGCCGGTGACAGACACAGCCCTGTAATATCAGCTGGACAAATACAGCTGTAAAAATACATATAATATAAATACTCTCTTGGCTGACTGTGGTTCTTTGAACTATAATTTAATGCATATGCAGAGAAACAAAAATAACCTGTGGAAGTCTCTCCATTCTGGGAGTGTGCACTGCAGCATTCCAAGGAAAGAGATTTTTATTCATTTAGCACCCTAAGATTGCACCACAGTGGAGGGTTAAGAATTCAACATGGATTTTTCACCTTCCAGTGAGCAGTTAAGATAGTGATGTGTAGCAGTTGGAAAAAATGAGTTGAGGTTTTTACAGATATCATGACACTAAAAACATAAAACCTTAATTTAACTGCTGACCTGTTTTCACAAGTTCAAAATGTTTCTGTCATGTTTCTTTAACTTTCCTCAGAGTAGTTCTTATTTATTGAATAATCCTTACAGTTTAAGAAACAGTCTTAGGAAAATTATGGTATTTTCTTTCAATGTACTAGTATGCTTTCAGTGGGGAAACTCACTCTCTGTCCTTTACATTACAGTAATTGTTATTATTATAATTATTATTTTACTATATTCACTATTATTTGTTTGCACTATAATGTATAAATCTATATGGTATGAATCATGCCATATTGCTTATTAGTATTATCATTATTATTTTTAGTATTACTATTATTTATTTATTGATAACTAATATTTAGTATTATTATATTTTACCACAACTTTTGCTTTGTCCCACTCTGGGGAGGGCAGGAGTGGGGCAGTGAGCAGCAGTACTTAAATGCCATCTGAAATTAAACTACTACAAATGCTTAGACACAGTAGCATGTCAGGTGAACCACAGTATGTGTAATTTCCGCATCCCATTTTCTACTGGAGTTTTAAAGAGGAAGCAATCACAGTGATGGATATTGGAGGTCCAGCAGTGAAGTTAATGCTTTCTAAAAGCTTAAGCAGAGCTTGCCCAGTTTTGTAGTCTCCAAGCGATTCCAAACTTCCAGTGCATAGAAAAATAACCAGTTTTCCTTTTGAAACAGTCTCTTCTCCCATGTTTCCCTTTCTCCCCTTTGGCTTGTGTTATTATTGTTGCTATAGTGAATAAATGAACACTGCAGAATGCTTCTGGAAAAGTCAGCACTGATGTCTTTTGCAAACAGCTAATAGAACACCTCTGTATTTTTTTATTGAGTGTAGGCTCACTGTTAAATTATGAAAGCTAATTAAAAATCTTGATGTAAACCCCTATATTATATGAACTTCTATTAAGTCCTAGCCTACTAATTTTCAGGATTGTAGCTCTAAACAAAAGGTATGAACATATATGGCAGAGGAAGAATAATACCACAGTTATAAAGAGGCCATATATACTCTGCTTCACAAAGTAATATTTTTCAGGAAAAAAACCCTTACTTGTGCCAGCTGTTTTTTTCTATTGAAGACAGGATTATGTAGCAGTAGAGAAGGGCCACTTCTGTTTCAAGTACATTCACAGCATTTATCAAAGAGCTGAATTTTGCTAGTGTTGTATCATTCCCCTTGCACTCATGTTTTTGTTACAGAAGCTTACAAACAAGTTATTCTCAAGTGTTCTTTTCTCTTTAAGAGATACTTACAATAGCTTAATATGTAACAAAAATAAATTTTTCAATATTAGAACTAGTGTGATTGACTGTAATCGAATGCACCTGATGAGGAAAGGGGGAAGATTTGTCAAACAATTGCTGAAACGAAACATATATGTTATTTGCAACAATTTCAAATTCCATTTTTCCAAGATTTCTAGAAAAGTAAGTGATTAGTAATGTAATGAATGGCACAGCTCTGTCATATTTAGTCAGAACATGTGCCCAGTTGATAAAACGGTGGGAACTGTGTGGAGTATGCTGGACAAATTAGAAGGAAGAGCTGTTTAAACAGGAGGTGCAATTTTCTCTGAAATCAAAAGCAAATTGCTAGGAAGTTCTGAGATATGTGGAGCTTTTATCTGAAGCAGATGTGGTTGTGAGTATCCTGCTGCATTTGTCTGCACTACTTTTCTCCAATATAAACCAAAATAAATTTCTGATATTCACTGCAGTGCAGGTATTTGCATGCTTTAGTTTGGGACATCTCAATATTTGATTGCAATATTTTAGTGTCCTGTTAAACAAGTTGGATTAATTAAATAATAGCTATTCAGCTGATTATTTTCTAAGTGCCACATCTTTTCTGTGCTGTGTAGGGGTACTGCCAATGATGAAATGTGCAACTTTTACATTATGTACTACATGGAAGCCAAGCATGCCGTCTCATATATGACGTGTACACAGAACACAAACCCTGAAATGTTCAGAAATATTCCACAGGAGGCAAATATTCCTATTCCAGTCAAGTCTGATGTGATGAAGATGATGCATGGACATCATGAAGGTGAAAAACACTTGTAATCCTTTTTATTCATGCTATCTTATGCTCACCGATGTATTTCTCTGTGTTGTGTTGGTATGCAGAATTTTCATAAAGAGCTAATGCAGTTCTGCATAAAATTCAAATTGCTAATCAATAAAGCATCATGGGATTCTGCTGTTGGTTCTGGTGGAAATGTCTGCTGTAGTCTTTTGTCTGTCTTTTTCTCATGCTGTCTTCCAATTTCTAACATTTTTACAGTTGTGTGGCCAGTGTGCTCTAAAGACTGGCTTCTTTTTCTATGCCAAACTTTATATTAACAGTTTCTTAATGTTTGTCTTATCTTTTGTCTATTTCCTGCAAAACTGAATCATAGCATTGCCCTCGTTTTCTAGATCCCACTGCCGTGTTATGGGAGGAATAAAATTTTTACATTGAACAGTTGTAGGCATATAAATTGCAGCAACAGTATTATCCAGAGGTAGTCTGACTGATGTGTCTGTGTACCAAGTACAAGTTGTAGTTTTTTATTTCACTTTTTTACTGTTGTAATGTTTGGTATGACTACTATGATGAAAATACCACATATTTGTCTCAGAAGGGTGATTTTTACTCAGTAGGATGGTAATTCCCTTCACATGCAGAAGTTAACATCATACTCTAAACCCATTTTTTCAGAAACCAAGGATAGTGATACAAGTTCTTTGCTGCAGCAGGACAAAAAAGAAGATATTTTGGATCAGGGTATGCACTTGCTTATTTCTATGTACATTTTTTATTTCTATATTAATTTCTACTTCTATCTTCTAATAGAATTTTTTTTTCTGATTGTTTTAATGCTGTGTTGTTCAATATTACTACTGTTTATATATAAACATGCCAAATGTTCATTTCCAAAGGGTGTTTTTCCACAGTAGGGGGATACTCAATTTCATTCCCATGCAAAAGCTAACATCATATCCTAAATCCATTTTTTAGAAACCAAGGATAGTGATGCAAGTTATTTGTTGCAGCAGGCCAAAAAAGAAGAGGCAGAGATTTTGGATCAGGGTATGTACTTATTTATTTCTATGCCAGTGACTTGTAACTATTGTCAGGCATCATTTATGCCCTTTGAACTGGATGGACTTTGACAGCATTAAATTGCTGTGTTGTGATATAGCAATGCTTAGTGCAAGCAAGAAAATGCTTTAAGTAGGTAAATAAGCAGAAGCATTATAGTAAGGCTACAAAATACAAGTAATAAACAGCACGATTATGAAGGTTTCTTTTTAGGTGAACAGAGAGGGGGAATTGTGGGAATCCACAAAATCAGAAGGTTTTGGGAAAGCTGCAAAAGGCAGGCCTCAGAGACAGCAGAACTGTGATTAGAGCTAAGCAGTAGCCATTAGATTGGTTCGCATAAAAATTATTTAAAAAGTAGAAAAGCAAGGACAAATAGAACAATGGTCTGTGTATTAACACTTGTCTAGAATAACTCCCTAAGCTACAGAAAAGTTTATCTAGCAATACATTAGGAAGTTTGAAGATTAATAATAGAGCTCTGTGCATTGTGTTTTAAGGCTTACAAGTATGTATTGTATTCAAAATAAGCAGGCATTGTTTTAACCAAAGATACGTGTGCTTATAGTGGTTGGATAGAACTATTGTCAATGTGCTTTTGCTTTGTGTGATTGGTCAAAAAACTTATAAAGTAAGTTGTAACATTAAGTTCTTGGTCTGCTGCCTGGGATGTGGGCTGCTGGCATCTTCCCATTGTCATAACCATGTAATGAGACTGATGCTGAAAAATGAAACAGCTCAAGGCACGTTCCACAGCAGTCCCGTCCCATTTGTGGTTTGTACATAGCCCCTGGTCGGTGATATATAGTGAGAGAAGTAGTACACAACAGAAAGAAAATAATATGGCTATGTAGTCTAAGGCAATTTGATGCTCTCTGATTACAGTGTGTTTTCCTCTAGACTCTTACAAGAGTTGCAGAGTGGTTCTAGGTAGTTTGGTAGTTTGATGTTGAGATCTGTTTTCCCAGTCTTTTAGGATGTACAAAGCAAAGAACTGAAGCTAAGTCTGCATATAGAGATCCTGCTGAAACTGACTGGAAATGTGGCTTGAATGTAAGGTGTGAAATATGATACAAAATAAATTCATACTCTGAGATGTTTCTAGGTAGACATGCAAAATAAATTACCATTCTGTTTGTCTAGCAAAGTAACAGTAATCATGGACCTTAATTTTGGAGTACAGTCTGAAGTACTTTAATCCAAGCATGTGTTTCATAAACAGACATGACGGAATAAAAATGTTGGGAGAAATCTTTCTGTTCAGTTAAAATATATTTTCAGGAGTTTTTGGAAAGAGAATTTTCTTTGAAGAAGGTTAAATATACATATATTGTGATGGCGCATTGACTGTAGGAGGAACTTTCTTTGTAAGAAAGTTTAACATCATAATCTGTACAAAATGGGGTCTGAATAAAGGTTACACATAAATCTCCTATTTATTACCTGTTGGATGCCTATCCCATCTTTTAATTATTTTCATATTTTTAAATTATATTTTATTATTATTTAATTATTTTTCATAATTTTATTTATTTTGTGTGGTATACTTGCATATGACTGCATGCTCATACAGAGAAGTATTTTGCACAAGGTATTTGGTACACGGCTTGGAATATTTTGCTCGGTTGTAGCTGAATCTGTGAGTTGGGAAACTGAATTGTCTGTGTTGCGTTGCATATTTTCTGTGAAGTTCTGCATTTCTAAAAAAAGCTGGTTACAATAAAAATACATTGAATGAGGTCTTTTGCATCTGGGATAGAAATCTCTGATTGGTTTAAGTGAAAGAAGGAGATACAGCTCCTCTGCTCTCTGCCCATCTCTCTTTTGTTTCCTTAAGGAGGAAAAAAAAAGGGGGGGGGGGAAGATGTGAAGGGAGGCTTGCAATGTCTTGTGGGGCAGGTGTTGAAGGGAAGAGGAAAGGAGAATCGGCATGCAGGCAGATCCTTAGTTTTTCAATAGTGTGTTTTTGTGATAATGTTACATGGCAAAACCATGGAAGCAGCATCAGCCAAGAAGGTGATGTACTTTAATGCCAGCATGGGTTACATTTCTTTCTAAAATAAATGTTTTATATAATCTACCTTTGCTAGTTTGTATATGACTCTGAGAAAAGAGAGGAACTTGATTTGGTAGGTGATTAAAAATCCTTAGGAGAAGCTTGAAATAAAAGACAAATTTGTGTTCCAGTTTTGATATGGGATGTGTAGAATGAAGTGTTTGCGACATTTTTAGATTAAGGCCAGACGTACAAGAAAATCTTCACGTTTTCAGGCTTTGATAACATGTTGAGGGCTCAGATTGTATGAGATCTCTTAAAGAGAGTGCAAAAGTGAGATAAAAGTGACAGAATCAAACCTTGGAAGAAAATACTACTAAAAGATACTAGAAGTGATATATTCTGCTAGGAAATTATAATTAAGGAGATTGAGAATAGCAGAGGATTTGCTTCTCTCTCAGCACTGAATGATCCTGCTCAAAAATAAAAGATGAGCCTTTGATTTGGTTAGGATAAGGTTATTCATTATCTTTACAAAAGCATCTTCAGCACAATACAATAGTAGAAAAGGACCATCAGATGTAAGCAAAAAAAAAGGCTAAAGGTATAAATTGCATACCTAAGCAGGAAAAGCGTACAACAAGCATGGAAAGAAGCCATTTTAAATGGAATGTTTTGGTCTTCACTGTCTGACTCTTGATTTATGTTCTCTGACAGTGTTATGACATTGTTTGACTGTAAACCAAAACATTGTTCTGTAAAAGAGTTTTGATAATGTAGAGCCACCACAAGAAGTTTAAATTTACTGGAATATGCCTGTGGATTGTTTTGCTCTTGAGATGTTGGTCTTGACAGCTATCACTTCTTCCAGAAAGAATAAGCTGCAGGTGTTTGTAGCCAATTATCTTTTCCATCGAGGAAACTGTTGATAGCATGCACCTAAGAAATGCAAGTATCTTCTCTGAAAGTGACCTAATCAAGCACTTCCCAGAGACTGCACTGCTAGATTTCAGTTTCTTCAGTAAGATCAAATTGGTGATTCACCCATGTCTTTGTCTAGTTATACTCGGGTATTTTAAAGGCCAGGCTGTCTCATCACAAACAAGACCAAGCATTGACCAGTGTTCCTTTCCTACTGAGTATCTTCAGGCAAACAACACCTCCAACTGTTCCAGCTGGTACAAGACCACTGCAAAGTAGTAACAAAAGATCATGCTTTGATGTTTGCTGGATATTGCTTTACACAGAGCAGCTTTTATTCAGAATCAATAAGTCTGCTCTTTGCTAGTTATATCTAGTAAACTTTGAACCATTTCTTAAAATTACACTGCTTACAAATATTGGAATCTGCCTGGACATCACAAGACAAGCTGAAAAAAAGTTAGATGCGCATTCAGAGTGTTGAATTTAGGGTAGGGTTGCAGACAGTGGGTAATCAGCAAAATTAAATTCTTCATCTTTTGTTCCTTCTGAATACTCTGAGTTCTGTCAAAATGCCAGGACATGGACAGGACACTTCAGCCTAGTGTTTGTGCCGCAAGTTTGGAGATACTGGTCACATTTGTAGACTTCCTGGATGTTTGTTTGATCTTTTTGTGTATGTTGAGATTCCATATTAATTTTCTCAAACACATTCATTTAAGGAAAGGATCACAGTTTCAGGGCACCTGCACTTCTGACCACTTCTGTTCTCTGATGCACACCCTTTTCCATTCATTCAGATAGTTCCTAAATATTTTAACTGCTGTGGTCACAAAACCCCTGCTTAATGTAAGCTCTAACAGGACAAGCTCATCCCTCATGTATGCCCATGTATAGTGGCTATAGTACTCAAACTGCCCTACTCTACACACCAGTGTTCAAAGGTTTGTCATATATCTTATGGTCAATGTCTCAGCTCTAGGAGAAAACCAGAACAGATCACCAACTAGAATCCCCGATTAATACCTTCCATAAAGACCACTAACTTTTCATTAAAGCATCCTGTCTTAAAAAATTATTCCCTGGGCATTTCGTGTTTTTAAGTTGAATTCTTCTGCTCTCTTTTCTTCTTGTTCTCTACTGAGCCCTATCTTTTAACAGTTTCTTTTGAAGCAGCTAATATCAGGTAAACAAAAGAACTGTTTTGTCTTCTTTTTATTTTTTCAATCAACAAGCAATATATATTTTAGAGACCGAGTTAATTATTCTGTGACAACACTCAGCAACACCAGAGAAAAAATGCCCCACTTTTGGCTGGAGCATGAAGCTGTCAAACTTCTTCACTCAAGTAAAGTGAACATATAAACTGTTAGAGTTCTGAAACCTTTGTAACAACCGTAGTATGTTGCTGTCCTTTTGCAGCCAATAATTACAAGGCAGTTGATTAGACAGTTGATACAGAACTAGGGGAAGGTAAACTGTGCAAGGATCATTAAACTTGCTTTAAAAAGGTCTGCAGTTCAAAATAGCATCAGGCTTGTTTGTTTAAAGAGACTTCTCATAGTTACATTAGGGAGAGCAGTGCTTTTTCCGCTCAGACCTCTCATTGGAAATGATTGCTTATTGGTCATCTATAGGTCTCCAGCCACAGACAAAACCGAAACATTTGTTTTGTATGACATTAATTTAATTTTTAAAATAAAAATTTTAAAAATAAAATGAGTTGGGGAAGAAAAAGCCAGTGAAGAGTATTTTAATACTAAATGTTTCCTTAGTAAAGGAAATTTCAGCTAGGTTTCTGCTTCAGCACCAGTTGATGGTTGCTTTAGTAATTAAAAATCTTCCTCAGATATGGTTTGTATCCAAAACTCCTGTGATATACTTTTGAAATGTTTGGATTTGTTTTGAATCAGTACTTGGACTTGTTAAATGACAGTATTAAGATAATGGAATGCTCTAGCTTTAAGAATTGCATTGGAAGCAAATAATCCCTATTTGTTGTATAGTTTAATGATTTTGTCTCTTCTCTAATTTGCTTTGTTAATACCACTGAAATTAGCCTTGCTACTAAAGTAATTATTTTCTGACAGACTGGGTCATCTGGGATATTTCATTTCCAAGGGCAAGGACGGCAATTCTACTCAAAATCATTGGACAGGGACTATTTAACAACATGACAGGTCCTCTAAGGATCATTTTCAAAAGACTTAATTTCCTCTGTTCCAGGCTATAAATGATGATTTCTGGTTCTGAATGGGGTTTTTTGGGTTTTGATTTTTTTGTTTGTTATGGGGGTGGGGTAGTGTTTGTTTCCTTGTTTATTTCTTTGGTTTGTGTGGAAGCTTCATTATTTATAGTTTCACCTTTCTAAAAAATGTTCTAGATAGCCTATCATAAAATAATACAATTTTTGAATTACAAGTGATTTGTGTTTGAAATAAAAGGATATCTAGTTTCAGTAACTCTTAAAGTACATTGAATGTCTCTTTCCACTCAAATGATGTAGTGGTATTTAACAGAACTGATAATAGTTTCAGGCAGCCAAGAAACTTGGTTAATAAGTTCTGTTTTCATGGTTTTTTTTGCCGTGAGCTATTGGTCTGGAATGTACTGAAATGTTTGTTGAATACCTAAGTTACAGTCATAATTTTTTTGATAGCAAGCACATTGAGAAGACAGTTTTCCCTCCACTGCCAGTTGATATCATTACTAAGGAGTGTTATTATTTGGAGGAAAAGAAGGCATATAACCCAGACTGAATAAATAAAAGCAAATTTAATGGGTCATGTCTTTTTTTACTGTGGGTGTTACAGAATCTGCTTGTAAATGGGAAATTCAGTATTCTTACAGCTTAAGCTTCTTATACAATGACAAACTTCAAAGAAATATGTTTTTAAAAGTATCATGATTGTCTATTACTATCTTTGTAAGTGAAAAATTTGATAAAACTATAGAAATTTTCCCTCTTTGATTTATAACTCTGCAGTAGCCTGGCAAATCCAGACAATTTCATCATAAGTATTCTTTTACTGAGATGTGCACACTTTTTCCTTTCCCTTTTGCTTTCATTTTCCCTTCCTCTTTTTCTCATGTTCCTTTTTCCAAAGAACATATCTCCAGAGGTGATGGATGATTCCTTGTTTGAGTGTCAGGTAAACGTGAGCATCTATATGTAATTTAAAGTCAGTAAGGATTTGACTGTATCCTTTCATACTAGAAACCTGGCTCATTCAGTTCCTGAGGCTGAAACAGTTTCTCTTTGCTACTTTTGTCACTGACTGTTTGAATAACTTTGTTACATTATACCTTGCTGAAGCCTCCTAGAACTACTCGACCTGTTATAATTGGTTTATTTTCTCTTTTACTCTTATCTTTTCTCTTTTCTGTACAGGTGATTTCTATTCACTCCTTTCTAAGCTGCTAGGAGGAAGGAGAGAGGTTGTACATGTGCATAAGCATAACCCTACAGAAAAAGCAGAATCAGATCTTGTAGCAGAGATTGCAAATGTAGTCCAAAAGAAGGATCTTGCCAGAGAGATCACAAATCATGATGAAAGGGACAATACTATTCTTGTGAGAGACAGAACTCAGAAATTCCACAGACTAGAGTCTACCTTGAGGCCACCAGAGAACAGACATTTCTCTTTACAACAGTCTAAACATGGTGAGGGAGGCTGGGAAAAAGAACATAAAGGAGGTGGGTTTGGGTTAATTTTATACAACAAAATGCAATGCAAGAGCTGTGATCCACATTAGCAAAATCTGAAGGGAATTTCAGTGGAGGCTTGGAAGTATTTTACATGATGTTCTTCCTAATTACTGAAATGTTCTCCCTCTAATTTAAAGGTATTTCACTGGGGTTCTTTCCCCCTCCATGTGTGAAAAAAGAATGTGTGCTGATGGCATAATACTAGTACTTCAGTACAGTATTATTTTCTACTCTTAGGACTTTTACTTAATGATTTTATATTGGTTATGCTAAAACAAGGTACACATAGGATATAGTAGTCACAGAAAGTGAAGAATTTAATACAACTACTGTAAAATGGTCACTGGAATAATCAGTACATTTTATGGGTTTGCTGACTACCTTGATCTGTCAGATACACAATTTTATAAAATTTATTGCTGTAATTGTATTAGATATTTTTCTCTCATTCAGAAAGAGTGGTAGGTAATCCTAAAAAATTCTTCAGAAGTAACATTTTCTGCATATTGATTTCAAATTGGGCTTGACTCTCCAAATATTCTTGTGCAGGCAGTTTTATTGTGCTATAAATATAATTTATTCCCTTCAGGTTTCTATGACAGCCATGGAATTACTGTGTTTGTTTTACCTGCATTTTGGTCTCTGTGATATTGACTGTCCTTAGCCTTACTTGCTAATGTGGAAAGCCAGATAATGCAGCATGTGATGAGTATCTCATAAAATAAGCTGATATTTGTGCATGAAAGCCATCTGTATCCATGTGCTGTAGCCAAACATGCCAGCTTTTATGTTGTAACCACCTAGACTGATGTTTCCAAGTACTTTTGTACACATATATGTATCATCCATCAACCATTTGATTTTTATTTCAGTTCATAATGTTAACATGTATTGTCTCTGCTTATAAGTCCTGTGTTTGTATTTAAAAGAAAACCAAAGGTGAGGACTTGCCAATGTTACATTGTGCAATCCAATTAAATAAGAGTCTATCAAATTATTGGCAGAGGAAGAAAAAAACAGGTGGAATGTTACTATATGCCTGACATATGTGTAAATCATAAATAATTCCATAAACCTGACTGGAATTAAATGTTCGGGAAAGTAATTTGGATAGCATTTCCTTCATGTGGATAGTTCAGTTTAGACTAATAACATGTGGTGCATACAAACAAAGAAGAAAATTCCTTTCTATTTTCACTGATCCAGAAGAGGGAATGTCAGTGAGCTGAATAAATGGCTCAATTTGACATTCCTTTTATAGCATGAATTCTAACCACAGAAAGTATTTTCTTGGATATGTCAGTAGCCATATATTCATTTGAGAGTAATTTGTTAGTGGGGGACTAATTAATAAATGAACTTTCAAATTAGGCAGTTTTGAGGTATAGGAAAAAAGGAAACTGACATTTTCCTAATAAGCATTTTGGGATATTTTTTTATGTTTATAATATCTTTATTACAGAATTCCTGACCTGCAGAAGCTGTCAATGCCATCTTTTGGTAAAAGAACTTTGTAGCAATAAAGTATTTAAGCATATATTTTGTTTCTTTTTAGATAACTATTTACATACTTAAAATCTTCTGTAAGAGAATTTTCCTCCTCAGGGGAAGAAGTAAAGTTGTCTTGATTTAATAAAAATTTATCCCCTTTGTAAAACATTTACTGAATTGAATTGAAAAAAATGTCTTAGGGCAAGACTCTGCTATTAAATTAATTTCATTGAACTGTTTAAAAATCACCAGTATTAAAATAGTTCAGTATTTTTAGTCTTGCAAATACTCCAGTTTTTAACATGTAATTGCCCTGAAGTACCAAGTACCTGAAATACCAAGTGGCGAATACAGTAGGTAAAGTTGTTATAAACGTTCAAACTATACTACTGCTCCTCCTGCACTGTGGTTAGCTTGTTAACCTAGACTAGTCAATAACCTGTCAGGTAATTTAATATCACTGCAACTAGTACAGTGATATTAAATACCCTCTAAATATGTCAAAGAGTGTAATTCTCCAATTTTCAAAACTCCTTTGTGCATTGCTTAGTTAAATTTGTCAAGACTTAAATGAGTGCTGTGATGGCAGGGAGTGCAGCATGACTTAAAGTTCGCAAAGTTAAAAGCTAGAATGATCTTCCAGGAAATTCTGGTTATTAAATTACAATTATGTTAGTAAATAAGGCACTTCTTTAGAGACTTAATTGCATGTTCTAAATTTAGGTAATTCTTTCTTGTTTTCTTCTTTTTTTAATGAAAGGAACTACTCTGAGTTGAAAACTAGAAGATCTAGTACCTAGTTTACAGATCTCATTCACAAGAACACTGGTGATCTTGTTTTTTCTAAGTAATCATAAATTACTTCAATGGGGAAAGTAATTTTCATTAGCCTCATATGAAACTGTTCCATGGACCACTTATTCTTGTAGGGAAATAAATTATAAGTCTTAGATAAAGGAAGTCTGAATTTAGTGAGTTTTGTAAAAAGCTAGTTGCCTTGAGATAAACTTGTATAAAGGACTTTCAGAATGGACTGAAAGGAAAAAGGAAATACAATACTAATAAAGAAATTTTGGAAAAATGTGATAAAATCTAAAGATTGTATTGAGGCTAGAGCTCTTGTGATTAGACCGTATGTCACTGTACATTCTTTTTATTGTTTTGATCTATCAGAAATCTTTTATTCCTTTAAGTATAAACATTTTCTATTTTAGAGTATGTGTCTTCTGAGAGACTAAATAGAGGCCAAAATAGAGGTCCTATGTTTTGCCAGGTTTTTTTTCTAGCTTTTTTTAAAAAGGCTCAGAGGCCTCGATAACATGAAACATAGACAAGCTTTTTGGAGTTTACCATAAAGGGATATTGGATGAGCAAGCAAGGAAGCAGACACTCAATTTCCATTCTCTTATTCCTTCCAAAATCCAAACTTCTGTGAATATACCTGGCACTGCACCTGCTGTGATCAACTCAACTCAACAGAAGCATGAATATATATAATTTTTTGTAACAGCTTTTCCTTAAGCTTGCAGCTTTTGTTCAGCTAAAATTTCTACAGGGCAGGATTTCTTGTTTTGGAAGTTTCTGATTACTGTCCTGGATACACTACTGTTGCTGATAGCTTGTAGGATTCTTTTAGGTCACCTACTCTAGTTTATGATATCGCAGTCCAAACAGGTAAAACATCTCCTAGTCTGCAGTAGCTTTTCAGCACTGCTTTCATATTTCTCTTGGATAGGTTGTAGAGAATGATTTTCCCTCCACTTTATTCCTGCTGTTCCTCCTCAGACTACAGCTCTTCCAAGTGAAATGCAGGGGGAAGGTGTTATCAGGACAGATGGGTTGCACAGGTGGCTTAAAGATTTTATAAAAAGTTTCCCATTAATTTTGCCTTTCATTGGAAAATTACTTCCAGGTCAAGGTGAACCCTCTCAGACTCCTTGGGGGCTGTGTTCTAAGGTCTGTGATCTGCCTTCTTTCAAAGCAGGATGCCCTGACACTTTGTGAATTTGGAAATCTTTTTCACCTGCCTAGATGGTACGCCAGTGACTGGTGTTTAGGATCAGAGCAGAACTCACAAACTTTACGTGAACTGAAAATTGCAAAGGAAAGTGTGGTTGCTTTCAAACGCACTATTAGTGAAGTGGCTCCAGTTTCACATAACTTCAAAGAAATAGCTTCTTATTTGCCACTTGGCTGTATATGCCTACATGCTAATTATGCGTTGTAAAAATACCTGAATTATGCTCAACAAATCAATTTCTGAAAGGAAGCAGTGGTGGATTTCCTAACATGTAGAAAAAAATTTAGAATTTTTTGGTTTTCATTTCTTTCTATTTTATCAGAATTAGTGAGATCTCTCTCACCGTTACTTTTTTTTTTTTTTGATAATCTAGTTCGTTTGCCTCTTAATACACTGCCGGAGCCACATGAGCAATCTCTTCCAAATAGTATTTAAGTAGGTAATCTGTGAGAAATCAATCCTTGCAGTCAACTTTCCACCACTTTTCAAATATTGAACAGTTTGCACCTTTTATCCTTCTCAGTCTGCTTTTACGTAAGAGAGATTGAAGAGACCATACTTTTATCTTTTTAATGTTAATTTCTAAAACTAAATTTCTCTCCCTTAGTTGAGTTTTACAGTTTAAGACAAATACAAGAAGTCTTCTTTTCTTAGTGTTAAAAGCTTTAATAGGAAAAAAAAATATGATTCACCTTCCACATTTCATTTAGTGATTCATGGTATTTATGTATATGATTAATGATATTTATAGATGTGGTTTTTTATCAAACACTGATAGTTAATGTTTAAATTTTCCTGCTGATTTCAATTGTATATTTTTGTAATCTTTCAGTGTAGAAAGTATTTACATAACTTCTAAAACTTCTAGAGTATGTATCCATGTATCCTTATAAGTTGGAGAAAAGAATAGAGTCAAAATCAGTTTCGACATTTGTGTCATCTATACATAGCAGGCTGCCAGTGCTTGTGCATGCTTTATTATGTTAAAACTATGCTTGGAATTGAATTGCAATGCATTGAATAGAAATACTGCATGTAAGAAAATGTCCATGTAATTCCCAATAGTCTGCACCAAATGTCAGCTAACCATATTTGGATTTTTAAAATAAATTTGCTACATTATTATATTTTTTGTTTTTTCATATTTATTTATTTATTTGGTCAGATTTCCACATAGAAGAGGCTGTGGAGTGGACTGGGTTAGACCTCAAACTAGGCCAAGTTTCTGGGTTGGCTCTGGACCCTGAAAATAACCTAGTTGTCTTCCACAGAGGTGATCACGTTTGGGATGAAAAGTAAGTAGAGGCCCTTCCCAAATGGTGAGTTAGAAGGTTGAACTCCTGTGTGCTGTTTATATACCTTCTCAAGAAAAAACAGCTTGGTGACTGACAATTCAAGCTGATGAGTTATTAAGTCTTTAGACAGTAAGAATGTGTCTCCCAGGGAAAAGAACATAGTACATTAGGTCCTTAAACTGTATGACCGTGTTAGTATGATATTCACTGTGATTAATTATCCTTACTTTTCCATGTCTCTTAGCAGGAATAATTAGCCTGGGTGAATAATGTTTTAGTATGGTATACTACAATTAGTACTTGGGTTTAAGACATGCAAAGCTTTGTCCATTCTTCTTTGTGTTTATATACACTGAAAAAAAGGGATTGTTACAAGGTACTCTCTCAAAACAAACTTTATTCTACTCATTTGATAAAATTTGCTACATTTAGCATCACTCAAAAAAAAAGTCTGAACTCTAGAATGGTGGTACTTCTAGTGTTTGTAAAATTATGTAGTCAGAGCTATATTATTTTAAGGACAGAACAATCCAATGAAGAGTACTATCTTTATTTTTACAATGTTCTTATGTATTTGATTTTTAAAATTGTTTATGTGTTTATATGGATACTTTTGAAATTGCAAGAAATACTGGGAGAAAGTTGTACAAGCCTGTAATATGTTATGTGGTACCATTTCAAATATACCCTTTAAAATTTTTTTCTTCCTTTTAAGCATCTGTTCTCCATATATATATATATTTATATATATATTTATATGTATAGCTGTAACAGTAAAGGGTACGTCTGTTTTCAAATCCTGAATAATTCATTTAAAGATAACATCATGTCTGAAAAATAGGACAGTATTCTGAACATTATTATAACAAATTATGCTTAGAATAGTGTTTCATGAAAGAAAATAAGTTACTTTGGTTTTAAGGTAAATAACATAATGCAGCAGATAAAACAATCATTTGTTTCTCATATGCGTCAGTGATATCTCCAGCTCAAGTGTATATAAATACAGACTAAATGATGCATTATATAACTTGTATTACTCAGACTTCAAGTATTGTGTAAAAGCTGGTTTTTTATCTTCCTACTCAGGAACATAAGTGCTGTTCTTTGTGTTGTTGAATAACGAATTGTAAAAATATTTGAAAATAGGCTGGTCCTTGTAACATACATATTTTTGAGTGTCTGGCAATTGAAGTATACCAACAATCCAGAGCACAAAACTTGAATTTCAGATCCAACAGTGTTGGGAAAGCCTACAGGTTTTAAACAAAACAAAAAAAAATCCCTAAAGCAGCAGGTGTGCATGATAAATCAACCATGTTGAGAGACAGATAGAACTTCAGCTTCATTATGCTGTGGCTGCAGAAGAAGATTGGAGTTGTGATATGTAGTCTAGAAATCCATGTATGTACCACCAGTGCTCAGTAACACATGGCCTTCCATAAAGGTAACTTATCATTAAATCCTAGTTCTTGAGGGCTTTTATTCCTGAGTCTTACTTTTTTTCTTCTTCTTTTTGTGGAGCATAGTTAATCAATGTATAGGAAATCTAGTGTTGATAGGGACTCTTAAGTCAGCTGAACTAGAACTCTCTAGGCCTTTCATGTAGAGTATGATGGCTTTAAAATGTATTTTGAAAACATGCCTGTTGTTAAGCTCTTGTTCCACATCTTGTCGCATGGAGAAGAGGCACACAGAAATGTGCTCACCCAGTCAGCCTTCCCTTTTTACCTTTGGGTACACATATGGGCATGGAGGTTACTTTCATTTGTTGTGATGAAAAAGGAAGAAGTAATGGGTGTTCTCATTTTTCAAGAAGAAAAAAAATGGTATTTAGAAGGGGTTTATCATGACAGTTGTATGGAGGAGGCATAAGAAGTTAGCAGACTTTTAAGTTAACTTTTATCATTAGCTGCAAATACACAGTTAATCAAATATTCTTTACCAAATTGTAAACATAAATCAATAGCCTGAAAGCCTAGAATTTATTTTCTGTTTCAATGCTTCACCAGCTTAGTATAGAAGCAAATAAAACAAAAACAATCTGTGCTGTTAAGCTTTGCACAAATGTTTCCAATGCATTATTAACATATGCCACAAAAGCTGGATGCTCATTCAGTTTAATATAGCTGGTTGAATGATCTGTGCTGTTGCAAAAGGTAACGTCAGTCTACTTTAGAGGTTATGCAGTGACAAGCACTGTAATACAGTAGCAGTTTTGCAGTGGCTGTAGCATTCCTTCAGCATATGATTTTTAAAAAATAATCCTCTTAAATAATTAAGGTTCTTCTACAGCATGGTCTCTTCAGTTTCAGAACAGTCTTTGCTGTAAGCAGCATGTATTTTGTGGAGTGAAAAACAACTATTCAGCTGGCTAAGCAGTGAATCAGCTGGAAGTTATTTTGTATTTTGTGATGAAATATGTGTGCTGTTTATCCAATTTACAAAGAACTTACTAGAGAATATCAGTTACATTCTTGTTACTGCATTCTTATCTAGGTAGGTAGGCTGAGCGTAGTATCACAATGGTGATGGGTATTGATCAAGAATAGACCTCAGGGTTGTCCTTTCAGAGGTTATGAGATCAGGTGGTCTGTCTAAATTTACTATGTAGCCCACAAGAAGGATACTAGATTTAGTAAGAAATCCTTTTCATTAATGGGCAGCAGAGGAGGGATGAGAAGTAAAAACATAAATGTGGAATTATATTGGAGTTTAAAATTAGAAGTAGTAGATAAGCAGTGGATTTTACCTGTCCTTCAGTATCAAAGTGCAGAACCTATTAGGAAACCATGCTTTAGAGCAATATGAGTACTGTGTTTAGTTGTTCTCTTCGTGTGCTTTTGGTCTTGCTGCTTTTAACCTGGAAGTAGTCAGCATTGTTTGTGTTCTTAATCTCAAGCACTGGGAAGAAAAGAGTGACTGTGATTTTGTAGCATTCTAGCCATTCTCCTAGAAAAGAAGTTTGACAGGGAGAAGATGAATGGAAGATCACTCCCATAAACTCAAGTTCAATAGAATTTCTCTGTGTACCATACAATCTCTTGTTTACACTGAAATTACTTAGTTCCCAGAAGAGCTGGGCATAGCAGGAAATACTTAGGCGTCTAGACAGCACCATTACTAAGAGCTACAATCATAACAAGGGAAGCCACTAATTATTTTTAGTATAGATAGTCAGTTCTGCATCACTAAGATTCTTTTCTTTGATAATTTGTGTAGATTTTCTGCAGTTATCTATGTACATTAAAAATAATGTTAGTTCACAGTTTGGTAATCCATAGCTAGGGCAAGACCTTATGAGTATTAGACTCCCTTTAAAATTTCAAAATTAAGAGAACTTGTCATGGCAGATGACTGTCATGAATGGTAAAGAATATAACAGCACCTGCTGAATAATATTCAAACAAGAAGGTATACAATACCAGTATAGGCCTTTGTGTGTCATTGCCATTTATCCATTGTCTTCCTCTACATGATGGCAGAACTCTGGGGAGAGTTTTAGTACCTTTCACCTTTGGTTTAACCATTCATAGTCAAAAGGATTATTTTGGCATTAGATAATATTTCTACCAGAAATTCAGTAGTTACAGATAGTTACTATATGCAATGGCATTATCTAAATACTATTTTCTAATCATAGCCTATGCAGAAATCTAAACACGTTCTGTATGGATTTTTCTAGTTATGTATAAAGCCAATATTGCTTTTCCACATTAAAAATTCTAGACATATAAATATTTAATGTAATGGAGATGTGAGACTGTTATAGCTGTACAATACATAGTTTTAATGGCTTTATTCAAAGCCTTCTCTGTGACTACAAAGTATATTCTTGTTTACCAAGTAGCATAAATCATGGCTGGATTTCTCTTGGGATTTACAAATAGATTTAAGAATACAAAGTGGGAGCAGGGAATGGGCCTTGTATTCAAGCATTTTTCATTCACATCAAACACTATGCTCTAACATTTAGCCTGAAATATTGTTCAAAATATTTTACACTCTGTTTACCTTCATTAAAAACTGAACATATATTTTAACAGGTTAGAGTAAGAGCCAATGTCTCTGTAAGGATACAGCCAACTATATTTTTATTTTTTTGAAGCATATGATAATTTCATGCCTAGTAAATGTCCTCTGGAAAGTTTATCCTGATTCTTAATGTATGAAATAGTGACATGTACAAATGTTTTTTATGAATATATTCCGTGTACCTTGAAAATTGAGCGCAATTTTGTGCGATGAGGCGGAATGCACATAATATCCTATAGTCTTGTGTAAGCACACTGTGAAAATAATAAGAACCATAAGAACTAAATCTTGTAGTAGTAAGCTCTAGCAAAATACTGAAATGCATATGAAAAAAGAAAAAGCAGAAGACATACAAACATGCATAGACTGCCTTAGATGGTACAAAGCACCATAGAGACATACCTGGTCTTACTGGCAGGTATGCCCTGGTGATTCCCTATATTTTTTTCTTAGGCTATATTGTTGAATTTCTAATTTCTGTGTTGCCATGACAATGAAATTCTTAAACAAAATAATTTGGAAAGGGGATTTTACTTACTTGCTTTAGGACTATCTTTAATTGTTGCTGTGTTGATTTGGTGCTCCGTTAGTTTAGAAGTCATAACCTCAGTAGGAAATGTAGACATACAACACTATTAACTCTTACAACTATACAGTGATGTTATAAGGTTTATATTTAAAGAAAGAAAAAGCCAATAACCCCACACTAGAACTGAACTACAAAACTTGGCTTTAAGTTGTGTGTATATTGTTCATTGGTAGAACCTTCTAATGCTGGCTTTCTATTCCACTCTTTTTGTACAGTTCTTTTGACAGCAAATTTGTCTATCAGCAAAGAGGCCTTGGACCAATCGAACAGAACACAATTATTGTCTTGAATCCAAGTAATGCAAAACTGCTTCATTCCACAGGCAAGAGTCTGTAAGTTGGGGGTTTTTTCTCTTACTAATTGAACTAATATTTACTATATTCTATGCCAAAGAGTCCCTAAACTATTTTTTTTGTGTTTTATATTATGTTTGTGCATTTATATACAATTGTGTAATCGTAGCCTATCTTCAGGTAAATAAATAAACAAAGTCAACAAATAATAAAATTAATTTCTATCTCTATTACCTCTATTTTCTAACATTTTGTATAATTGCATCTACCAGGGAGATTAACAGAAGTGAATCTTGTACATTGTCCTTATAAATGCTAAGGCAGCCTGAGATATCTGAGATCAACTGAATTGCATACCTGAGACACTATTGTCAAGAAAATTCTAAGCTGTAAAGATTTATTTTTCATTAAATGCTACATGTAGTTAGTACGTACAGCGTTTGTTTTTGATCTGTAGATAAAAAATGAAATCTTCACATCTATATCATTCTTCCAGGAAAATGATTTTAACTTCATTCTTCTACATTTGTGCTTGCAGATTTTATTTACCACATGGTTTGAATGTAGATAAAAATGGTAACTACTGGGTCACTGATGTAGCTCTTCATCAGGTATGTATCTGAAGCTTTAGTATCAGGACCATAACATTTTGCTTTAAAGTATTTTTATTTTCCTAGAGATTTGACATACATTGTTTATCTAGGCCTGTTTAGAATAACATTAAGAATATGCCTACAGAATTTCACCCCTGTGCACTTCATGGAATATAGTTGTGTTGAATAATTTGCTATGAGGACATAGCATGTAGAAATAATTGAATCATAGACTCAGACCATAGAGTCATGGTCTGAGTTGGAAGGGGCCTTAAAGATTATCATGTTCCAGCTGCCCTGCCATGGGCAGGGACAATGTTCCGCTAGGCCAGGATGCTCAGAGCTCCATCCAACATGGCCTGGAGCACTTGCAGAGGTGAGACAGCCACAGCTTCTTTGGGCAGCCTCACAGTGGCATCACCAACCTTGTAGTAAAGAACTTCCTCCTAATATTTAATCTAAACCTACTCCCTGTTTGAAGTCATTCCCACTTGAATGGGGAATTCTATCACTACGTACATCTGTAAAAAGTTCATTTCTGACTTTCTTGTGGGCTCCCTTCAGGAGCTGGGAGGCCACAATTAGGTCACCCAGAAGCCTTTTATTCTCCAGGCTGAACAGTTCTCTGAGCCTTTCCTCACAGCAGAGGTGCTTCATCCCTCTGATCACCTTGGTGCCTCCTCTGGCCTCTCTGCAGCAGCTCCATGTCCTTCCTGTGCCAGGACCCCAGGGCTGGAGGCAGCTCTGCGGGTGGGGTCTCAGCAGAGCGGGGCAGAGGGGCAGAATCCCCTCCCTGCCCTGCTGCCCACAGGGCTTTGGATGCAGACCAGGACATGGTTAACCTCTGGCTGTGAGCACACCTTACCAGCTCATGTTGAACTTCTCATTAACCAACACGTCTCCTCATGGCTGCTCTCAATCCCTTTTCTTCCCAGCCTGTGTTTGTGCTTGGGATTGCATCAACCCAGGGGCAATCCCAAGACCTTGCACTTGGCCTTGTTGAATTTCACAAGGTTCTCATGGAGCCCTCTCTCCAGCCTTTCAAGATACTTCTGTAATTTTCTGCTATGTCTTTTGCTTATCAATGCAAAGTCTAGAAAGTGAAACTAAATTATTTGCTTTGTAATAACAGCAAATTTGTATTTTAAGCAGAAGTTTCCTATAATCAGGACTATTGAAAAGCTAGCAATAAATATTATGGTCAATATATTAAGATTATATTTGGTATGTAAATTTATTGTATACACAGTGATAGGAGTTTTTCCCTAGGCCACCTAGGTCTTTGGTTTCACCTTCCATAACTAAAACCTCTTTTCTCTTCATTTTGACTGAAAAAAAGGTTTTCAAACTAGGAGCCAAAGACAAAGAGCCATTACTGACCTTAGGAGTACCTTTGCAACCAGGCAGTGACAAAAATCATTTTTGTCAACCAACTGATGTGGCCGTGGACCCAATCACTGGCAGCGTTTACGTCTCTGATGGATACTGCAACAGTCGAATTATTCAGTTCTCTCCAAATGGACTATATGTGAAGCAGTGGGGAGAAGGTACAGTCAGGGTTCTTGGTACTTTACCCATACTGCTGTTACCATGAGCTCATCATGAACCACAAAATTGCTGATGTTGCTATTAATTTTTTTAATTAATTTCTATAACTGAAATACCTTCCAGGCCCTATATAAATTTCAGCCTTGACCTTGCATCCAAATTTTCTCTTGGCTTTTTTTACAGCTACTTGTAGTGGTTATTTATTTACTAAAAATAAAAAATGTAGGTTTGTCATCTTGCTTTCAGAACAAATATTGTCATACCCTATTTTGTCAAGAAAATATTCTGACTTTCATAAAGCCAATTATTTTTCTTAAACATATAAGAAAGGAATAATTTTTTGCCAGATTTATGCTGTGATATCATCTATTTTAAGTTTTGTGAATAATTATATTTCTGACTGACTCAGATTTGTGTATCGCTGTAACTATGCTGAATATTCTCAGGAAATTGCAGATTCTGAATTTGGGATTTATAAAGAAAACAAAATAGGCTACTCTGAGTTACCTACCTAAACACTAGGAAGAAAGCAAGCTGACCTTAGTCTTTTCCCAGGGTTACATTGCATTATGTGGTATACTGATGTTTCTAAGTAAAACTGATAGTTTCAGTGTGTACTTTAACACAAACTTGGGGTTTTTTTATTGCAGAGAGTTCTCTAGAGAGATCCGGGCCTGGACAGTTTCGTATCCCTCACAGCCTAGCCCTGATCCCTGACTTAAGTCAGCTGTGTGTTGCAGACAGAGAAAATGGTCGAATTCAGTGCTTTAGGCTGGAGACTGGGGAGTTCACTAGAGAGATCAAACACAAAGCATTTGGAAGAGAGTTATTTGCAGTTTCCTATGGTCCAGGTAATCTTTTTTTCTTGTTCTTCATATTTCAAGTAGTTGCTTTGTGCCAGGATGTCACATTTCCTGAAGTGCTATTGTGTTATCTTGGGATGAATGTTACTTATCTTTGAGAGTAGTCCTGATGCAATGGCAAATTTGAGAACTACCTGTTTTCCTGCTAGCAGATGAGGGAAGCTTGCATCTAATCTCTGTTTCTAAAAAATGACTGATTACTGCCTAAATGTGATATCAACAAGTAGACAATCTTGCTGCTTCCTGGCGACTGCAAAATTAATCAATAAATAATGACATTATTAATAATAATGTTTCTAAATATGCATTTTGAACTCCATTGAAGAGAGCAAAATTAAGACCAAATGAATAGTTTTTGGTTTCATGAAACCTGAGAACTGAAAACAAACAGAAAACATTGCAGTTTTCAATATCACAGTCTGGTTAACAATTACTATATTAAGTTTTGGGATTCTATTTTAAATACCAATACTGAAGGTAAGGTAAATGTTAAGAACTGGATGAGGAACTTTGGCATGTTGGGCTCCTGACTCCTTAATACCAAATTTAATATCATATTTCTCTCTTTTGCACCTGCAAGAATGTAAAAATATGCTGTGCTGGATGAGAGGCTTGATATCTTTGTGTCTCTGACAGTGGAAAGAGGCATTCTGAGAGTGTGTATAAGCTTGGATGCATTTTGTAGTAATTCCTCTCCTATTCACTATGCATCCACAAACCCTTTATTTAGCAGTTTTAGGAGGTAACCTATGATCTGTTCTTCACAGTATCTTTCTACAGACATGTTGCCCACAAGCTCTAATCCCATTTCAAACTGACTTGTATTGTCTGATTCATTGGCCTTCCACTATTGCAGGGTCCAGAAATTCATTATCCACTTTATTTATTTTTTTAATATAGAAAGTGACCTAGTTTCATTGAGTGCTACTCAATCTCAGAATTTTGGGAGCTGAATAACAGTTCACGCTCCCCCAATCTGGTGCCCCTTCATCTTGCCTTATCCTCTTAAAACCAAAGAACCGCAGCTAGCTTGGCCTCTTCCCATAAGCTATTTAATAGCTTCAGCCCCTGAGTAGTGTATTTGCCTTTCTTTTCCAACCTCTTTAGTTTCATTGGAACCTTTTTGAGATGCAGAGAGTAAAAGAGCACTCAGTACTCAATATGTGTGCATGGTAAGTTTTTGCATAGTGTAGAACTGTCCCCTCCATTCCTAATTCTCCTCCTCATGATGCCAGACATTCTGCTGAAATTTTGTCTGACACTGTACATGGAAGTGAGATTTCAGGACTCTTTTAGGGATGGCTTAGAGATGTCTTTCCTGAGCTGAAGCTACCAGCTCCAAGTTCAAACATCATATAGGCATGATCTAGATTATTTTTTTGGAAGAAACATCACTTTACATTTGTCTTTGCAGAAGCTGTTTTGTCATCTGTTTAACAACTTATTTGTATAAAAAGTCTTTCTGGACTTCCTTAGTATCATGAAGCTTTTGACTTCTCCACAGAACTCAGTTACTTTCCTCAGACTGCTAGGTGTTATTGTTTGCCCCATTTTTCAGTCATTGATGAAAACTGTTCAATAAAATTTCTGGCTCTTGTCACTTCAACATCACACTATTCAGACTTCTCTGTCCTGAGGAATTTTTAGCTCTGCTCATAAGCTCTTTGCTTCCTGTTCATTAATGGATATTTTGTTCCAACCTTTGATAACTCACGTTCAATAACCTCGGATACACTTCCTTGTCAAGGTTTTTCTGAAAGCACAAATATGTCTATAGAATCTGCTTACCTGTGTGCTTTTTCTCCCTGTTCAGTGCTGAGGCACAACACTTAGAGAAGCCACACCAACATGTTCTGGCAGTTCACACTTACCCATGTCTCAGTCTTCATTATGGGTTCTACCATCTTACTGGAGATGGATGCCAGAATTGGTAATGTGTGTTCACAAGCACCATTTTGTAGTTGGGCACTACTTCAGCATCCTGCTGGACAAGTGACTATTTGCAGTGCTGGGTTACTTTATTTGGCCTGAAGTGTGATTTCACATTTGGTTTCCTTCTGAATTTGAGTGAATGCCATCTAAACCTCATAAATTAATAACCTCCGACTTGTCTTATACCTTGCGCTTCCCATTGAGTTGTCTCCTCTGATCTCTTTACTAAGAAAAAAAATTGAGTGTTAGAAACTTCCCAGCATATTAAACAGAAAAAACTTACAAAATCCATTTCTTTAGATTAGAGGCCATAGGCCTCTAATCACTGAGTCCCCTTCACATCTTTTCCTTTTGTGGTCCCACTTACTCTGCAGCTGACTTTCTGCTTTTGATGTGTTGAAAGAACATTCTGCTATCAGGTCAACCATCCATAGCACAGCATTCTTGAGGTTATTTTTTAACACCTTCACATTCCTTTTACATTTAAACTATATGTAAAGTCTTGCTGGTTCTTCTTATTTGAACTAATATGCATATCTTAAATGACAAAGTTTCAGTGAGTCATACCTCACTTAACTTTCCTCTTGTAGTTTAGCTTCTTGTTGAGTTATCTTTCTGTCTCTCTGTCTCTCAGACAGCCTTTTTTCATCTAAACTATTACAGTTCCGTCTTCATATTGCAGTTTGCTACGTGTGGGTTCTTAAGGCAAATCTAATGTTGTTGCAGGTGGTCTCCTCTTTGCAGTTAATGGAATGCCCTATCCTGGAGAGACAGAATCAGTGAAAGGATTTGTGATGAACTTCTCTACTGGGGAAATAATTGATACTTTCATTCCACTTAGAAAGGTAGAGTACTGCACAAAGTGCTTGTTACGTATAATCATATATATGAGAACATTGGTAACATTCTACTTTTCCAACTTCGTAAGAAGTTGGAAAATTTGTTATAATGTAAGGTATTCAAAAGGAATTATTTATAGCACTAAATAAAAACACTAGAATTTTGGGTATTAGCTTCTGCATGTGGTACACATTTGAAGATTATACTAACTTCTAGATGATTCCTACAGATAATACCTTCAGGCAGGATAAGCCTGCTTTATTACTGCCATTACAGTTCTTAAAAGTTAATTTAAGAGAATAATGAAGGAATTGAAAGATTCATGTATTTAGATGCTAGTAATTTGTCAAAAAATAGAACTTATTCCCAAGCAGAAATATTATTCCTAAGCAGAAATAATATGGTATATAATAACTGTATGGTTATATCCCTCTTTACAGAATACTAGTGATAAGTTAAGGCTAAATGTTCTTCATGCAGTATTGTACATTAAATTTGTGGGATTTTAACAGTCTCTATATATTGTCTTAGATTGAAGAATTAATGTTAATATTCGCACTTCTTGGTACACATACACTCTTTATTTGCAGTCCAACTTTAAATTATATTCAGAGTTATTTTTTCTGAGTATAGCAAATAGCTGTTTTGCATATGAACTTTAACAAAAATTAAATGTGTGGGTTTCAAACCAAGATTATTTTTGAAAATACATATTTCAGTGGATAAAGTGGAATGTAATAATATGAATAGAAATAATACTAATATAATTTTTTTAGCATTAATATATGGAATAATCTCTATGTCATTATCCCTGGAGAAGGCAAATTAAGAGAAATGAAATTCCTTTCACACATTTGGGTTTCACACTAGCACCTACTAGCACCTGCTGCATTTTCCAGTCTAAAGCAGGATTGAATGTGACCAGGCTCAAGTTAGGTGTTAAGAAGACCTTATGAAAGCATAGACACTTAGGGGTAATCTGTTACTGCTTATCTTCACAGAGTTTTGAGATGCCACATGATATTGTTGCTTCAGAAGACAGAACAGTATTTGTTGGAGATGTTCATGCCAAAGCAGTGTGGAAGTTTGCATGTGTGGAAAGTACGTTCTTTTTGTTCTTAATGTCCTAACTTCATATTTTGTACCTTCAGGTCAGTATCACTTATCTGGTGCCCTTGGCCAAGAGCCTAGTGGCATAATGAGGGTTTTAAGTGTACTACAAGCTTTACTTGCAGCATTGTGTGCTGCTGCTCTGTTTTCATTAAAAGACAGTTCTTCAGCATTGCTGTGTGCTCTATCAAAGAAGAGTCCTGGGCACATGAGTTTGTCACAGAAGGAATCAACATGCATTTGCCTTCCACATCCATTGTTAGTACTTGCTTAAATAAAAGTGTTACTCTAGTATTTTAGTAATTTCAGTGTATCATTTGCTGAGAGCTCAACTGCTTCCTGTGAGGTTATCATGCAGAAAACTCCCAAGGTACAAAACTCCCAAGGTACGAACTCCCAAGGTTTTTGGTACCTGTGACCAAAAACACAGGTCAACTTAAAAATTATATTCATTTCATTGGGAGCATTCATCACTAGAAAATTAATCTAGTATAATTTGAAGTCCTATTTTTATACAGAGGAAATACTTGTCTGTTTTAATGTAGTAACCCCCAAGGCAAGCAGCCTCAGTTCAGGGAGAGGAACCTGATTAGTCAGACTTCAATTTAGTAGGATTCAGAGAGAAATTACATGTTTTACAGGAATACAAATATAATTCACTGCTCCATTATATGGGATAAAAAAAATGTATGACAGACATGAAGTCTTAGCCTTCAGGATGTTAGTCATCCAGTAAGAGTCCACGGCTATAAATGACTAAGCTAGTTATTCTTTATTTGTCTTGTTTATAATGAATGGATCTTCCTTTGGGGCATTTGGTATCAGCTGCTCTTAATAACAGGAGGCTAGACCAGATAAATTGTAATTCTGATTGGATATGTTTTTATCTGCATCTAGTAAACTGAACATGAACAATTCTCAGCTGTTATTCAAAGAAATATGAGAATAAAAAAGTAATGGAATTTATACAGGTTAGATGAGGGACCTCCTAGTATAAAATTTTCTTTTTAGCTTTTGCTGAAGTATAAAAGAGCAGTAGCTAAGAAACCCTGATTCAACCAGCCTTTAATTCACTATGATTTTGATAATAATAAACAATTTTATTTTTGCAGGAATCTATGACCCTTTAGGCATACACATAAAATCTTTCTGTTTCATATAAAAGGTGATTATTGCAAGCAACCTACATGAACTGGGCTCTTCCTTTCTTTCCTCTGGCCTTGTGAGCTACTGAATAGTTTATATTGACTCTCCGTGGTGAAATTCAGGTGTTGATGGGAATGTTTACTGTAGGATTGTACTGTACATTTGAAAAAGCTAGCAGGAAGATGTCACTGAGTGCCTTTCTGAAATATCAGTTTTCCTGAAGAATGATTTTGTTTTACAGAAATGGAACATCGGTCAGTTAAAAAGGCTGGTATTGAGGTACAGGAGACAAAAGGTTAGTCTGATTCATAATGAAAATGAAGGGATCAGTATGTTCATGTAGACTAGGGCTGCTTCTGCCAAGCTGAAGAGACAAAATGCTGACTAGTTTGACCTGGTTTTTGTGCATTCCTATTGGAAGCACTAGAAGGAAGCTTGTAACACTGTTACCTGGTAGATGCTATTTCACAACCAATCCAAACATTTCATTTCCACTGATTACAAGTGCTTCATTGTCACGGAATAAAAAATTTACTAGTAGGTCAATTCCATTCTACCGTCTGGTATGTTCCAGTTTGGTATCTGTGGCAGCTCCCTTAGATGCAAAAATAGCTCTAAAATACAACAGCAACAATTACTCCCCAGCACCCTCCCCGACTCTACATCCCTCCACCACCAAAAAAGGGTTATTTGAAATGACAATTGGTTTATATTCCTGTGTAGTCTTTTAGTACTCAGCCTTGTCAGTCACACCATATGGCAAGAAATGCTATTTTTTTCTATTTACATTTCCTCCCATAGATTTATTAGACTTTTTTTTTAATTTAATCTGCATGAAAATGAAAAAAAAAAGGAAAAAGAAAATGAAAGCATATAGGAATAAAATAAGGAGACAGTTCACAGAGGAGATTCAAAGGAGTAAAATACCAATTAAGGTAGATGAGAAGTAATTTTAACCATTTGTGTTCTATTATGTAGCTCATTTTCCTTCCAGAAAAACAATACCACATTATGGTACTATTTATAAAGGTATTAAAAATGTTCAGATGTTCTTAACTGGTTTTCTTTGCTTAAACTCAGAGCTTAAGTAGTTTTCTTTAGCCATATATATGCAGACTGAGAAAAATAAAAAAAATCCCAACTGCCAATTGAAAGCATATAGAATAATGTAGAATAAGGAAGGCTAATGAAACAATGAAATGCTTACTGCCATCACTGTTATCCTTTTATTTTATCTTCATTGGTACACCAGCCTGCCTGAAGCACTCAAAAGGGAAGTGTTGACATTACAGCATGCTGTATATCTAGGGATATGTAAATGCCTTTTGGCTTTCTTTAGCTGACACTTCTGATGTCATAGAGAAAAAAATGCAATAGTAACACCAGCGTAAGAAAAAGGTTTTAAGTAACAATGTCTAAACTGTTTAGGTAGGCTGAAATTAACATCTTTCAGCTCCACTGGGAGAAAAGAGCCAATGGACTTTGTGTTATAATGCTTAATAAATGGAGAGGAGAAGCTTGCACTCTCACTCTCCTGGTGACTGTTACTAGTGATTGTACTACTGTGACATGGGGGGAAATATATAGAGAACTGTAACTTTGCCCAGAGGTGGGAAAGACAGTGGAGGAAAATCTTCCTCAGCAGTTAACTGCTTCTTAATAGACAGGATGTTTTCATTGTGTCATTGTTATCCTTGTGCTTGTGATAACAATGATATTATTTATCATTATCATATTATTGATCATTATGTCGCATTATTTATCATTTATCAACTGGACCATTTGCTACTTCTTCAGAGTAGAACATAATTTTAATTTTGATACAGAGTCAAAACAGTGCTGGTTGAAAGTATTTGTGATACAGCTACTTGTAAAGACATGCTGTTCAGTCTGAATTCAAAATACTTAGCTAGGCAGTTTTACTTACTAAAAGTTATCACAAAGCATTTGCAACATCATAAAGGTTTTTCTGAAAGTTTTTCTCCTTGTGGGTATAGCGTTAACAAATTACTCAGCAAGACTGAATGCAGTTTTCAAAAGCTCTCCAGATCAGTAGAACCAAAATTCCTTCATGGAATGTAACAGTTCTGAAAATTTAACCCTTTGCCACAGTTTTATTAGTAAGATCTTTAAACTTTTTCTTTGTGTATATGATAATGTGATGTATACTGGCTTTGTGTATTTTTTGTGGAAATGTTTTTGTCAAAACAAGATGTTTAATTGATGTTATTTGCAAAAATAACCATGTGGTGTAATTACCATTGGGGTAATTTCCTATATTTTAAATAGTAGATACTTTTTAGGACAAAACTGTTTGGAACATCTCCTTTCCTTATTTGAGAAAAGGGGAGGGAATCTTTGCTAATGAGTGGTATCATTCAGACTTGCTCTCCCTTTTATTTGGGATAACATCAGCAAAAGCCAAAAATGTCTCCGTAAGAGTTTGCCTTTGTTTCCTTGTTACAAAGCACTTAAGATATCCTAGCTTGTTGTTTCCTGAAACACCATGTTCTGCAACAGCTGTTCAAGCAACAGCTTGATGTATATGGATAACATATGAAAATTGTTTTCTTTTTAAAGAATCAGAAACAATTGCTGAAGCCAGATTGAAAAACAAGCCAGAAGCAAGAGACCCTCTAAAGAATATGGATAAGCAACACTTGGTCCAACAGGCCAGCAGCACTGGAGTTTCCTTTGTTCTTATTACAACTCTTCTTATTATCCCTGTTGTTATCCTGCTGGTAATTTTAGTATTTATTCGGTGGAGGAAGCCAACTGTCTATGGAGGTAACTGTGAGTAACTGCTCTAGAAAACAGACTCTTATTATTCCAGTTCCAAATGTCACTGAACACGGGGGGGTGAGGGTATGAAGAGAGCAGCTCTCTGTGCCTTTGCCCTCCTGAACAGTTGAAGTGGTGCTGCATGCAAACTTACTGCTTGGCAGGGACACAGCACCTGCAGCCCCCTGAGCCTTTAAACTAGCCTCAAGCTAGCACCTCTTCACAACATGTATCAAAGATTTTATTTGGTATCAAGGCAAAAACTGGTATATCGGAAATTTAATAATAGAATAAATTAATTTCAGAAAATTTAATACTGCAAGCATAGTTTGATTTTTTAAAATCAAAAAAATCAAACTTTAAGCTGCTAAAACAAAAGGCTCCATATGGGTATTACAGAGATACTGGCAAAATTAAAGCAGATACCATTACAAGAGATTTTGTATTATTGCTCTCTCCCACCTAGTCAATTCTGTGAGTCAGACATTCTTCCATAGTGCACCTTAATCCATAGCTCTGAAAGCTTTAATTGGTACTTAGAAGTTATGTAAACAATTCTAAATTTGTATTGTATAATAACATTATTTTTCATAAATTGGCAGACTGTGATAGGCGTTTGATCACTAGACTTGTTATTTTGTATCACAAAATTGTTTTATCAAGATACTTTCATCCAGAGAAGAAAATGTACATGGACTACGCAACATAGTTCTGCCACTGGTCAGGACCTACTCTGACAGAGTAGGCCATTCAGCAGTCTAATAAGGCTGCAGGACTGAATTGGATGTATTGTATTTGAAGACTTCAGCTTACAGCTTCCTGACTTTTGTATTCAAATGTGTTAGCATACCAAATATGCTAGATAGCATATCAAATATGCTAACACTTGAGTCTATTGCAGTACTGCCATAAATGGCTTCTTAGAGCTGCTGAGTAGTTTCTTGAATGTCTGTGATTTTTATCAGAAAATACAGGTACTTATTTGATCACAGAGCAGCTCAGGGTTTAGCTTATTTTTGAAATTTATTTTATTTTTCAGCTGATGGGGAGCGCAAACTTGATTCTAGTTCAGGCAGAATTTTAGGCAGACTTAGAGGTAAGTAGTCACTGATTATATTTTCAAATGCAGTAACTCGAGGCTTTTTTTCTGTATTCATGTTGATTAACAGATTTGATGGAACTTTCTTGAAGGAAGGATTGGGGGCAATGATCAGGGGTTTTTGGAAATTTATTTTACAACAACTTCTATTTGTCATTATCTGCCCACTAAAGAAGATGAGTCACTACCAGTGAGAGCAGGAGCTATAATGAGTTATTGTAGATCTGGTGAATTAAATGAAGCATTTTGAAACTAAGGGCAAATGGGTAGGAATGCCAATAGCCTGTGTAGAATTAATGAAATAATGGATGCTAAAAAAGCATTGTCCGGAACTTCTACTTGTAAGATTAATTTCCTTCTTCTTTCCTGTTATATACACCTAGCTTTTGTGGCTCATATGCTGAACCTTTAAAAATAGTTTCTGGAAGGACACTTAAAAGAATCACCACTATACTGTTTAATTAGTAGATAGATTTTTGTTCTCCCCTTACAGTTAAAGCAAACCTTATGAAAATCCTTTCCTTTCCACAGGGAAAGGTGGTGGTGGAATTAACCTTGGGAACTTCTTTCCAAGTCACAAAGGCTACAGCCGAAAAGGGTTTGACCGGCTGAGCACTGAAGGAAGTGACCAAGAAAAAGATGAGGAAGATGGCACTGATTCCGAGGAAGAGTGTTCAGCGTCTCCACTGCCACCACCACCTTCATCATCTTGAAACTAACGTTTGAGTTCTCCATTATATGGTTCAACCCAGAATGTCAGATTTCTTTTCCCTTAAGCACGTTTAAGATCTTGTATATTTAATTGTAAACTGTTCTAATCTGTGTGGGGCTCTACACTAGTTCCTTTAATTTTTGTTTGGTTTTAGTTATGTTTTTAAGTGAAGGAGTCTATGGAAATTCCATATCGGTGCCATTGGTTTTTATGTGAACATCTTAATAAAGCAAAGTCTTCTAATTGCAGGACTGATTTAAAGCAGTAGTATTTTATCATCAAATATGGGGATCTTGTAAATAAGTCTTACTATCTGCTTCATCAAAATATTTTTTCCATAATTATTGAGTTGCCAATTTCTGTTTTGTGCCTTTCCTCTTCAATGTCCTTAACCTGTTGCATTATAGAGAATATACAGTGCCACAAGAAAATGAAGCTGCTAAGTCTTCTATTTTTTTAAATCACTAACATGATATTGCGTTGAAGGAAAGAAAAAAGTCTCTATTTAATTTTTTTCTTCTTCCTAACTTGATGTCTTTCTGGAATGTCTTATTTTTAGATGGTATCACTGTTAGAACACTATTTTCAGAAGCTGAATGTAATTTGTGTAATAAAGTATTCGCAGAGCACTGGCTGTCAGTGTGTACTTTGGATTTTTTGCTTGCACTTTTTTGTATACGACTTTTGTAAGAGTTACAGGGGGGCACTTAACACAGTAAAAATTTTAATGTGTTTTACCAGCTGGTAAAAAAATGCTGTTTTATATGGAAGCTGAAAAATATTTTGTTATGTCACAGGGTTGTTTTTTTTTTTTTAAGACTAATAATCTTCATCACAAAGTCAAACTTAAACATCTAAAGAGGGATTTTACTTATATAATAAAGCTGCAAGGTATTTCCTTAATAAAACACATGGTCACAGCAAAGAGGAAGCCTGTGTCTCAAATTAAATATGCAAATTAGTCAGGGTAGGCATCTAATACTACCTCATTAGAGGCAATGATTTTCTTTTTTCCTCCACATTTTCTTTTTCATTCATTCAACAGGAACCCTCAGTCCTGTAATGAACTCTCTCATTTAACAGCAGACTTACAGAAGTCCTGCTGGATAATTACCCTCTCTGTATGAGTCATCTAGAGTGTGAATCACTGTGTAACATTATTATGACTAATCAGTCCAGTTTGAGGATCAGAGCATAATTAATGTTCTTTTAAAACTGCTATTATGAGCAGAGTGTACACAGCTGTAATTGCCACAGGGTTTTATGAAACAGTTTTCATCGTCATCATTGCAGGTGTTGTAATAGGCTACTGCTGGCATTGAGATTGGAAAATAGGCTTTAAGTTCCTTGTGGTGGTTTTGCAAGGTCTGTGGGGCAATAAGGGTAATGATAGTGGAGAAAAAGGTAAGGTTTCTTCTCCCAGGAAGATTTTATAAATCCCCTTTTTCTGGGAAAAAAAAAAAAACACCAAAAAAAAAAAAGAAAAAAGAAAAACCAAAACAAAAACCCCCAAACTTAAAATGCATTATAAGCTGGTTTCTTTTCTCACATACAGCAAAATCTCCAGGACAGCCATCTGAAATGCTGGAGTACAGCCACAGTTTCATGTGAAATTTATTTAGTGCATACTCTTAAGTTGCTTTCTCTCCTGCAAATTTTTGTTTTCCTAAGGTTACAAAGAAAACAGCATGTTTCTTTCTCACCTTTGAAAGTAAGGCAATATTATTTTTGGCAGTGGCCTTGATCCTCATATATATGAATAAAAATAAATCAATTGGGAAGAATCCTCTGAAGCTGTCTGCAACAATTCTGTTACTAGTTTACAGGAAGTTTCCAGTGACAGCTATTAAGAAAGCTCTGGTGATACTGCTGTCATAGGTGGCATATAAGCTATCAGTTGTGAAAGATCACAGGTTTTCTCCAAAGCAGTCAATAAGAGTATATTTTTCTAACATTTGGTTAGCTCACTTAATGTCCAAGTGATGTTGGGTGTTCTCTGCTTGCATTAGTAGAGCTCAGTGGAAGAAATATGCAACTTCCCTCTTTGTCCTTTCCTTTATTTGAGCTGTATCTCCAATTATTGATAATGCTTTGTTGAGGAGGAATCAGCCAAAGAGTTTAATTGCAAGTACAGGCTAAAATAGATGATTTGAGCTTTAATCATAATCTCAGCTCTCTGGAATTCAGACATTGCAAGGGCTACAATAATCCTGGGCTGCCTAAAGCAAAGCAGGATGAGGGAGAGATGCTACTCTGATCTGGTGAGACCCCACCTGCAGTGCTGCATCCAGCCCTGGGATCCCCAAAATAAGGAGGATGAGGACCTGTTGGAATTGGGTTGAGAGAGGGCCACAAGCATAGTCAGAGGGCTGAAGTACCTCTTGGAGTTTTTCGGTCTGGACAAGAGAAGGGTTCCCATAGATCTCATTTTGGCCTTTGAGTGTTTAAAGTGGGTTTATAAGAAAGAACTGTTTTACCAAGGACTATAGTGATAGGACAAGGGGGCAATGGTTTTAAACTGAAAGATGAAGATTTAGATTGGATATTAGAGAGAAATTCTTTGTTCTGAGCATGGTGAGGCATTGGCACAGATTGCCCAGAGAAGCTGTAGATGCCTCATCCCTGGAAGTGTTCAATGCCAGGTTAGATGGAGCTCTCAGTAATCTGGTCCAGCAGGAAGTGTCCATGCCCATAGCAGAGGGGGTGGATTAGGTGATCTCTAAGGTCACTTTTAACCCAAGCCATTCTGCCATTTTTAATAACTGAACAGACAGGCAACCAACTACTTTCCAGCACCAATCAAGTTTCAGCACCTCAGGTTTCATGCTCCTAATTTTGGTGAGGTGCAATGCAGAATTGGAACATCTGAACCTGCTTGAAGGCACTGAATGTTCTTAGTCTCTTATTAAAGCTGCATCTTTTGAAAACAATGTACTAGAGATTCCATACTGCAATAGAAAAATTAATGTAAAAAAGAAGCTACAAGCTTTCTGAATCAGTTCTCATTTTAATAAGCCAGCAGACCATCCTCCATCCTAAGAGGTTCTGTGTGCTAATATTATTTATTGTATTAAATATTGAATTCTGGTTATTCAGTCTAAACTTTAGAGAGCATGTTTAAATTAGTTTTCAGTAGTTGCTCCAGAAAAGACTGTGCTTTAATGAACAACATGTAATTGCAATTTTAAGATTTAAAAGACATGGTACTATCTTCCATGCGTTGTTTATTAATCTTTTCTTAAGCCTTTTTAAGAAGGAAGAATCTTGGCTATTGTAGGGGCTAAATATTTTCATTAAAATTAGGCTGACCAAGTAGCTCAGCACCTTTGTGTACTGTATTAAGCATCTCCCTGTTTTAAATAGTCTGACTCATGTGAAGCCTTACAGAGTTATGGGAAGGTGGTTGTGATCCACTGGCAAGTGGCATCAGGTAACTTTTGGTACCTTTTTGTGAACCTGCGGTAAGTGAAGGCATACTGGGGCAACTGCAAGGTGCCATGAGGAGTATGCACTGACTTGTAACGCACAGGGTGCCACCCACATCACCTGAAGGTGCCCCAATGAACTGAAATTACAATCCCAATTAAACAGCTGTCCTTTCCACCAATACCATCAATTAGGTATAAATTGATTCCTTGGGAAGCATCTTGATTAAGTAGATTTCTAATGAAGCAGTGCACTGTAGAGTTAATGAGGATTTATAGATCATTGTGGTGAATTTCAAAAGCTTCTTCCTTGCCAAAACTAGATTTAAGTTTTATTAATAGCTGTCACGCTACAGTGGATTAGGATTAAGCATGTGTCATGCTACAGAGAAGGGGCTTGGTGATTTTTAGGTTGCTATTCAAATACATATGTGAAAACCTGTTTGAAAGACTTCATATGTATTAGCAGTAAAAGTTGTGGGGACCATCACTTGAATTGCCGAGCAATTCAAGACCAACTTTATTACTTAACTGCCCATTAGCACATCCTTTAAAATTTTAAAGAGTATGTCATTATATACTTTACAGTTTGTGTGGATTCCTATATTGTCCAGTAATAAAAATGCAAAAGCAGAACCAAATATTCAAGTAAATTAAAAATAAGAGCTGAAATTAAGCACTGTATTTTCTATGTTAAACAGATGCTAGTACACCACAGTTTTAGCACCCTGATTTGCCTTTACCTGTTGGGATTTTTTAATTCTTAAATGTGAAAACATTTTTATTTTTTATGTGAATTATCAAAACTTGATAGTAAAATTTACACTGTAACTGCTCTTTAGGCTCTTCTCCAGTAATGGGGAAAAAATTAGATTTGTCTGTATAGATAAGCATTACTGGCAGAAGAAAAGAGGGGAGCTAACAGTATAGAGAATTTAAGATCTATAGTGATAGCTACTTATCAAGCAAAACCTGCAAACTTCTTGCTGTTTCTGGACATGGTGGCTAAAAAACCTAAAGGAATATTCAGCTGGCATTGTTAGACATGTATTTTGGAGAGATACTGTGTGGTAGTCAGTCTGGAAGCTGGACTATATTTTTTTTTCTAAATACTATAGGTCATGAAGGCACTTTATTTTACTGTTTCTTCATCTCCATTCTACTCATATTTCTTATTAATGGGTTGTATGTGAAGCATGACATCCTGTGAGTGAAGCTCTGTCTGATTCCACTGTATAGCTTTTAGAAAATGTACAGATGATGTATGGGCAGTATTCTTGTAGGGCACTGTGCCAAAGTCCTGCTTTAAAGATGCAGTAATTTTTTTCCCTAGAAAATAGTCAGTGGTAACAGTTCAGCAAACTAAGGAAATTATTAATTACAGACTATAGTTATTCTTCTGAGACATATGAGAAACCTATATTTTCTACTCTTTTTAATTACAATTGAAGAATTTTTTTTCAGAATGGAGATTAGGCAACTACCAAAGTGGCTAAAGTTGGTGCAACATGGTTTTTAGGGTTTCAGGGCAGAACCCTGCCCTTGCCACTCAGTACTCTGAGTACCCTCTCCCCTCTGTTATTGCTTCCTTCAACCATGACACATCCTAAAACAGCTGCTCAAGAGAAAATTACTTTCAGAAAAAAGGACTGAATCCCACAATTCTGGCATGTTTCCTCAGATCTGCTCTCGGGTCACACACACTGTGCCACACATAAGGAAGTAGAGGCATGGCATTATTCCAGGCACTTTCCTAGGAGATCCTGCCCACAGCAAACAAGGTGTAACGAGTACTGAAAGGTGCTTGGAAGCCGTAAAGCTGTACTGAAAGTTTACCACAGTTGGTAGCTGTGGTATAAAACCACCTAAAACACGAGTATTTTTGTACTCTGGTTCACATGACAGGTCAGTCATGCAGCCTTCACACAATGCGGGTCATGTTGCTCTCAGAAATGTATTCGTGCTCTCGTGATTATCGACAGTTCGATGTGAAAATTACCGAAAATTCTGCTGCGAACGTGGTCTCGGAAAGAAGTCCTCAGAAGGGCAGGGCGGGCAGCAGTTCCTGCGAGCCCGGCGCACCCGTGGCCGGCGGCTCCCGCGGATCCAGGCTGCCACCGTGCGACCGACGCTCCAACACAAACCCAGAACGGCTCCCGCTGGAGACAAACGCACGAAAGCTAAGACTGTAAACAAATTGCGGTATGCAGCGTAACTATGCGCTCTGCTTTCCTTCTTCTTGGTCTTTATTCTGTGGGAGGGTGGAGGATGTTTCTGACTAGGTAAAGACTCAGAATCAATCTGGTGGGGAAGCACAAGTATTATTTACTGCATATCACTGAAACGCTGCACTAAACAGGACTCATTTGCTTAAGGGCTTTTCTGTTGGGGCTTTTATATCTGCCAGCTTTGTGAAGAGTAATGAGTATTTTTTGCAGTTTGTCTGGAATCTGATATAGTGTTACTCACTCTGTACACAAGGGGGAAGTGAGGCATAAGGAAATTAATAGCATCAATTGCCAAGAATAATCAACTAATTTTAGGTACTGAATTCATGAAATGTGATTGATTCTCTTTTTACCCACTTACTCAGATATCACTTTACATATTCAAGGCACCAATTCTTGGCACCAGCTGCATCCCTGAATGTTCCAGTTCTGTGGATGAGTTTTGAAATGCTTCTCAAGCATCCAAAAAAGGGCTCACCTATGTGAGTAATGAGTAGTATGTGGCAATACAGAATTATAGAAACTTGTATCCAAGTGATCTGCTCATTACAGCAGACCATTGTAACAGGGCAGCACTGCCTGGCAGTGGGGACCTGCTGTATTTCCTACAACAGTTATTGTTCACTGGCATACCTGCTTCTTCTACCAGTGCAGCAAGTTTGCTGCAGATCCCTTCATCTACACACAACCTGCAAGAACTGACCAGGGAATGCATCTCTCAGGATTAACTGCTCCAGAATCAAATGCTTTAGGATTCAGTTTACTGTCTGGTTTCTTCTATCTGGAAGAGACTTCGTCTTCAAACTAAAGCTTTTGTTGTGATGCTTTTCACTCAAAATTTCTACAAAGTTTTGTTACCAAGATATAGACAGCAAGCCGGCAGGTCTTCTAATAGGTGCAGATGAGTATAGTACCCATTTTTTGAAGACACTGCTAAATCTTGCTTCCTTGTGTCAGTTTTGGCCAAACTGTTCTTTTTTTTTTCATTTTCCAGTGATGTTTTTCATGTCAATAGTTTGAAAACCCTGTATTTTATTTCAATTAACCTCTTCCATCCACAGGAGGCCACATTTCAGTGCACTGGTAAGTCACTAATGCCTTCTTGTTAATACAGTAGATGAAAATTACCAGGAAGGGTGAGCAATCAGCAATATGTTAAATATACACAGTATGTTAATTGTTTCTGTGTTTTGCCCATTACTCTCACTGCAGCATTTTCTTTCTTTTCAGTGTCGCTCTAACAACTCTACAGCACTTGGGTTAGCCCAGGGCTACTGCAGAAAACAGCTCTGCTGTACTATGCAAAATTCAGGAACTGATCACTTAGAGTAAGAAAAAAAAAAGTGAGGCTGGTTCTCTTTTGCAGCTACTAAAGCAGAAAAGAATCTTACAAACAATGCCTTACTCTCCCGTTTTATCCCTGACAGTAGTATTTTCTTCAAAAGGATGATATATAAAAATAAATATTTATTCCATGTGTGCATACACACAATGTACTCAAAAAGACTCTTTCTGAAGTCTTGGTGGAGAAAAACTGTATCTGTAGGACTGCATTTTCAGAAGACACAAAATAGTAAGAGTGGTAATTATTTTTCACTTGAAGTTTAAGATAGGATTCTGGCATGGTGTTGACTGCTTTTCTCACATAGATACTGCCCATATTAAAGACATACTGTAGTGTACATTTAATTTCTGTAGGAGGTAGGTACCTAATCAGCCTTGATGACCACATCGAATTGCCTAAAATTAACTGAAAACTCCTAATAAATAGTACTTTCCTCCACTTGTGTTAAGTCACATGACATTCCGGAGCAGAAATGAGAGGGATCATAAAAATTCAGACAGCAAGATAAGCAAATCTTCCACAGCATCATCCATAAGTTGCTGAATTTCTCATTCAGTTTTATGCTAGTTTTCCTCATGTCAATTCCCTACCAAAAAAAACCAAACCAAAACCAACAACCCCCCCCCCCCAAAAAAAAACAACAAAACCAAAACAACAATAAAAATTGACTTCCACTCATCAGTTTTCCATGTGAAAAAATTTCTGTGCTGCTGACTTTGAGAAACAGTCTTCTCGGCAGGAAGTCCAGACTAGAAACAACTTACTCAAGGAAATCAGAGAATAAGTTAATACCACTGCTTCATGTTTCATAGCCCACTGTCCATGGAAAACCTCCCCAACGTGCACAGGCTCAGTGAAGAGGTAACTGTAATGGAGAAATCAAATGTTTGTGGAAAAACCACATATTACTATTAAGTGCTCTTAAGGGTTTTTCACATGCCTGAAATATTAAAACTGCCTACACTAGTAGACTTTTGATGAGCAGGGAACAGCTGAAGTCCTCATTGTTTCATGCATAGAACACTACATGTATTTGATTTTGGCAGTTTTATTGTTTTGGGAGATCTTAAATGGATTAGGGTTAAAAGTTGTACAAGTCAGATGCTGCAGCTTCTCAAAACGAATAGAAAACTGTTATATAACAGGAAAAGGAAGACATGAGCTTCGCTGTAGTGGAGGAAAAATTTACACCAACTTGCTTAGGTTTTAATTCATCTGACAATGCACATTAGGAATAAGTCATCCAAGGATTAAATGGAAAAGGTCATTACAGTGAAATGATGCATTGTGTCCTGAGAGGATAACAGTAAGGCATGGCCACATTGCCATTCTACCAACAAAATCTGGAATTGAAATGCACGATCAGAATATGTGCTTTTACTAGCGCCTTTTCTTAACACCCAGACAAATTAGATACCTAAAGCACTCTTAGATTCATAAAAGAGTAAAGTGGATTGGGCTAAGGAGGTTGGAGCTATTACTTTTTTTTTCAGTTTGCCACAGTAGTTCCAAACTGCTTGGCAATGAAATGTGATAAAGACTATGCTTAAGTATCCTCTGTCTTTGTCTGAAGTGTCCAACAAGGTGATGGCCATTGCTCTGGCTTTGTAATGTTTGGTTCAATGCAATGATCTTCTCTCAGCTCAGACTCAAGTTTACCATCTGCTGATTCTTGGTCTTTGCAGGCTGCAGGTGGAATCTGTACAGCAGACACGATATCTCTTTTGTAGGCATTTATTTCTTTTTCAGCAAAATAGTCTGCTTGGCTTGAATTATTAGATCTTTCAGATAAGCCAATATAGTCATGGTCAAAAACTACTGCACCTTGTAGAATGTAATGGTTGCCTGTAAAAGGAAAGTAGCCATTAGTTCAGATCTCTGAAGCCATACCTGAAATGTTAGTGAGGTGCTAACTTACTTTTCAAAATAATTTCCAAAAGAGGACAAGAATGTTTGAGTGACAGTAAACCGATTATGTGAATTTCCCAATTTCACTGAGGATCAAATGTTTGGCATCTCGTTACATCCACAAAATAATCCCTGGGATGATCCAGATTTAGACCTGTTCTTAGCTAAGTCAATGATTAGCTTGATGTTTATCTTAGTCACCTACTGAACTAATGCTTTAATACAACTACTAACTTGAATAAATGGACATGTAGATTCTTTCATTTTTGTGCATGCACATGGATAAATGTGGTTTCTTCATGCTCTCGCTGGAAAATCTTAGTTCAACACATAACAGGCTTCCTTAAACCATAAAAAGTTTAAAAAGTAAATAAAGTAGGTAAGTAAAAAAAAAAAATGAAGCAAAAACCCCCAAAATCTATCCCAGCCAAGACCAAGACAGTCACTTCCTGAAAAAAGGAATTCTACGTCTACACACTGCTTCTGCAGTACTCAGGAGTAAACATATTAGGTTCTAATACTACAAAGACCACTACTTTCAGCTTTTCATACAGTGACATAATTTACCAAAAGTTATTGTAATAGCTATTCATTATTTATATGGTTGATATGCATGTGACTTCCTCCTCATGCATCAGCAATTTAATGAGGAAACAGAAGGCACAGAGTGATCATCCAAAAAAAGTAGAGGCCTCGTGATATGAGATGAAATCTGTATCTTAGTCACAAAATCTATAACTGATGATTGACAAAATATTTCAGCTTGTTACATGAAATTCCAGAATTAGTTTCAGCATTGTGAATCTCTCAGCTTTAAGCGGAGATGGAAGAAATTACCATCTCAATGTATTTTATCTATTTACAAGAACCAAAGTTTGACCACATGTGCCAATACTGTGGGAATTATTTTGCTCTTCAAGAACCCAGAAGTAAAAAGCAGCTTGTTCTGCGACAGAAGTCTGTGACAGACTTCTGTATACCAAGTATTTAATTTTTTTGAAAATGCCTCTGGTGACTCAAAGACAGCAAGAGCAGAAAAGAAACACCTGCCACTGTTTGATTTGCAAAGCAGCAGGCTGAAAATTTAAGACCAAGAGCAGAAGTTGACTATCCAAATCTTTGGAAATTTCTAGCCATCCTACCACATAGCATGACTATACTATTTACAGTAAGAGAAATGCTGACTTCTTTAATAGGACAATTTAAAATAAACTATTTCAAAATCAGTTCCCTGACGTAGTCTTTCTATTTTACGGCTTTAGAAGACACTCCAATGTTGTTAAAAAAAAAAAGTCTCCATTGCATAAGCAAAATTAATGTGACTCCTCCCTACACCAAAACAGAGTAAGAAAATGCTCCTTGAATACAGGTCAGCCTGCTTATACTTCTAGCATATTCTTATACTTTTGTCAGCCAGCACAAATAGATCCAAGCCAATGATTAGAAGCAACTTTATTAGAGGCTATTTTTAAAAAGAGTTTGAACGTTATTCATGAGCTCTGTTCCGTGCTCTGCATAGTTTGACATGACACACACTCACTAGCTTACTTAGCTATTACACCACTGTGTGTGCTAATATAACTCTCACTGGTTACTGAATGATACTTTTTCATTCTAATAACCTAACACCACAAGAGAGAAGTTAAAAAAACCAAAACAAAAAACTCAACTCTTTTTACATATATAAAAATACAAACTTAAAAACTATTATATACACCTTTTTCACTGGACCCTCTTACATATGGCTTGAGGTGAGACATCTTGATGGATCTTTTCAGCCTGGATCCTGTAGAATCTCTTAATATTGCACAGCCATTTTCTGTGATGTAATCTATGATATAAGGACCGATCCATTCCGACTGGAAACGACCATCTTTCCACCAGTTTTTTCTTTGCCTGAGGACTTCATGACCAACTTTAAGTTGAAGAGTATTTAATTGTTTTGACTTCCTTTTGACTGTGATTTTGGTTCTGATTTTTGGTTCATCTGGAGTTTTTTTATCTGCCTACAGAAAGATAAATGTGAGTTACTTTTTTTTTTCAAAAGTAATCATGCAATTTTGTAGCATTGGTTAACAGCGCTTAAGCATGACATTGAGTGGTCTTAGATGTGTGTAGTTTGTAATTATGTGGGACTGACAAGTGATGAAGAAATTGCTTTTATCTTCATAAATCACTGCTCCACAGGCAATAGTTTTCTACTTCTCTATTCCACCCTCCAAGTCAGACATAGTAAACTTCTGACAATCGGTCTCTTTTAAGGGTACTCCCTCCAAATACATACCTGTTACACCGAAATTAAGGGATCACAGGGGAAGGAAAACAAACTAAAAACCACCACTCAACCCCCCACATTATTTTAAAAGGTTAATTATACTTTATAGCTCAGAACTTTTCATCTTTATCTTCAATCTTCTTACTAGTAAAATTCAAATAGATAACATTTACCTGGCAACCTGAGGTTTTGTCTTCTTCCAGTGCTTGACTGAATTTTTTAGTTGCTTCAAATATTTTGGCAAAACTACTGTATTCTCCTTCCACACACATATTCATGGGCTCAACAACACGTGGATTACGGCTGAACATTTGGAAATATGGAGTGTTTTGATCTGGCTCCTATTTATACGGGGACCAAAAGCAAGGAAATTTAGCATACAGCTTTGCCGACATTTTGGAGGACTTCAGTCAAAAGAAGAATGTTCACATACCAAATTTGTCAAATTGAAAGCATAGGCTATAGCGGATAAATGTTCATCCCAATCGTTTGGATGGTCTATGCAATACTTGTTAAGGAAAGTTTTGATTGTTTTTGAAACTTTTTCATTTACATCATGTGTCTGAGGATAAGACAATACAATTTGCTTCATTCCAAACAGTGCAAACAGTTCTTCATTTATCTTCAAAATAAGAAGAACACAATTAGTGACCATTTCTCCTGTTTTGTATCCCATTTCAAGTAAAAAAACCCTCAGATTTCCACCTCTTTGGTTGATATGATGGTGACTGGGAAAAATCTTGCATACCTATTGGCACAGAACACACCAGGACTGTGAATGAGAGCTAAAGCACTAAGTAGGGCTTAGGAGCCAGTGATTGATGGTTCCTAACCACATTTTTGCCATTTAATTTGATCTGTCATTACCTCCATGTCACAATCTGATGACTTCAACTCTTAGAGGAGCAAAGTGTGGTAAATCCTTCATAATCACTATAAGCCAACTTCAAAAATACCTTTAGCTATTGCTATCCTGGGCAAAATGGATGAAAGACATACATCAGAACGCAAATTAGTGTACAAAAAGTGTACAAATTTATGCCAATTCAAGTAAGTGACAAAACCTGCACTATGACTGCCAGGAGATAATTTTACTGTGGTCTTTTTACAAAGAATAAAGTCCTAGGAAACATTGCATAGCATTACAATTGCAAATAATTGGTTTGACATTTTTTATATTGTGCAGACATCTTTACTTTTTCAATTAAAGAAAAAAAATACTAAAGTCTTTCTGAAAAAAATTCTAAAATTCAAATCTAATATAAGGGAAAATGTATTTTTCTTGAGGGGAAAAAAACAACAAAAAACTGATTAACTAGCCATGTAAATAATTACCTGATAAACAAGCTCCTTCCCCTGATCAATAGGCATCTTTTGAGGTGGCCCATATAAGAAAAACACATTTATGATTGCCTTAGCAATTTCAGCTGCCGAAGTGTCATGCAGTGGTAAGATAACAGTCCATCTTGTAAACAAATCTGTCATAATTATGATGTATTTGTGACTTCTGTTGGTAACATTGAAAGGTCCTATTAGTTCTATAGTGACTGCTGTCCATGGATCCTCTGCTTTGATAGGGTGTATTTTGGGTACTCTGGTAGCTATGCTCTTTGCCACCTGGCAATGCTGGCAAGCATGCACCTAGAGAAGACATCAGGGAAGGTGTTATCAAATGAAAAGTGATGGTGAGGTGATGACAACCATCAGATTCACAGATCTCCACTACATCTCTGTAAATCAGGTCAGACTACGCAATGCAAAACAAATTTATCACTTTTCTTTTTTTGCCCTTAGATTTTTCAGAAACAGCAAAAAACCAAAATAAAACCAAGCAATACTGAAGTCCAGGAAAGGGACATGTAAAAGAACTCACAGCTGAATTCTCTCCATTCTGAAAGCAGTGTGCTCTTTCAAGTCCACACTACAAATTTTAAAATCCATTACTATCTGTAAATTGTAAAGGAAGTAGGAAGCAACTGAGAGTGAAAGGAAGTCCCAATCATTCCCCTTTTGGCTCATCTATGTATGCTGTGACTGAAAAACACTGGAAGTATACATTATCTCCCATGCACAACAACTTAATCTATGGGATAGAGAACCTTTGTCCAATCTAAATTGAAACGAGAGACTCATTTTAATGTCATGTAACAGTTACACATGAACTCAAAAGTATTCACATGGTGCAGCAAGCCAATAGCAACAGTAATTTGGCCTTAAACTATTTACATAGTTTCCTGAACAGTCAAATTGTGCAAGGGGTTGCTGCGCCTGTATCTTCGGGTGGAGGAGAAAAAACTTTCCCAAGCTTTGATGTGTTTAACTATTTCCTGAACACAACTTATTGTAAAGCAGAGACACCATTTTCATATTCTTATCTGCTAGCAGCTACTCTGGTCACACATCCTTGTGATGGCCCATTGCATCCTAACAAAAATACGTGAGAGTCCTTCCACAAGAAACCTCTCTCAGGGACTGGATGTGCCCTGCCTACCAAAAGAGATTATGGCTCCCCACCACACCATAGTGGTGCACAAGCCACTAGTAAAAGAATGAAAAAGTAGTAAAAGAGCAAAAAGAAACACCATGCATTGCAAAGATGACCAGCTGCAGTGTGATTGTAAGCTTACATTTCCATCTAGTGAAACAGGCTGGGCGCTTGCTGTACCAAAGTTCACAGGATTACCAAACATTTGTAACAGACTACATAAAGTATCCTGTAGCTATGAAGCCATACCCACTGCTTGACATCATTTGTTACAGAGGTCCAGTAGTAATTACACTCCACTAAAGTCAGTGTTCTTGATATACCATGATGAGTGCCAGCAGCACTTTTGTGGCATTTCTCAAGGACTTTTTTCTTCTCTTCATCTGAAACAATTACCAGGCGCATTTGTTTTCTGTCTTTTCCAACATAGAACAACTTGTTTTCTGAAAGAAGTACCAGCAAATTATAAGCAAGTGCTTTGTCTTCTGTTCGGTTTACTAAACTACTGAGCATGACTCAGAATAGAATTTATTACAATAAGTTCACTTTTGTAAACATAGCTTTTTGTTTATAAACATTTCAATTATGTCCTTCAAAGAGCCATTAGTTCAGCCATGTTTATTATCTGGACACAGAGTTACAAGTGCAAGTCAGAATGCAAACAGCATTCCCACACGAAATCTGACTGAAACACAAACTAACACTGGGACTGGAAAGGAGAGGTAGGAGTGTTGAAACTGTTGTTTGTGAAGCTGTTGAGTGCCTGCCAGCAGCCTGACATCGATAGTCAGATATTTAACTCCTCCCTGCCTTCTCTCTACACAACACTGGCAGTTTTGATGGGATTGAGACAGTAGAGCAGACTACAATGGCTCATAGAGGCTCATATATCTCCCAGGGTTGAAATAAAGTCGGGGAGGGCCTGCAGGCTCTCAGGTAACTGATGGCAAAATTGTCCTTGTACTTCTGCCAGTCATCCCCCACAATGGATGGAGCATTCCTTGTCTCTACCTGCAGATCTATTTCCTCTTCTGTAATTCTTTCAATTATGGGTTGCAGTGACTACATATTTCTACAGTATAAAAAAGATAAAAAATGAGGTTTGGCTTTTATATAGATAAATAAACCTATCCTGGAATGGACTAAAGCAGATTGAGCTTCCATTTCTACAAACATCCTGTTATATATTAACCAGGGATTTGCAGAGCATTTGCCTCATAAAGAATGCTTATTAAAATCACAGAATGCTGCAAAGCAAGATCCCACTTTTTTTAATATTAGGAAATCTTCACCTTAATGTCTATTTTTAGCATAATTTGAGAGAAAAGTTTTACCGTTGAAAACAAATTTTTTGGCAGCTCTCCTGATTCCACTTCTTTCACTTGATAATGTTGTGGGATGATATTCCCCTGTTCGCTTGTAGTATGCAATCTGCTTCAAGTGAAGCCCACCACTTTTTCCACTACGAACCATTGCCAATCTGAACAAAATGGACAGAATTTATTAGATAAATTGTCAGAGAAAGACAATGTCAAGCTTTTACTTACTTCTTTGTATCTCAGAGCTACATATCCTGGTTACGTAGCCTCTAAGAAGAGATTACACCATCCACTATACGCATCCACTGTCAACTTTAGCAACAAGGAGCACTGCTTGAAACACTAACTTTGTTCTAAGCAGAGCTGATTTTGTCAAACGATATTTTAAAATTTCCACACAACGGAGGCTTCTACTACATTCATTGGTCAGGCAAAGGAAATGGTATCAAAGAGAAAGAAACTGTTCATCTCATTCTTGGATACCTCTCAAATTCAGTTGTGCTTGCGACAGTCCAAAGATTCATCGTAGTTGAGAACAGGAAAAAAAACAACTTCCCAAAGAGAAATGAATGGAAATTTATTTTTTTACTAATTAATCAGACAATTAGATTTTGAAATTCCAAACCAAACTCTGCATGTGAGGTAACAATTTGTTCCTTGACACAAGCTGACTTCCCTGATAACATTAATAAGCAATAATGTCATTAGCAAGATGGGCCACTGATACAGAACCTGTTTGGGTTTGGCAAGAACAGCATCAAAATAATTATGTAATAATGAAAATTGAAATATTCACAGATAGGATAATTGATGCAGCTTCTACATCATTTGTGGTTTGCTTTTTTCCCCAAATCTTTTCCAGCAGCATAGACAAGGCAGTAGTTCAATCCTGCTTTCATCAATGTCTGCAGGAGCAGGACCAAGCTTGGGGTCAGCCATGTCATAATTTCATAGAGAATACTGGTTATCCACAGCATTAAGTAAATTTATTTCTTATCCTGCCACTGTTCCAATGCCAGACTGTGACATTATGTAGCCTGCTAAAAAGAGTAATTAGTTTGTCTGCCATATATGATAAGTGGAAAGTGACAATATCCAGTCACTCAGGAATGAACATCATCTCATTATGTGGTGATGCTATTTGAAAACAAAACGTGCAGGACAAGATGTCTATTTTTCAATTTATAGATTCTGACCTACCTTTACTATGCCGGTGGTGGGAAGGAGGTAAAGACCTCTTAAGAGTGATTATGCCTTTCATTTCATCCTTTCCTCCCAGAAAACAGAATGCAATATGTCATTTTTGGAACCTGCACCCTCAGCTAAGCACTGCTGCTAGCAATGGCAAATGCGTGACAGGAACTTCCCATTCAAAATGTGACAAGGCTTTTGCCTCACTGAATACTTCATTTTATACAAGCAGGAGCTGGTTTATCAAAACAAGCCAAGTCTCTTGTCATACAGCATTAGTGCTTTGAAGTAAAATTTTCATACCTGACAGAACTAACACAGATGTACTTCCCAACACCACAATCTCACCTGTGAAAAAAGACAGTGTTTCAGAACAGGGAAGGAGAGGAGCCAGAACACAGGACTGTTCCAACACTGCAGTTTCCTGTAGCGAATATTCTCCATGGATCCCAAAATTGCCCATTTTAATGAAATGAAGTTGCACCGGAACAATATACTTCTAACCAGGACCACAGCATACACTTCTTTAAAGCAAACATGCTATCCACATTTCTGCAATGGCAGTTTCTCTTATAAACATTTTGAAGAGTTTAGGTAAGCCAATGAAAGAAGAATGTGCTTCTTTCATTGGCTTACCTAATGTAGCACCCACATACATTAATTTAGTAGGATCCTGATCCAGCAAACTGTTAAACACTTAAGTCTGCTGGACTGCTGTCTAATATGAGCTTGCTTCCTGAATATTTAATTTCTTATGCCCCTACTAATCTTTTCTCCCACTACCTAATTTACTTTGTTTGGCCTACTCCTAAAAAATGCCAAATAAAACAGCCCTGAAAAGAACAATTTATAAAATCTTCTGGTTTTCTTATTTATTCATATTATTAATATGCTATATCTCAATACTCATAATGCATCTGGTAGCCTAAAAATCAAAGACATAAAATCAGCTATCCATTTTTTAGTACCTTAGAAGTTCAAAAAGTGTACTCTAGAAAGTATTTTAGCAAAGAGAATGAAACTTCCCCATAACCAGTGGTCTTTTAGCTTTAGCAGCTTAGCCAAAATAGTCACACCTGCTAAAACGAAGCTATTTCATCCTTTAATGCCCATTTTCTCCTACAGACAAATGCAATCCTAACTGCAAAACTATTCTTGCAGTCCAGATTTTGACCAATTCTCCTACTTCTGACTGCTGTTCTTATAAGAAGCAGGAATTGCCTGTGGAGCACTGAATCACGGTCACAGAATGGTTTGGGTTGGGATGGACTTTAAAGAACATCAACTTCCAAACTGCTGCCGGGTTCAGGGACACCTTACACTAGATGAGATCCCTCAGAGCCCCAAACCCACTTGGGTTCGAACACTTCCAGGAATGGGACAGGCACAGCTTTTCTGAGCAACCAGTTCTAGTGCCTCACCATCCTCTCAGTAAAGATTTTTTTTCCTAATATCTGCTCTAAACTTGTTCTCTTTCTTTGAATGCATTCCCCTTTGTCGTATCAGTATATGTTCATGTAAGAAGTCCTCCTCCTGTTCCCTTAAAGGCTGTTGCCAGTACACAGCTTCAAAACACCGCTTTTCTAACCCAGGTGCTTCAAAAAATGTGTCAATCAGACTGACAGACTCGCTTACATTCCGCCCTGGTTTTGCAAGCTGCGACAGAGGGGTGGGAAGGGCGCCTATGAGGCTGAGTGGGTAGGCACGCGAAACTGCGTCTTGCCGCCCGCGGTAGCGTCAGCCGCCATCCAGAATTCCAGAGATTCCTCTCGGGAAGGCGCCTCAGCATCCCTCCTGCCCACAGCACTACACTTCCCAGCGTGCATCGCGCCTGCGCAGGGCATGCCGGGAGCGGGGGTCTCGAGCGATCATCCCCTGGGCCTCGCACTCCGCGCATGCACGAAGCAACGCCAACGCGAACTTTTTGCTTCCCGCCACCGCCCCCCGCCGCCCTCTCGGCCCGGCGGGCACACCCGTGAACATCCGCCTTGCCGCGGGCACGCACCTGCTCCGGCAGAGGTACCGGCAAGGCCCGTTGCAGGGGCCACAGTTTCCTGGCCAGACCAACCACAGCCACAGCCCCAGCGGCGCCCCGAGACTTTTGTGGCGCCCCCGGAAGTGGCGGGAGGGAGAGGAGGGGGCGGGGCAGCGGCGGTGCCGCCTCCTGGGGGAAATGCGGGGCCGTCGCGGGCAGGTGAGGTGGCTGTTCCCCTCCTTTCCCGCCTTTCCCGCCTTTCCTTTCTTCCCATTCCTGGCCCGACCGGGACGCAGGTAGGCAGCGCGGTGGCTGAGGCGAGCGGGAGTTCCCCTGAGAAGCGGTGTCGCAGTGGGCGGGCAGCGCAGGCGGTGCGGCGGGCAGAGCCCCGCGGGCTCCCCCCCCCCTCCTCGGACACGCCCAGGGCTCCTGCGGCGGGCGCGGCCCGTGTGTGCGGGCAGCGCTTTGTCTCTGGGTCGTTCTGCTCCCGGACGGGGTTTCGCTGAAGCAGCGGTGGTGCCGCACACCGGTCTGTGAGGTTGCTGTCAGTGTCAGATGAACACGGGGTGAAAGGTGGTGTGTGCCTAAGCGGGGATGGGGAGGGAAGTGAGAGAACACCTCTTGGAGCTGTGCGTTTGGAGCACTTTGTTAACATCCAAAAACTGGTGATAGATTCAGTATAAAATAAGTTGCAGCAAGGGAGATGGCTATCTGTAATCAGAATGGGGGGGGGGGGGGGGGGGGGGAGGAAGGACCAGCAGGAGCCCTGAAGGTGAGAATTGATTACCTATCAAGAGCAGAGATGAGAGAGATGTAAAGACTGCATGCCCCGTGTTACATTTATCTTTGTTTTCGTGGTGTTTTCCAGAACGTGGGAACTTTATAGAGTATTGGTAAGCTTTGAAAATGCTGGGGGTTTGGCACTGCGATTGTTTCCCTGTAGTTAGTCACGAACAGTAAGACTGGGGGATATCTATATCATAACCACAAGGAAATACGTAGTTTTCTTTCTCATACAAACTTCTTCTGCTACTGGGGTACCTTTACAGCTGTTTGTTACAGTGTTTTTGGATTGTTGTATTGGTCTTTTTAAGTGCTGTTTCCCTCTGATCTGTTTAGTCTGTATCTTTCCAACTTTTCTGCATCCCTTCTGTATCATCTTTGTACTCAAAGTAGCAAGCCAAGGCTGTTTTTTTCCTTGGAGTATCAAAATTCTTGTTGAATTCATCTTTGTCTTGGTGAACAAGGTTTGATTCAATCAGTAACAGAACTATTCTTGATATGAAACACTTTTTTATAGTATATGGTGACCTTTGTTATCTTTCTTAGCCTATTTCTTGTCTGTTGTGGTTCAATATGTGAGAAATTAGAATTTTTATACTTACTGGCTTGTCTTGGTTGTCTTATTCTTTCTATGGAAAAAAGTTTCACCCTTCTGGCAGTTGTGATTAAAACAGATCAAGGCCTCCAGAGGCTGAGGCAAATGAACTTGGGTACCAGATTTTTTTTTTGCAAAGCCTGTCATCTCTACAAAGCTGAATTAAAGTTCTTTGTGAGAATCTGGAGAAGCTATTTTGACATCTGTGAGTAGGATTTTAAAAATTTTGGAAGCTGGCCTTCCTGAAATATTCAAACTTGTCTTAAATATAAATGACTTTATATGATATGTTTGACAGAGTATGATTTAGAAAGGAACTTGGAGGTTAATGAATGTGAAGGTTATCTGTTCTGTGCCTATGCATGAGACACTTAAAACACATGCCAGATACCAGTTTTTGTGGTTTGCCAGTTTAAAATAACACTGCCTTCCTGTGTGGAATATAAGAGATATTTACTACATGGGTTTTTCTAGACTTCTAAGGCTGTTTTAACACTTGTGTTAAGGGATAGTAATTGTTTATTTTGCAGTTTCAACCAGAGAGTTGAAATATACCTGTGATACTGCAATATTTGAAGATAAAACTCAGTTTTACTTGTGTTGAAAAGTTGCTCTTCTGCTGGTGAACTGCTAGGGAAAAATAAGTTCTGCAAGCAAAGAACTTGGTCAGGAAAAGACCCATTGAAAAGTTATTTCACTTTAGGTTTGGTAATTCAAAATTACTGAAAATACTTTGCCTAACTTACTATATAATTGCTGGGAGAAAAGGTAGACATGGGGAAATCAGCCAAGTAGTTTGAAAACTGGAACAGTTGTGCTTTAAGATCAGAAATCTTATTTTTGAACAACCTAGAAGGCATGTATCTCCTTGCTGCAAAGCTAGCCTCTCAACAGACGCCTGGCTTACATGGCTCTTCTCAGTTTTCTATTGCTAAGATACTGTAATACAGAGGATCAGACTGAATGTTACTTTTGGTAGAAATCTTTTTTTGGTACAAATACTCTTGGAAAATAATAACGGTCCCCAGAAAAAGACTTAGGCAACTGAAGTTTATTAGCTAGCCTGTCTATACAGAGTTTTGAGAAATGTTAGGTACTCCTGAGCAGAGTTCCAGTAGGAAATGTCAGTAAGGAGGGTATTTCTAGATTCCTGATGCTTGAGAGTGGGTGCTTGGAAGTGTCTCATTGGTAAGATTTGGCAGAGTAAAGACCTGTCTTCTGCCGGAAATACTGAATCAGCAATACTGATTCCCTCTCCTGTAAAAAGCAATCCAGAGGCCATCTTAAAAAAAAAAAAAAAGAATAAAGAAAAAAAACAAAACCAATGGCATAACAAATAAATAAAACACAAAAACCCTGTTAGTGGTGAAGAGAGAAAGTGAAAGGATTGTAATAGCCTAGTGGTTAGAACAGTTGATTGAAACAGGACAAATACTATCTCTGTTCTCTCCTGTATCAGAGGTTTCAACTCCCTGTTTTCTGTTAATCAGAAGCGTGTCCTAACCACCAAGCTGAAAAGTGTGTGGGTAAAAACATCTGCATGTATACATTACTGCTGAAGTTGGAGTATGAGTAACAGTGCATAGTTTTTCTTCCCCAGAAAACACATTCATTGGCCACCAAGTGCTTACTAAGCAGAATCATGGAGCAGATCCTCCAGGGCACTTGGAAGAGAAGAAGTTGATGGATGACAGCCAATGTGACTTCACTAAGGCAAATTTGACAAATTTAGTGGCCTTCTATGATCACTTTCCAGTAAGTAAAAGGAGACCGACTACAAGAAAGCTGGAGAGGGACTATTTACAAAGGTCTATAGTGATAGGACCAGGGGAAATGACTTTCAGGATGAGGAATGAGAGATTTAGATAAAATATTTAGAAATTCTTTGCTGAGGAAATGGTGAGGTACTGGCACAGGTTATCCAGAGAAGTGGATGCCCCATCCCTGGATATCTTCAAGGCCAGATTGGATCAAGCTTGGAGCAGTTTGGTCTAGTGGAATGTTCCCTGCCCATGGTAGGGGTTTGGAACCCTTTGAACCAAAACCATTCTCTGATTCTTTAATATACAATGACACATTTTTTACATAAATTTTCTAATATATTAATTTATTCATCCATGAAGAAGCACTTGAGCACTTAGTATGATCTCCAAAGTAAAAGAGGGTTCCATCCTGGAATAGCATTCCTGTCCATGTGTCTGCTTCATGGGTTACAGCTCCTGCAAGGTGCGCAGGCTCTCTGTGGGCTACATCTTCTTTCAGGGTATATCCACAACCTCCAGTGTGGGGTTCCCTATGGGCTGCAGGTGGATCTCTGCTCCACTGTGGACATCCGTGGGCCTACAGGGGCACAGCCTGCTTTACAGTGGGCTGTCAGGAAATCTCTAAGTGCCTGGAGCACTTCCTACATGTCCTTTCTGAATGAGTTTGGGGTCTGCAGAGTTGTTTCTCTCAGTTATTGTCACCCCTCTCAGCTGTTGAGCAGTGTTCTTTACCCTTTCCTAAATACCTTGTAGGAGAGGCATCACCAGCATGGCCAAGGGGCTCAGCTTTGGGCAGCAGCAGGTCCATCTTGGAGCTGGCTCTGTCTGACATGGGGACAGCTTCTGGTGTCTCTCACCCCTGCAGCCCACTCACCACCAGAACCTTACCAGGGAATCCCAATGCAGGCACTTGCCTGGCAAGGAAGACTCCTTTTCTTCTTGAGAAGGTTTTTTCAGGTTTCAGTATAATGAAACTGGAAGGTGGATAGTCTCTTTTGCAATGGGAACTGCTGTGGTTTTTCTGGTGGAGTAATACATAAACTGCTATATAGTAATGCTTCTGGAACATTGTAAAAATATCTGCAGTGCTCCCACAGACAGAAAGAATTTAACATGTTTACAGTCATCATTTGCATAGATCTATCTTTTTATCTTGTCATTGCATAGATCTTTTCATGTGGCAGTCTGAGAGCTGTGCTTGGCTTGTAGGCAGTATCAGCATCTGGCTAAAAGCAACACATAAAGGCTACTTTTCACCTTTTCTCAAGATTCTTGTCATGATTAGGGAATATGTTAGCATCTTGTGAAATTCAAAGCTCAGTGTTTAATGCAAGATTGGAGCAGGTGACTTAGTTCTTGTAAAGCTGTGTGATGTCTTTTATAATACTCTTTTTTCTTTGTTACCTTTTTTTAGCCCATTTCTTGTCTGTTATTTTGCACATCAATGGAGTTTCTTGCCTAATGTTACTGAGATGCAGAGCTGAGTTACTGAAGATGATGATAAACTTCGTAAGGCTATTGAAGTTAGTATTTGCTGAAGGGAGACAGAGGTTTTTCTCAGCTTCATCTACTATACTTGGACCTTATAAATTCCAGTACTTATTTAATACCCTTATATCCCCCTGAATTTCATGATTGATTGATTTGTTTCTTTATGGATTTTTCTTTGTTGGGGTTTGGTTGGTTGGTTTGTTTAGATTGTTTAGGTTTGGGGTTTTGTTATTGTGTAAAAATTATCAGGCAGTAACTATAACATTCTTTGTGTTTAAGAGATACTGGGATAGAGCTGCTCAATAAGTCTTTTTCAAATTTAGTCCATCTCAGTAATGTGCTGACAACTACTGCTCAGCACCTCACAGGATGCGTGTGGGGAACAGAGCAACATCTGTAAATGTAAATGTTAAATTTTAAATTTATTTAAATTTTGTATTTAAATTTTTTTATTTAAATTTTGTAAATGTTAATTTTTTTATTATTGATTACATGACACAAGAAATTTTGTGTTTGAATTCTGTCCAGTTTTAAATTGGAGAGAATATGTTTGCTTGCTCTGTAAGGTACAGCAATAAACCAGTCATATATTTACTGGCAGCATTGTCTTCAGCAGCTTCTGTGTTTGACATCCTTTCCCTCTTTTTCTGCTTTTTGACTGTCCTGTCTCTTCTCTCTTCCTGGTTGTTTGTTAGACCTGAAAAAATGGTGGTTTTGAGTATGGGTTCTTGTTAGTAGTTCTAAAGTCTCACATTTAAGCTTGAAGTATTATCGGCTTTTTTTGAATCATCTGTGGAAAGGTGTCACACATGCATGGAAAGCTCTTGGGCTTGCAGTGCTCAGTGCTCTCAGCTGGCAGACTCCACTGGTCGTCTTCTTCCTGTCTGTCCTCTGCTTTCACCTTTTTTCCTCCTCATGCTTTCTTTCTTGTGTCACCAGCAACCCAACAAACTGTTTGTCTTTGGTGGTTTCTTGCACCATAAATCGTATTGCAGAATTTGAGTTTTGAAACAGGTAAAATGCCTTGGCAGGAGTCAGGCAAACATTTTCACTGCTAAATGTACTGTTAATGAAAATACTAGCTATAGTGGTTGTAGCAGGAAGATATTGAAAACCTTTTGTCAACTTGAGACTATCTGAAAAATCGCTGTTAACATTATTTGTGTTTTAATGGTGTATATAAATTGCTGGAAGCTGAAAAAGAATGCAGTTGGAATATTCCTACAGCATGAAAAAAGTGAAACTTATTTAAAAGTGTCCTGGGGTGACTTTATGATGCTTGGATCCCCATTTGTCTGTTTAGCCCAGAAGTAATTTTTTGCGCCTTTGAGATTGGTTCTGAGGGCTATGGGAGGGAGAGTAGAGATGTGCAGTTTGTTTTCAGACACTGCACTCACTCCTCCACATTCCTGCTCCTGGACTGTGTTGTGTGTGGACAGACAGACAGCGGGACAGAGCTCTCCTTTGCTTTTTAGTTTTTAGCTAGCTAAAAGAAGCTTAGGGAGGAGTTCCCTGGACTGTGGTTTTTCTTTTCTTGGACCTGTTTAAACCTGCTCTGGACTGAAAACCCAGAAGAGCACCAGGAACTCCCACCTGTGGCCAGCAGGCTGGGCCTGGGCTGTGACATTTCCAGCACTGGAGGGGCTGATAAGAAACTGAGGGAGCTGAGCTACAGCCCACCAAGGGAACTTTCTGAGTTTGTCATCTCTTCAGAGCGGCGAGAGGTTTTATTGATTAATATTGTTCTCTTTTTTTGTGCTGATGAATGCTTTGCCTGTTAAATAGTTTTTCTGCTCTTCTCTGAAGAAATCTTTTCCTGAACCAGTTTGGCGAAGGGCCACTTGCGTTTGCTTTCTAGAGGAACCACTTTGGAGGTTTTCTCCCAAATTTGCCCAAAAGTAGGGCAAAAAGGAGCAGTATGGCAGTAGAGGACAGGGCAGTGGTCTGTTTTGTTGCTATTATGAATATATATGTGCAGAGTCATGTAACAGGTGAGCACTACTTATAACTTTCTTTGTTACTTGTTTGTAAATTCCACAATATAAATTGTTTTGATGGCATTTTAAAAAGTTGTCTTCCCAAGTGGTTGGTAATTTAAAGATATTTTGTAACTATTGCATGATGTGTTGTCTTTTTTTCTTGAGATGACGAATAAGAAGGACTTTTACTATAGTACTGTTCAATTAGTGTGAAGTATAGAAAGTGTATGTTTGCTCTTCTGATGGCTGCAGAGACACAGAAGACAATCTGGTGAAATGCTTCTGTTTGTACTGGATTTGTATATGTTCTTATTAGCATTCAAAATGTGAGTGTTAAAACTTTGAGCCCCTTTTTCATGACTGCTCAGACCACTGCTGCTGCGTTGAGCTGATTTGTTGCTTTAAGTTATTGGAATAGTAATATTTATTATGGTCTAAGTAAATATGAGAAACATCAGGGCTGGATTCCTGAGCTCCTGAAACATGTGGAATGGGGTCAGGAAAATTGTGGATATATCTTTTAACACAGTGAGGACTAGGTTTTGGCTTATTCCTTCAGAATATTCTGTGGAATTAGTTCGACAAGAATACTCTTATGGAAATTGAGAGATGTTCCTTTAGAAGAAAAATTTGTAGAGCACCATTGGAGTAAACACAGAACTTGGAATGTAGGGCACAGACTATCAAAATCTCTGATTTTCTTTATCTCTGAATTTTATCCATTTTTGGGATTTTATTTTTTGGGGGTTTTTTTGTGCTTTTGGCCAAGACACATCATGTTGCAGACAGGCCACACATTTGGTTGAAAGTCTTTTTAAGAACACCAGTACATTTTTCCACAAAAAGAACATTTTTTTTAATTTGTAAGCTGTGAAAGAGAAGCCTTGTGTAACAGATGGTGTTTAAACAGAACATAATGATGTTAACTTTACCTGGGGATGTCATAGCACAGTGGGAGATGTTTGCCTGGATGTTATTGATACTATCTCTTTGGAAATAGATCAATGTATGTTCCAACACAAAGCTTTGTGTTTTGTCTTGCTTACAGTGCAGTTGTTCATGGCTGAGATAAGTACATAATTGTGTAATATTCACTGTCTAATGAGGCTAATAAAGCAAATCTGCCCCTTATATTTCTGCTGCTGCTCACTTAATACAGAAAAATGGTGCTGGGAAGACTCTTAGGTGCTCAAGGGGCAGCAAGATGGAATTCTGTGTAGGGCACCATGAACAGTATTTCTGAAGCAGGACGACAGCTCCATCTTCTTGCTTTGCCATTTATTATTTCTTTTGGCATACAGCTAGAGAACCATGTGTTAATTCAAGCGTGATCTTACTGCATTTTTGATGTCACATAACTGTAGATGGTGTTTGGGAGACTTGTGTGAGTTGTTCACTGTAGTTGCAGTCACTTAGTAGTTCTCTTTGTTTGTCCCTTTTCTTGATTTATTTTTATTTCAAATACCACAAGAAAGAAGGGGAGATCTCAATTTTTATTGTAGGATATGAGGGGAAAGAATTTTAATTCCCATCTCTGAAAGCATTAATTTTAAAAAATAGATAATTTATTAAATATATCCTGACACAAATTTATGGTAACGACAGTAGCTTACAGTATCTGCTGTCAGGGAGCTAAACTGGCAACTATCAGCAGTCAGAATGGCAGTTTATGGCAGTGCAATTCAGTGAGTTCATGCAATAGTTTATAAGCCTGAAAAATGTCAGTATCCTTTTCTGATCCGTAGCCTTCAGTGTTACTTTTACAAACAGCATGAAAATTCTGGGGCCTAGTGACGTTGCATGGAGTGGCAAGTGACGTTGCATGGAGTGGCAATCTAGTTATTCATTTGCCTTCAAATGGGCGAACAATGTTAATCTTGGAGAAAGTAACCTGTTAATTCCAGGCAAACTAAGTGGCTGTTCAAAGTCTGTTTTCTGCACATGAAGCTCTACTGCAATGTACTTTCCAGTCAGAAAACCAACAGTCTCCAGATTCTTGAATGAGGAAGGTAGCAGAACAATGAGTTTTGAGATAGGACTGTTGGGGAACTAAGTGTTCCAGGTGATATCTTTGTAGACAAATATGTTGCTCTTTTCCTTCAGTCTATTTGTGTCGGTTTTACTTGCTTTGAAAAGTAATCCTTTTGGGCTAGAAAGACTTGGTTAATGTCAGATATTCCTGTGAAATAACTAGTCACCAACTGTATGCAAACTTCATAACTTCTGCTGCTCTCACAAAGTGTACTATAGGAATAGGTAGGGGAAAGAAGGTGTAAAAATCTTAAGACTTTCAACTTACTTGTTTCAAGTCATTGTTCTTTCCCCTTTTTCCTAAGTTTTAGAAAGCTGTTAAGAAACTGGTAACCAGTCTGCAGTTTTGGACAGTAGGATGGAAGGTGATACGAGAGGAACTTCATTTTTTGACTTCATCAGTGGTTTTTTGGTAGTGTCTTTTTTTGGTTTAATACCTGTGACAGTGTTCGCAGGAGTCTGAGGAAGAGGGAAGAGATGAGAATGTTGACTCTGTGTTTCAGAAGGCTTGATTTATTATTTTATGATATATATTATATTAAAACTATACTAAAAGAATAGAAGAAAAGCTAGCTAAGAATAGAAAAAGAAATGGAATGATAACAAAGGCTTGTGTCCCAGACAGAAAGTCCAGCCAGCTGACTGTGATTGGCCATTAATTAGCAACAACCACATGAGACCAATCACAGATCCACCTGTTGCATTCCACAGCAGCAGATAACCATTGTTTATCTTTTGTTCCTGAGGCCTCTCAGCTTCTCAAGAGAAAAAATCCTAAAGAAAGGATTTTTCAGAAAATATGTCTGTGACAAATACCTTTATAAAATTCTGTGTTAGTTGCCAGTACATGTTGGCATTAACCTCTACCTTTCTGAAGCTTGGTAGAATTAGGATTTGGAAATCTCTTTCTTCACCGTGTCATAAAGAGGATTAATTTACCTGAACACCCAATTTCTAACTCTTGTGACAGTCAGATGAATTAGAGGTTTGAAATTCTTCTTGTTCTTATTGCTTGAAAGGCAAACAGCTACAGTTCCACATTCTAAGGGAAAGAAATTTTTTGTTGGCAGAATTGATGAATAACAGATACATAGCAAATGCATTTAAGAAATAAATCTTTTTAATTCTCTTCTGTGAGCCCAGGTTTCTTATGCTCAGAACTCAGTTTCAACTTCTGAGTCTGAAGTTTTTGTAACTGTATTGGGGTGATTTTACGATAATACTTTACTCCCTAATCATCTGCTTTATGCCCATAAATGTCTGCAGTATCTTTAAGATGAGGCAGGGGGCAGGACCAGAGCCTGGAAACACTGGGCATGGGCTCAGTTCAGTCTCTCTCTCCAGTGTGTTCTGGACAGGGGACGTTGCTTTTCTGATTGTTCTTTTGTTGGATTAGGTTTTTAGGTTTTTTTGCTCACTTGAAGCAAGAAGGGCCCTCCCTTCCTGAACTTCCCGAATTTCTCGAACTTCCCTTCCCGGAACTTCCTGGAACTTCCCTTCCTGGAACTTCCCTTCCGCTCCTGGAACTTCCCTTCCCATAGCCTGGAGGCTGTACCAGGAATCCTCTCAGCGGCTTTTTGGGTTTTTGTTTCCTTGGACCGTTTTTGGCTTGTCTTGTTTTTCCTTTTTGCTTGTCTGGGGAGCCAGCAGGACCACCCTGAACCCGAAAGCTCAGGGGAGCTGAACCAAAATGAGAAAGGACATTAAAATCCACCAACTTTGGCTGCTGCAAGGAGAAGGCCCATGCCAGAAATTCAACAGCTTTCCCATCCGCTCTGCTCTGGGCTGCTATGTGATCTCCTTTTCCCTTTCCCAGAGACAAAAGGGACAAATCGCCATTTTACTCCGGGGCATGCCATCAGCCTCTGTATTGTTTTCCCTGGGCATTTTTCTGAGCTTCTTTTGTTAAGCTGTTGGTGGCTGTCTGCGTGTGTGGAGAGTAGGTTTCTGGGAATTCATATCTAGCATTTATTCAATCCCTTTCTATGCCTTAGGGCACCCTAATGCCTTTTTGTTTGGTTTTTTTTATTTTGGTTTGTTGTTATTATTAATAAGCAGGTCTTTTGAGGTTTTTTCACTTTCACTTGCTGGTGTCAATTTCTCTCACTGGCAGAAGAAAAAGGAGTTATTGAAGGGCTTTTTCTCTTTAGAGGAAAGTGCCCTCATTCCAGGGCATTTTCTCCTGAAACTTGTGGGTAAACAATGCTGTCTCTCCAAAACAGAGACAGCATTGTTTACCCACACCTAGCCTCTGAATTAGGACAGGTTCTTTCTGGGCAACTTCTGCTTTTCTTGCCATCCCCCTTCATGGTTGACCACTAGTCAGTTTACTGTTGCTTCACTTAGTTCATACGACAGCCAAAGTAATTTTCACTGATATTTAAAAACAAATTCAGTTCTGCTGAGGCATCACTGTTGAATGGCACTTGCGTAATGCCGTACAAGTGAACAATCCAAACCGTTGGATCAGATGAGCTTCTAAACTGCTTGTAAAGTAACTGCTTATTAATTTTGTAAGTAGTAGCGATACATTGTTTATAATCTTATAAAACCATATACATCTCTCAGCATCAGTGACCTTGTTAAAATAAAAGATGCCTAATCTGTGGGTCTGTTTCTATATATAAGTTATTTTGCCAATATTTTATTTTCACATGACAGGTTAAAAGGGTATAATATGTGTTTGCTTCACTGGTACATTAGTGATTAGAAGTCCTTTTGTCAGAAGGCAGTGCTAGTGTCCATCTCTGTAATTTTTAATTTTTCTCAGTGAAAATGAGGCGACACTTTGTTGCAAGCTGCCACATTGTGTTTTCATAAAAAAGATTCACTTGAGTTTTAAGACTAGGCTTTTTTTAATAGTCCTAATGATGGCTTTATGTTTTTCACTAGCACAGACAGTAGCAAACAGACAGTAGTCTGTTTGCAATTGTCATTTGATCACAAAATTTCTGTGGAAAAAACAACCAATGCCATGGATAGTGAGTTAAATATTTTGAGAATATTTTTGTTGTACATTTTCTGTAAAAATACTCTCCAATTAAGCCTTCTGAAGTTAGGAAAAAATTGCATTTGCATAGCTTTTACTTCTGTGAGTTTTATTTTCTGTTTCTCAAATTTATGCGTGAGTAGTTTGATAGTAATTTTGAAATTGTTTCCCAGGCTCTAAACATACATCTGAAAGTGCAGACTATGTGTGGTGCACCTGTACATAATTGTCCAAACACTTTTTCTAAGTAAAAAGATTTTATTTTAGATCCCTTTATCAAGTGTCTTTTTTTTTTTTTTTTTTTTTTTTTTTGTGTAGCACAGTGGGATTCTTGGAGCAGCAACTCTGATCAGTAATAAGCAGATGATAACAAGTTAAACAGTGCCTGGTAAACAACGCAATCACAGTGGCAACAGTACACAAGCAACATCAAAGAGCAGGGGACTTTGGTGTCCCCGTGTCAGTAGGAAACATGCCTAGGATCTCAGCTGCCAGAGTGCCTGCAATTTTTACTTAGATTTCTATAGGTCTTGTAGCCATGTCTGTTAATGCAACAGAGAATGATCCTCCCAGATTCTTTGTGGGTGGAGAAGATGGAGAAGGATTATTGGATTCAGCCAGATCTACAGATTATGAACACTTCTATGACCATGGGGAAGAAGAGGAGGAAGAGTATGACTCTGTAAGTACTATAAGAGCACTTGTTCACTATTCTTTGGTCTCAAGCATTATTTTTGATTACCAATTTTTTTTCAAAAATGGTTTATAAAAATATTTTTCAAAATATTTTTCAATATTTAATTATTTTTCAAAAATGGCATTAGCTTGCATAAATCTAGTACTGAAATGGTGTTCTAAATTGAGAAATTGTTCATATTCAGATAATGATATGTCTGTAATGTTTGGAAAAGAATATCAGAAAATTTTGTATACCTTGAACTGTGAAGTAGATGTGCTTAGTTTTAGAGAATTTCAGGGCAACTGAGGTTGATGTGCATCATTTGGAGACTTGATTTGGATTCTGGGAATGAACTTGATGATGGCATAAGCCTCTTTTATTTATTTGGATAGTTGGAAGCAAAAGAACTATTGGGAATTTTTCTTTTGTATGCTGTCATACAAAAGAAAAATTCAGAGTTAAGTTTTGTTTTGGTTTTTTTTTTCTCTTTCCTTGTCTTGGTATATTAAAAGTGCATGCTAAGTTCATCTTAATTATGCCTTAGTTTATTATATCTATAAAGGGTTCTGAATTGTATTTTGAGCACTGTGCTCACTGATTTTTAGCTTGCTTAAGACATACTCTTAATGGTATTATGCATTAGTCATCATGTAATTTTTTTAACTCTGTGTTGTTTGTTCTTTTTGCAACATTGCATTTTATGGAATAGATGACATTTTCACTAATTGTGAATTTGTCTAAAACGTTTAAATGCAAGACAGTGTTGCTAAAGCACTTCCTATGATTAAAAGTAACTTGGAAATGCAGAGTAGCAATGCAAAATTAGCAGCTCAGGTATCTCAATTCAGTGAGCCTATTTTGGCAAGGGAAGGTAGCTGGCTAGGTTTATAAAAAACATGAAGTTGATTTAAAGGATTGCTCTGTGGGTTTTTTGTTTGTTTCCTTTATGGAGCAGAGTATGTTGGCTGTTGCCTTTAGAAATATCACTGACAGAAAAAAAATACTGAAATTTTAACGTGAAACTAAATATAGAGTATGCAAAAAAAGTGAAACTGTTTACACACTAAATAGTTCAGAAATCTAGAAAAGTAGTTTCTTGTTTTCTAATATTCCTTTTCATAATTCACTTGTAATATTAGGTGATGAGAGGCCTTGTGACTATTAATTAGACATTAAAAAATGACATAATTGAAAAATCAATTACTAGTTAATTTCAGAGTAAGCCATAAATACGATTTTGTTCAGATCCAACACTCTTGACTTAGCCTTTGTTCATGTCTGTTTGTTCCTGGTAACAATACTAAAAAAAAGTAATATAGAGCTGTTAAATGGTTTCACTCTTGAGGCACTTTTTAGGATTTACTGTGATATGCTGTTATGCTGCATTTTGTTATATTGCTGGTTAAAAACTAAATTAATGATACCATGTGAATTTTAAGAGATAATACCTGCTCTAGTATTGTGCTACTAAAACCTGTTGTGTTTCTAAAATTTAGAACACATAAAAATTACTTTTCCCTTCCCCCCACCTCCTTTCCAGCCACCAGAAAGACAAATTGCAGTTGGGATTTGTTCAATGGCTAAGAAATCAAAGTCCAAACCAATGAAAGAAATTCTTGAACGCCTCTCCATGTTTAAGTATATAACCGTGGTGATATTTGAAGAGGATGTTATTTTGAACGAGCCAGTAGAAAATTGGCCTTTATGCGACTGTCTCATTTCTTTTCACTCTAAAGGTAAATCTCGTAATAATACCATAAATAATTGTGCCGTCTAAATTATTTAAGCTCTTTGAAAGTCCTTTTAGGTTTTTTGTCTTGCAGTTTAATAGGATTTTCCTAGGAAGTGATTCTTTTTTCTTCTTTACTATAATACAACTGACTTCTAAAGTGTGAGTTTATTAAATTATACTGTTTACATTGCTTGAGAAAGTCTTGTCTGACACAATATAAGAATAGCTGTCCCACTGGTAAATACATTTGAAGCCAGTGGAAACAGTAATGTAATGCAAAGGCTCAAATTCTTTACTAGTAAATTAAATTACTGTGTCTTGTAATTTTTATTTGTTTTTCTTAATAAACATTTTAGGGTTTCCACTGGACAAAGCTGTAGCTTATGCAAAACTCAGGAATCCGTTCATAATCAATGACTTGAATATGCAGTATCACATACAAGACAGGTAAATAACACTAATCACCTTTTAAAGCAAGCCATTTTTGTCAGAGACTATAAAAATTTGTTGTTATTGCATAGCAACAGTTCCAATGTATTGTCCCTGCCCATGGTGGAGGGTTTGGAATCAGATGACTTTTAACATCTCTTCTAATTCAAATCATCCCATGATTCCATGATTGTATAGTAGTTTAAATAAAAGTACAGAGAATGTTACACTTTATTAATGTATGCATGGTTTCCTGGAGTGTGTCTCCAGGTGTGTTTTTTTTCTTTTGCTGTTTTTGCATTGATGTATCTGAAGATTTACCAAGTTAGAAATTTGCTGGTACAATTTTCTAAAGCTTAGCAAATAAAAAAAGTTTAAACTCTTAAAGTACATATAGGATAGGTATGTATAGCAGCTGTACAAGCTCAGATAATTGTAGAATTCATGTGATTTACAGTAATTTTTTTCTGTAAAGATGATACTTAACAGAAGTTGTTGGTACTCAAAGGTCCTGTGGTTATTGAAAGCAAATTTTCTTTTGGAGCTAAGGTCATGCATAGCAAACATTAATAAAACAACAGTAAACAAAATACATGAACACTGCATCTGAACAGTGAGCAGACTTGCTATTTCGGAAGCCTTCGGTTACTGTTCTGTGTAAAGCTGAACAGTTGAAGATGTCCTTTAACAACACAATTGTTTTGTGCAAATGTCTGTTGCACTGCCAGATAGGAAAGGACTGGCGTTGCAAAGTGCATTTTTATTGATGTTGAAGAGATCACTGCAAGGGTACACCTGTGTCAGTGACCTTTAAAGCATTATATTGGTAAATAGAGTATTATATATGTAACCTTACCCTGTATGATTTGAAAAAAAAAAAAGTGTTTTTTTTTTCTCCTCCTTGATTGTAAAATGCAAATATTTGCAGGATTTGGTGGCTTATTTCTTCATGTTCTTTTCTTCTAGAAGAGAGGTCTATGGTATTCTTAAAGCTGAAGGAATTTTACTTCCTCGCTATGCAGTTCTGAACCGTGATCCAAACAATCCCCAAGGTAAAAAGAAGAAAGAAAAATTAGCATCTCACTGTTTCCACTGGAGAACAATATGGACATAGTGGAAAGCTAAATTTCACTGCTTAGACAATTCATTTTTGTGGTTTGATTTCCACACCAGCATTTAAAGTGTTATTGTGGACTGACCTTTACTGGCTGTGGGGTGCAGTATATGAAAGAAAAAAAAGAGGTTGAGGCTGTGTAAGCACTGTTCAGCATTAACAAAAACATCAAGACTTTTGTCACAAGTTCAAAACATAGCACCATACCAGCTGCTGTCAAGAAAATTAACTCCATCCTAGCCAAAGGCATTGTAAGTATGCAACTGAAAAGTATGATTCTGACACCACACGTTACAGACGTCATGGAATAACTAGAATATAGGACCTCCTTACTCAAACTGAGCTTCTAATATACCACTAAACAGAACAGCATTCAGGAGATTATATTAACCACAATTATTAGTAATTTTCCTTTGGAAAGTAATATTGACAGAAACAAGTCAGGCTACTGAATTCTTCCCCTTCTGAGTATAAGCAGCCATATATTTGAAATCTGTTCTAGATATATCTGCAGATGCTTTACTATGAATATAAATTGGAATCAATTTTTTGTGTACCTGCAAAAAAACCTGAACATTTTCTACTAAAATAAAAACTTCAAGCAACAGTAAGAGATTGCAATGACAGATCAAGAGAATTTTGCATTAAATCTTTTTTTTCTGTGTGATCTATGGAAAAAAGGACACATTTATGCTTCAAAAGTGGAATTAAAGCTGCTGCTTGCAGTGAACCAGTATTGAATGCTAGATTCCTGATTGCTGATACCAGAGGACCTAATTTTACGTTCAGGGTGCATTTATCACACAGTATGAGACAGTTCTAACTCTATGGAAGATGGCTGTGGCATCTGACACCACGCTGTGTATATAATTCACCTGCCAGCTCCCTGAAATTTCAGAAAAGGGCACTGGAAAAAAGAAGACAAATAGGACTTCCCTCTCTTCAAAACACTTCAAATATACTATCTTATGCACCTTACGCACCTGCAGAAGACAGGTTCCTATCTGACACTGAGGAAAAAACAGTAATTCCAGAACATACTATTTAAATAACCTAATATAGAAACGGTACAGCAAAAATATACTGCATGTGATTGTCAGTCATTGTGCAGTCAGTAAAAATCAGAGAAACAAAGATGTTATAGGATATTATTTTTTCAAACTGCAAATTAATGTAGATCTCTTAATAATTGCATGCCATTAGTATACTGTAACAGCTCTTTCTTTGCGCTGTTCTTCAGAATGCAACTTGATTGAAGGAGAAGACCATGTGGAAGTGAATGGAGAAATTTTCCAGAAGCCGTTTGTAGAAAAGCCAGTTAGTGCTGAGGACCACAATGTTTACATTTATTATCCAACATCTGCTGGGGGTGGAAGCCAGAGGCTTTTTCGAAAGGTGAAGTTATGGTACTAAAGCTATTGAAAAGTTTTAAGTGTCTAACAGGATTGCAGAGTAATTCTGTCATGTCCTACTTGCTTAGGAATAGAGGCAAATCAGAGAAATTTTAGGAGAACATATAGATTGAATGAAGGCGCATGTTTCTTGCAGTAGATGCTTAACTACTGCAGATTCTTAGCACACACCATTAATGTACTTCTAGAATCTTATAAAAGTCTTTTGGCATTGGTCAAAAGTTTGCTTCATTTGGTACGTGAAGTGTTTTCTTAGTACAAGTGTGTTATTTTAGGTGGTTTCAAAGTTTCTCAAGCAGTATTCTTTGAGTTTTTTAATGGAAAAATGCACCTTTCAGATTGGCAGCAGAAGCAGTGTTTATTCTCCTGAAAGCAGTGTGAGGAAAACAGGCTCCTATATTTATGAGGAATTCATGCCTACAGATGGAACTGATGTGAAGGTATGACAACTGTGCATTCTTATTTATGTTTAGAACAATCAAGTGCTCAAAGAGCTTGTCAGTTTTAAATCTTGGTCAAGGATTAATTTTAATTGAGTTTTACTACAGTTCATAAGTAAAAAATGCAATTCTGATTCTAGCTAAACATGGTATTTGTAATGTAGAGTAGCTACAGTTTGCATTGTTAGAATCAAGTGCTGGAGGCTTGCTACCTGACATATTGTCATCTTAAAGCTGGGCAGATCCTTGCTTTGTTTCGTCCTATCTAAAATGTAAACATCCTTTTTAAATTAAGATAATAATTTAATCCTGCGGCCAGATTTCTGAAAATAAACTGAAATAATTTTCAAATTAACCTGTTCTCCAGGTTCTGCAGATGTTTTGGAGAAGAAACCATTTGCATCTTTGTACCATCATAACAAAGACGTTAATTTTTATTAATTGAGTTTTTATAATTACTCTTTTTCTTGTTTTTTCCCAGGCTGTCAGTAAATGATGTGTGTTCTCTGAAGGCAGAGAATGCCACTGAGGAAGATACTTTAGTGTGACCTTTTCAATGACGGAAGCAGCTAGTATCTTTTAATGTTGTTGTCACGTTTGAGTTATATGCATACATTTTGCAAATTTATGCAACATCATTTAAATACACTGGATCAAGAGCTCCTGTTTTTCAATACAGGTGTACACAGTCGGTCCAGACTATGCTCATGCTGAGGCCCGGAAGTCTCCAGCTCTGGATGGCAAAGTAGAACGAGATAGCGAAGGAAAAGAAGTGAGATACCCAGTCATCCTCAATGCAAGAGAGAAGTTAATTGCTTGGAAAGTATGCCTTGCCTTTAAGGTAAGCTGATTGCTTTCCTATCTGATCAAACATTTAGTGTTAATTAATTGGTTGTTACATGAAACTTCCGTAGGGGTTTAGTGCATGAGCCAGCAGTGGTAATTAGTGCAGAACTCCTAGGAAGTGGAAAGTTAAACTTCCATATGATATTTTTTTTTTTTTAATCAAGAGAGATTTTTCATTTAATGTATTGAAAAGTTCTGGATAAGTTGCTCGTGTTGCATTAGTTCCCTGAATTTGCATGTTGCTATTGTGCTTTGCTAGCCCACAGTGTTTGTGTATAATATTTTTACATGTTTTGATACTTGTTTCTAAGTTAGCAAAACGCACTTTCAATAAAGTTTTTGTAACTTCTGTTGCATAGTATTTTCATCAGGTACAGATTCATTGTTAATTTGGTACTTACATGATTAAGTACTTACTTGAATAAATTGGTATTAGTTTGATAGCTTTGATTTTTATATCACTTTAAGATTGCTGTATAGTTACAAGGATTCTTTTGTTCAAAACATCATTTAGTCTCTTACTCTTTTTTCACCTGTTTTATAAGAAGGCTTTCAGTCTATCTCCTTTACCTGAATGTGACTGTGATGGCATTCTGTAGGGTGTGGACCTCTATCAGTGAAATGGGCTTTGAGATCTTAAAAAGTAATCTGCTGAAAAAGCTTCTAGTATTCTCTACTAATGATGTCAATAGTATGTTAATGTCAAAACTATCTTGTAAAATTTTAACAGAAATGGTTTTTCAATTTTTTTTGTAATTTCTTGCCTGCCATTCTTAAAAACCATATGTAGTGGGAAACCACTGTCAGAAAAGGGGACTTGTGGGCCCATGGTTGCCGTGAGTCTTGAAGTTTGTGCTCTTGTGAACTTGGCCTTCAATACTAATACTACTAGGAATATGCAGGAAGGATAAAATCAAGTTGGAGATAAAAAGTTAAAAACAGGAAGATGTTTGCACTATGTGGGTGAACCTAACATGGAACTCACATAAGGTAGTAAGCATAAAGTGTGACAACATGTTTTGGTCATGTTTTCAGATGAATACCTGGTTAAAATATAAAATTTGTTTAGAATAAGCAATCCTAAATCACTTGAACTTTTATTCTTTAAAACAGCAAACAGTTTGTGGCTTTGATTTGCTACGTGCTAATGGACAGTCCTATGTTTGTGATGTGAATGGCTTCAGTTTTGTGAAAAACTCCATGAAATACTATGATGATTGTGCTAAAATACTGGGGTAAGAGTTTCCTGATTTATTTCAGATTTGCTTATTAACCTCCTTGCATATTATTGTAGTTTATATACTGTCAAATTTCTTCTTATTGTTGTTTAATTATTACTATTAATTATTTTTATTACTTATTAATATTATTTCTTATTACTATTAATTATGAATTATTTATTTAAAATTAAATATCACATTAAAAGTCATTAACTTAAACAATTAAAAAATCCTTAAAAAGAACCCTAAGTCAATAAAAAATACTAACGAAATTCCTTATTCCTAAAATTATTCCAAACATCTGAGTTTTTAAAAGTGCTTACAGCTAACTGAATAAGTATTTTGAAATCAAGATTAAGTTCTTAAAGCTAGCTGAGATCTTTTCAAGTAGTGAAGTGCTGCTGGATGGTTGTGACTGCTGCGGTTAAATGTGTCCAAATTGCTGTACATTGTCCTTAATCTGAAGCTGGTGTATACTTTTATGTTTGTGGATTTCATACTTGTAAAACCAAACTGAAAAAGAATCATGGCGTCTTCTATCATACCATCTTGTCTCTGCCACTGGAGGCAAAAAAAGGTATAATGAGGGATCATATAGAATTGGGTATAGAACTCTATGCCAAGGAAAAGTTGTCTTCAAAGTAAGCTAAGCACCTTGTGACTGGCTTTTCAGTAAGATTGCACTGATGAGATACGGCATAAATTTTGCATGATCTAATGGTCTGGGATTTTTTCATGTTAAGGAATTTGCAAGTTTTTTCAAGGTTTTTAGCAATTGTATTTTGGCTTATTCTACTTTAAGATGGACCTTTTTTCCCGTCTGTGTTACTGGTTCTTACGTAGCTATTAGTCTGAAGTTCAGTGTAGTTTGATAAAACCTTTGTGCAACAGAACATTATATGTACCATCCTTCTTGAGGTGGAGACTGCATTGTTATTTTATAGTTATAATGAGAGACTATACCTATTTTTCCAGTTTTATCACAGAAACTACTGGTAGAAAATAGCAGTTAATAGTGGTTTGGTGATTATTAGGCACTTTTAGTTAGGCAGCAAAGCCAATTGTCAGCATATATAAATGGACAAGAGTAATTCCTATACAAGGAACTCTTTTAAGAACTGGACCTGAAAAGCTGAAGTTTTTTACAAATACAGGGCCAGTAGTCTAACGCTCCTGTAGCAGTTGTAATAGCTCTAAATTATTAAGTGGTCTTTATTATGCAATTAAAAGAAAAATATGTACATTTATACATTCATGGCTGCTAGTATTCTAAAACTACATTAATAAAAATGCATATATGTAATCTGTTTGGAGTTTGCATGCATTGTATAAGCTGTGCTTTAAACTTACTTGATTTGGTTTTTTATTTTTAACTCCTATTTTAGAAACATCATAATGAGAGAACTTGCTCCCCAATTTCAAATACCATGGTCAATTCCTTTGGAAGCTGAAGACATTCCTATTGTGCCAACCACCTCTGGAACAATGTAAGAAAATAGTAGCTACGCCTAAATTGTGCAAACTCCCTATGTAACTTTTGTGTGAATCTTTTTTTCTCTTTGCAAGGTGTGCCCACATTGGTCTATGAATGCTTGTTTTGTGTGCTGAAAACAAGGAAGGAATCACAATTGCTATATCAGCAGTCAGAGTTTCTCACCCTTAGTCAAGCTGAGTATAGAACAGCAGATTTTATAGTTTAGTGTCTGTTATACATAGCTTCCACTGCTAATCATTGTTCCAACACCGACTTAATATGTGCTTCTAATGAACATGCTCTCTCATTTAATGATCCTCAAAATTTTTGTTTTAAAAACTACTTCAAATAGATATTCTATAGTTACTAAAGTCTTAAAATCAGTTTTTATATTTTATACCTTACATCATTTTCAGTTAACCTTATGTTTTTGCATATACTTCCATCACTTCTGTAGTTAATGTCAAATGACTACAACTTTGTCAATTGTCTTGATTGTAGTTGGTTTAATATTAAATAAAAGACCCTTGTGTACAGACTTGTGAAATACAACCCTTGAAATTTCAGGATGGAGCTTAGATGTGTTATAGCTGTAATACGCCATGGGGATCGAACACCAAAGCAAAAAATGAAAATGGAAGTAAAACATCAGAGGTAAATAGAATCCTCGTAAGTTATTTCCCATATTTTAGAGTATAGGATTTTGGGGCTAAGCAAGCAGTGAATTAACCAGGAATTGCACAATTGCAAGTTGCTTTTTGTTTTTGTTATCCTCTAAATCTAACAGTTTTAGATGCTACAGATAATTGCAGGTGTGCACCTCTCTTTCTGACAGGACTGTCAACTTACTTGTGCAGATTTCCTTCAACACATGCTGTGCCTTGTTTGTGTCCTGTTTGATTTTATGGAAAATGCATTTCTATCTATAGATGTCTTTATTAAAAATAATGCAGCAGAGAATATTTCTGGTTCTCCATTAGACCATGGTTTCTGCCTTCTGCTATTATTATAACTATTCTTGTATGCAATGTCATATTACTTTTTCTAGTAATTTTTGGCAAAATTTAATGACTCTAAATTTCTGGTAGATACCATCTTTATGTGGCATTCATAAGACAACTTACATAATTGACCTGGAACTAAGTGGAGTTTCAGTAAAAAAGGAATTACTTATTTTGGGACTAGATTCTTGCATTCAGAACATGCTGAAGAAGAGTAGGAATGCTCATTTGCTGGTTTTGGTCCCTACTTCTGTTCAGGATCATTCTTGAAGGGTAGGAATTGATATAGTTGCATATTCAAATAATATATCATTCAAATATAAAGAATATATTTTTTTATTTTTTTTTTAATACTTAGCAAGTCACTGAGAGACTAAGTCACTTTCGGTGCTCTTGTTTCCCTAATGCATTGAAAACTTTCTGGGGAGATGGGATTTGAATAAAACTTGGTTAGATCTCTGTACTGTAGGTTTTAACCTAACTTTCAAATACTGTAAAGGTAATAATTTTAGATCACTTTAAGAGCCTCTTGTTCAAGTAGTAGTAATTTAATTTATTAATGGAATTTTTAAGTTATTTTTCTTTATCTTAAAGATTTTTTGATCTCTTTGAAAAATGTGATGGATATAAATCTGGAAAACTGAAACTGAAAAAACCGAAACAGTTGCAGGCAAGTTTCTTTATTTTTTTTACTGTAATATTTTGTAAGTAGAAATCTGTTTATTTAATTAAATCTCATGTTTCCTTCCTTTAGGAAGTACTTGATATAGCAAGGCAGCTCCTTGTAGAACTTGGGCAAAACAATGATTCTGAAATTGAAGAAAGTAAAGCAAAACTTGAACAGCTAAAGACTGTGTTAGAAATGTAAGTATCTCATTTTCAGGCTTCATAGCAATGAAGTTATATCTGCTGTTTTGACTTGTTCTACCAGTTACTGTGTAGATTGCAGTGTTATCAAATACATAATAATATAATAATTAAAGCACAGTGTTTTTGAAGAGAAGGGATGTCATGTTTTTCAAACATGTTTTTTCATCACTCTGGTTTTTTTCTTCTTGACTTTTTCATTTACCTTATTGCTTATCTAGCATCTCAGTATACATTCAAAAAGAGAAGTTTACTTTTGTTGGTGTCAAATTTTGTCTTGCATTTTTTTAACTGAAAATACTTGTAAGCAGGGTCTGCTTCTCGTAAGTGTGACATAATGACATCTGATAAAGCCAGTAAGAACTATCACCATGCTTACTTGTCTATTTACAGCAAACTCTGAGGATTGAAGATAAATAAGTCTTTGTATACTAAGCCTGAAATACTTAGTAACAAAAAGCCTTTAAAAACCCAACAAAACAAAGAAAACAACAGAAACAAAAGGCTTCAAGGTTTATTAAAGAGGTTTATTAAAGGCTTCAAGGTTTATTATCTGGCATCTTAGACTGTGAAATGGTAACAGGAATTTTTAATTTAAAAATATCAGGGAACAGACAATAATTATTGAAATTTATAATAATTGTTTTAAATACTGAATTTTGCTTGAGATCTTAACGGGGCTATAAAAGCAGTAGCCATCCACACTGTGAGACGAGTTTCTGGATACTGATAGCCACTGTAGTTTTGGATCTGAATAGATAAATTACTTGTGCCATGTCCAATACTGCTTGTTGTTGGCGGGGAGGGGAGGGGGGTTCCAGTTTTATGCTCAGCATTGTAAAAGGTAGAATTAAATAGTATTTTAAGATGTTTCTTTATAGCATAGTTGTTATTTCTGCTCATTCTGTACTTGTTGAATTAATGTTTATTCTAAGGACTGCTTCAATAAATGTTGGTCAAATACACAAATCATTGACCAACAGAGAATTATTATATCCTCTTATAGATTTTAGCAGTTTTGGAGTAAGATAATTAAAATGTTTCTCTCCCTCTTCCCCTCTCATTTTTCGCTGTTCCTGCTTAAGGTATGGGCATTTTTCAGGCATAAATCGCAAAGTTCAGTTAACATATCTTCCTCATGGCTGCCCTAAGACTTCCAGTGAAGAGGAAGGTATTGTATTACTTTTGTACATAACCACTTATAATATTATGTGTATATAAATAGTCATGGATTACTGGTATAACATGTCTTGATGTTAAAGAGAGGGAATATTCTGTTTTGAAAGAATGTATAGTTAGCAGATATTCACAGTATTTTAATCTGCTGAATTGTGCACCTTAAACTCTGTAGTAAACTTCTCCTCTAACCCTGCTCTTGTGCAACAGAAGAATAACATGAAAAGAAACTTCAGTGATTCACCAAAATGATTTTTGAGCCAGTATAAGAAAATCTCACTCAACAATTACTATCTTTAAAACATTTACAAATTGTAGGGTGTTTAGCATCCAGTTTGTTTTAATTTTTCTGTCTTGATTTACTTTTGCTTCAGATTCATGATAAATATTTTTCATATATATTCTCTTTATAATTTTATTATTTCAGTTTTCTCTGTTTCGAGTGCCCATTTAGTTCACCAGGTCAATCTGTCCTTAGTGTTAGAATACTATTAAAGATTCATAATGTTGAAGAGGTTCTTTGATGAATCTTCTCATAGACCAAATACTTTTTATTCATTTAGAAAAAAAAATTAATAATATACTTAAGTACTAAGCTTTTCTCCCTGTGTAAAATTAGATAATAGAAGAAATGAGCCATCCCTGCTTCTCGTTCTAAAATGGGGAGGAGAGTTGACCCCTGCAGGCAGGGTTCAAGCAGAGGAGCTTGGAAGAGCTTTCAGGTGTATGTATCCAGGCGGACAAGGTAAAAAGAAAATTATCATAACAATTTTCAAAAAAAATCAATTGAGTGTCGTAAATTACTTTTGAAGATAATCAAGTGCAAGATGAGAGTTTGAGCAAAATGTTTATTTGGTAGGAGATTATGCTGGATTTCCTGGATGTGGATTACTTAGATTACATAGCACTTACCGACATGATCTCAAAATCTATGCTTCTGATGAGGGACGAGTTCAGATGACTGCAGCAGCTTTTGCAAAGGTACAATGTGAAGTGGTATTTTCATTTCTAAAATTCTGATATTCTCAGATTTGTGTTTTCTTTTGAAGTGTGGAAGAGATTTACAGTTTATTAGAAAAAGGTATTTTCGAAAGAGTGTGAAAAAGTTTCAAATAATGTGCCAAACATTTGAAGTTCTTTGAGCAGATGAAGACAGTTTTCAATTAAACAGCTCTGTCTGAGGCACTTTTGTTCTCTTCTCTATAAGATTCTGTGAACAAGCTGCTCTCACAAGTGAACTGTCTGCTCACTTGAAATCCTGGGCTCTAATGCAAATGTTTGTCTTCTTTACTTTTCCATGGATCTGTTGTAACATCAGATTTCAACTACCCAGACTGCCATCTACCTTTACTTTCCTGACACTTATGAGTAACAGGTCCAGGGCAATGCCTGTGCTCAATAGCTCATCAGTGACCTCTGTGAAAGAATTGTCCTAGGTGTTTTCTAGAAATCTTGCTTCCTTGTCCCCTGCAATATTGCCATAGAGCTACCATGGCTGAGAATATTCATGGAAAAAAGGCCTGCAATTAGGTGGCTTTCTCCACTTGTGTTAAGAAGGTTTCATCCATTTCCGCTTTTAAATTGGGGGATCTGTAATAGAGCCCTAGCATGATACTGTGATGTCTGCCTGGCTTCCAAAAGGTCCTAGAGTTACAGGAAAAGTCCATTCATGTGACCTATTCTACAATATCTCTCTAATGTGAATTAAGTTAAAGCTCTACAAGTCTTCAGACTTCCTGTTTCTTCTGTTTGTTTCTATGCTGCATGTGTTTGTACAGAAATATTTCAACCATCTGACCTGCTTTCCCTTGGTCAGCAGGCTTGAAGAGACACCACACCATTTACCTTCTTTATTCCAGAGCCCTTCCATTGCCAGAAAAGTCACAAAAGTTTCCAGCCTTCTTCATTTTGGAATTCTCCATTCACCTCTTGTTCAAGGCCTTTGATTGTCCTGTGACTCACATGGCTTGGGGTTTTGCCTCTGTAGAGTCTCTGTAAGACCCTACCTATCTGCTGTTTATCCTGCCAGATGCTATTTGGTTTGCAAATCCTTCCCATAGCTCCTCTGTGGTAACATAAGTCCTTGAACAAAGCATGTCACCTGCAAGTCAGGCAGCTCTTGTTTCCAGCCTTATGGAGAGGGCACTTGCACTCCCTACAATCCAAGACCCAGACAGCTGGTGTTGAGGAACATTGTCTTGTGGCATGTCACCATCACTGTTGCACCATCTGTATCAATTGTGCAGACTAGCAGTATATAGGGACCCATTTCTCTGTAAGTATAGGCATTGTGCCCTTGTTTATTTAACCTATAGCCAAGTGATACCATCTTGAATTTAAATTTGTTTTGAGCATTCTTTTATAGATACTCATTTTTTCATCTTCATCTATTTGCCTGAATAATGGTATTGTTTGCTTCAGGGACTACTGGCCTTAGAGGGAGAGCTGACTCCTATTCTTGTCCAGATGGTTAAAAGTGCTAATATGAATGGTCTGTTGGACAGTGACAGTGATTCTTTAAGCAGCTGTCAACATCGTGTTAAAGCAAGGCTCCATGAAATTCTCCAGAGAGACAGAGAATTTACTGCTGATGACTATGATAAGGTTAGCATATTATTAGTTTCCCATTAAATAAAATAGCTAACTATGAAAATTCCTGTGCAAAAGTATTAGGCAGTGATTTTATGTATCTGTTTTGCAGAATTATTTGTATGCTTGCAAATAGTTTGAAGTGCAAAGGTAGCTATACTAATTGTGGCTGTAGATATTTCATCCTGCAATTTTGGTAATCAAAATAGCTACAAACTTTGAAGTAGAAGTGAACAGGGATCTTGCTTGTAAACCTTTTTCACTGTTCCATTAAAATATTTTAGTTATTGAAGGAATGACATTACATTGTTTGTGGCTTTTTGTAATCTTTACTTTGACAGTGTGTGGTGTAACACTGCTGCAGTTGTGTCAATCATTGATCCACTGCAAGGTCTTTTTGTTGTAACTTAGAATACTGAGATACTGAAAACCAGTAGAATACTTTCAGTGAAATGAAATATCTCATTAAAATGCTAAATTAGTATGTAGTAATATAGTTTATGTTGACTTAGTGCAGACCATATCATTGTTTCTGGTTTTAAATGTATTGTTTGTTATAGTTAAGAACTTCTTTATCTTTCAATTGCTCGTCTCTATACTCTGTCTCATATAACAACTAAATACATGTCCTCAAATGAGGTTTAAGTTTAAATTGCTATTTTTGAAAAAGTACAGAGAGCAAATTAATTAAGAATAATATACCCTGCATGTATATACCCCGTGGATTCATTTAAAGTATCGTGCAAACCACTCCTAGCAGTGGATTCAACAGTAATTGGAAAATGCAAGGATTTATTAATGTCTGTTATACAGATATAAGGCTTAAAATTGGCTAGAACTAATAGAGTGCCTCTTCAGTCGCTGAGTTACTAATGTTGGGGATTATAAGGCAATAAAAACTTAGGGGTGGTTCATTTATTTGTGGAGTTTTTTTAATTTACTTGTGATTTGGGAAAATTGTATGGGGTTTATTCCTGTGCCTTCCTCCCTATTATGTATAAGTAATCAATTTTTTTATTTACTTCATAATAGGGAGATAGGAACTGCTTAGTGTTAGGTAGAGAACAGAAGTTTTCCACGTCCAAATTACTCTATCCATTTCAGGAAATTGAGGAAAGTTCAAATAAGTGTGTGTTTTGTGTATAAATTACTGTTTCATATCATTGGTCACTTTGAATTCTTCAGACTTTTCTGAAAAAATGAGGCTAAGCCTTACATGTGCATTGATTGTACTGTTTTAGTGACACTCACCTCATTGGTGATGGTTTGTAGCTTTTACCATTTCTATAATTTATTCAGTTCTGAAGAACATCTCATATGTTGTTGCTATATGTGCATTTAAAGGCTTTCTTTTGATGTTTGTGTCCTGCAGTCCTGTAGAAACAAAAACCTATGACAGGAACAGCCAAACTTTTTTTAAGCTACCAGTTACTATTGTGTATATGGTTCCTATAGAGCAAAAAAATATTTTGTGAGGCGTGTAGCTTAATGACAACATTTCTAACAGAATTTACTTTTGTAAGCTTTTGAATACAGAAGTTACTTGAAGATATGGAAGCTTGCTAAGTATATATGAAGTTTTAAACATCTTTCCAATTTTCCTATGTTGGAATAAAAGAAATGGTTTTACAAATTCTTGTAGTTACTCACATTTACTGTATAGAATTAGTTGCTCTATTAATTTCTTATTACCTTTGAATCTCTAGTAAATGGTACCATGTTTTGGTGAATCATCTTAATGCCTCAGAGGTAATAGATAGTTGATAAATTATTAAAAATGTTCATAGCAACCTGCTTGAGTTCTTTTTCTCCAGTACTTGTTATCTTTGACATGTTTCATCTTATCTCACCAGGTCTTTCAAATCTAGTCTGTTCATTTTGTGTTTATCTCAAATTGCAGCTCACTCCATCTGGAAGCCTCTCACTGATAAAATCAATGCAGGTTATTAAAAATCCTGTAAAGACATGTGACAAGGTCTATTATTTGATACAGAGTTTGACTTCTCAGATCAGGCAGAGAATGGAAGACCCAAAGTCTGCAGGTACTGAAACGTTTTTGTGCTTGTATTTAGTTTCTCATGAAAGAGAATTGTAATGTAACTTCTACACTAAACTCACTTTTAGAAGAACATCAGTCAACCAATGATTAAGTATTTTCACTGTCTGATTTCATATGCATAGTTTTGAAATAAAAAGCATGAGGAACATGTGGTTGTATTGCAGGTAAGGGCTCTTTGGTGTTGCGAAATTGCAGTGTTTGCAGAAATTCTTGTCTTAGTTATTTGAAACTCAGCATTCCACAAAAGTAATAGGAAAAATTGATGGTACTAAAGCTAATTTATATAGGTATATCTTATATTTAAGGGCCAGTGGTGCATTTCTGCAGCAATGTGTTTTATTATCATAGTGGAGCTATGTAATTGTGATGCTTTCAGCACTAAAGTTGATTTTATGCCCTGCTGTCCCTTTTTCTTAATAGTAACTTATTTTGATCCCTCTGTGATTCAGTTGTTACTACTGTTATTAAAATGTCCTTTCATTACTTGAATGACCTTAAGTACTTATAAAAGACATATGTCTGTCCAGATATTCAGCTGTACCACAGTGAAACTCTAGAACTGATGCTGCGCAGGTGGGCCAAGCTGGAAAAAGACTTCAAAACAAAAAATGGAAGATATGATATTAGCAAAATTCCTGATATTTATGACTGTATAAAATATGATGTACAACACAATGGATCCTTAAAATTAGAAAACACAATGGAATTATATAGACTTTCAAAGGCTTTAGCTGACATTGTAATTCCTCAGGTAAGCATTTTCAGTTATTAAATAGAAGAAAGTGTAGAATCAATGCATTTTTAAATTTTCATGAAAATGTTTATTTTGCATTTTCTTTTGACATTCCCACATTTTGCAATCATGGAAGCCTTTAACATTATCTCATATTTTTCAGTAGCAATCTGACTGGGAATTTTTGGAAAAATTTGATTCATAATTAATCTGTGTTCAGGGTGAATTTTTCTAGAAACTTAGGGTGTGAACATGCCTCCTTCATTACAGCAGTGTATTAAAATAAAAGGGTTCATTTTCACCATTTATCATAGATTTAACAGTTGCCTTTGTGAATAACTATGTTTTCTTAAATTGCTTTTAATTTCATTTCTCCAACTTATAAAAATTTCATTTTGGGCTCTTTCCAAATGACAATGTTAATCTTAATCTATGCAATTTAACTAATTTCAAACAATTTTAGTTTAAAAAGATCTTTCTGCTTTTTCAAAATTGTAAGATTCCATGATGTGAATGTACACATTAAATTTCATAGACTTTCAGGCCAGAAATAGACATGTTAAACTTACATGCTCTGTAAGCTGTTAAACTTTGTTTAGCTCTAAAATCTTGGAGGTGCCAGGTCATGAAGTTGATTTGTGATAACAGGACAGAACAGACTAAAGCTCTCCCCAAGTGTCCCTGCAGTTACAGAACAGTGTTGTAACAGAGGTGCTTACCCATATTGTATGCAGCATTTGAAGGAAGTTCTTCCTCCCCCATCTCTCAAACTCCTTGACACGAAAGACAAAAACAGTAGTGATGCTTAGAATGCATTGTTTTGTGTGGGTCTATTAAGCTGAAATTTTGAATAGAAAATTAGAGAAGAGCAGGTAAAAATGAGGACACATACTGAAGGAAGAAAAACAAAGAAAACTTTATAGCCTACATAATGCAAAGGAAGAGTGCTTGTGTTACTCTCTAGGGTAACAAGAAGATCCATTCTAACTTTCATGCCATGGGCAGCAGAGAGTATGAAGCTCCTGGAAGAACATACTTTTAAATATTGATGATATTACAATATTTAATATCACCAGTAATTTCTCAGTTGTACATAAATGCCATTTGAATGGAAGTCTTTGGGATGGCTTACTCCAAACTAAGGTAGACATACCAAATACATCTCTTTATTGACTGTTAAAAGAAAGGGGAAAAAAAAAGAAATGAAAAAACACAGTATTTTGGGGGCAGGATAGGAGATGGAGATGGTGACAAGAAGGCAGGATGATTCCATAGGTTATTATGGTTAAGAAGAAGAGCTTTATCATAGCAGAAGGTAAATCCACTTCTTTGGTTTAACTAATGAAGGAAAACTTTTTGTCTATATCAAGTCAAACAGCAAAAAGGTAAGCTACTTGTTAATTGAAGCTACATCACTGGTCATAAGTAGAAAAAATGTTTAAAAAATGGTTTGTAGCCAGAGCAAACTAATAGATGACTAATTTGCTTTAATATAGAAGCTTTGAATTATAAGGCATATTAATCTTTAACTGAATTTTAAAAGTCAATTTGTTTTTACACAGGAATATGGTATTTCTAAAGCTGAGAAACTGGAGATTGCCAAAGGTTACTGCACTCCTTTAGTCAGGAAAATCCGTTCTGACCTTCAGAGAACTCAAGATGATGACACTGTAAATAAGCTTCACCCTCTGTAAGCGAGTTACTTCTTTACATGGTTACATTAATTACCATAAAAATTAGAGCTATTTTGTAGGTTTCAAATTTGAAGAGTCTTCTTAGCTCATAGAAATTATAAAATATAATTAATTTTTTTATTAACAGCTATTTTAAAAATAAGGACACATCATAGTCTAATAACATTTTTCTTTTTTTTAAGCTACTCCAGGGGTGTGATGTCCCCAGAACGGCATGTTCGCACCCGGCTGTATTTCACCAGTGAGAGTCACGTCCACTCTCTGTTATCCACCCTTCGTTATGGTGCCTTATGTGATGTAAGTTTCTCTGTTGAAGCCCTGATATATTGAGAGGAACCTGAATATCCCTTTGACTGTATCAATTGAAATTTTAAGTGTCTTTGAAATTCATCATATTTTTTCAAACACTTTTTTTTCTATTACTTATGCAGAAATATAGTGCAAATTGCACATTAATTAGCATGTTAATTTCCATCAAAGTAATGCTGTGTTCCGTTGGCTGTAGGTGTTAGAATCACAAATAGATGTGGAAAGGCCAGATACTTCTTTTTTGTCTTCTGTTGTCACCAATAATTCTTTCAACTTTTATTCTCAAGTTATGATTCAGGGTTCTCTTGAATTTACTTTTGCACTGGCTTCCTGTTTTTGTCCATTGACACATTGTCAGAACATCCCTACCTAATTTCAAGACTGCTCATAGAGTACAAAGTTTCTCCTGTACAGTGAATTTTCTTACTTTCCTGTACTGTTACAGAATACTACAAAGGTGGTGCATTATCTCCATCTGATAGTCTTTGACACTGAAAAAGACCAGGTTTCCAGATTCAGAAATTACTTAAACTAAGCTCTTGGAGTAGATATATACAGCACTACATCTGCTTGTAAGATACTTTTTGACTTATACACTGGTTTTTTCAAATTTTCTATTGCTTCTGGTAATGGATGACTAAACTCAGTGATGGCAAAAGCATTTATAAATCTCTGTGACATGCTACAACAGGTGCACTCCAAGTTTAAGTCTGATAAACTCTTATCTTTAAGGTGGGTTACTAAATGGTTTCATTGCTACAGCATGAAAAAGGTGACTGTTCATTTACATTGTTTGGGATGTGACGGTTGCACCTCTTCTATATACTAGAAAGCTTCGTTTACTTTGTTTGGCTGATATCTCTGTTAGTGTAATATGTAAACATTTTTCACAATATACTAGCTGAAATGAATTTATTGCAGTATTAGCAGTTCTCATCACAAGAATTGAAAACAGTGCCTCTGTCTACATATCATAATTGGCAAAAAAACATGAAAGATACACTGAAATAACATGAAAAGTTTGCTCTTCACTTTTCAGTCTTTGGATTAGCAATTTTACGTCACTCATGGAGGTTCATAATTAGTTTTTTTCATTGTACCTCTGCATTTTCCTTAACTATAATGAGCTTTGCACTTCTGCTATGAAAATCTGTGTAAATGGAGGAAAAGTGAAATCATCAGTCTTTTTAAAGAAAATAGCTGAATTTTACTTGTTGATTTTTTTTTCCTCAATAAGGAATCAAAAGATGAACAATGGAAACGAGCTATGGATTACTTAAATGTGGTCAATGAACTCAATTACATGACACAGATTGTTATCATGCTCTATGAGGATCCAAACAAGGTATTTTAAAATGGTAAATATCTTCAGAAATTAGTAGCGCTGAGCTATTTATTAAAGTATTAAACCTATTATTTTACTTCAGGAACTTTCTTCGGAAGAACGTTTTCATGTAGAGCTCCATTTCAGTCCAGGAGCGAAAGGCTGTGAGGAAGATAAAAATTTACCATCTGGATATGGATACAGACCTGCCTCCAGAGAGGTAATAATTATGCCTTTCTATAAAGCCAAACTTAGGGTTTTTTGGATATGGACATAATAAAATTGTTATGTAAAAAAAACAAGTGTGGGTTTTTCTTTTGGTAGAAAAACATGCAGTAAAAGATAAGTAGTCCCAATATTTTCTATTTTGAATGGGCACTGAGGTGAAGGACACAGACAATTTGAATGTTCTAAAGTTTTGCCAGAATTTTTACTATAAATACAAAATACTCTAAGTGATATCAACATCAGAGTGTCACATGAATAATACTCTGGGAACTGGAAGATATATTTAAGAAAGTAGTTTGGCATGTTTATGAATACATATTGTTGAGGAAGGATTGATATTTTCCAAGATATATGGTCAGGTAAGTGGAGTTATGACTGCATTTTGAGAAAGGAATGTGAGCAAAGCAAAATATGTGATTTACATATTGTATTTTTAAAATCAGCTTGTTTTATCTTTATGTGGAATATTTATTTAAGGGCCACTTCTGTCTACATGTTTGAAGGTGTGCAGAGAAATTAAGAATGAATTATATATTTTCTGTAGAATGAAGGCTCAAAGAAAACATCTCATAGAAATGATAGTGATGAGGAGGTACATGCTCCTAAACGAGATGAAACGGATCGATCAGTAGTGATGTTCAAGCCAATGGTATCAGACCCGATTCACATACACAGAAAGTCACCCCTTCCAAGATCCAGGAAGATTGGTTCTGTTGAAGTAAGTGTTTGTGTTCCAGATAATTTCTCTCAAAGACATTAACTTTTGCTTGCTTTTAAGAAAACAAAACCAAATGTAATTCTGCTTTTGATTATACAGAACCAGCATGATACATCTCACAGAAGGTTTGCCCTTACTCAGTGGGAAATCCTCCATGGCAGTAATTTCTCTGAAGGGATGCTTTTTTTTAATTATTACTATTCTTTGATAAGACTTACTTCCTTTTTTTAAAGCTGTTTTAGAAAAGTTGATATTTGAATATGAAGACTCAGTCTAAACCTACATCTACAAACTAGTATATGTTGCTTTTCTATTCATCCTTACAAGAGAGCTGCTACTGGGAATTGAGCAAACATTCAGGGTGATTGTGCTGAAAGGCAGCAGAGGGATTAGGGTGGATGGGGAGGTGCAGAACATGAGACATCTTCTGCTGTATTTGCTGTCATGTGGAGTGAAAGTGACTCCACTTGTCAAGCTTTTGAAGGTAAGAAAGATAAAGTGGAAGCTTTCTTTTTAAGTGGCTGGCGTTTGTTCATGAATTCTGTAGGTAACATCTTGAACAATCTAGTTTGCTGTGTTGTAAGCCATGACATCTAGGTGTGCTTCACAGATATGGCTTAATGTCACAGAGGTGAAGGGTATGCACAGCTGTATCACTGATACCATTGGGATGGTTGAGTGGAAATTCAGATGGTACAAAGAAGCACTTCTGTGATATTAATGCTAGAAGCAGACTAACAGCATCTTATTTTGCCTCATTTTCAGTTGCTTAAAACCATCAGAAATGAAGATTCATACCAAAAACTTTTTCTTTCATGTTTGTGTTGGGAAAGAGTTGTCTGTATGCAGTAAAAGTATTACAGATTGGGAAATCACTTTGTTATTGACAGTATGGAGAGAAAAAGTTGCATGATTCCCTTCTGTAAGGATATCTGTATAACTTCACAACTTCCATAAATTAACAGACATAATAAATGTTAATGTCTTACATTTTCTATTTCCAAGTTTTTTCATAAACAAATGCTCACAACATCAATATTTTTGATTTTTAAAAGCTGTTTTTGCAATGATCATGCAAACTCCCCTCCTAGCTATGAGTTCACTTATGCACAGCTTAAAAGTCTATTACTTCAGACTTTCAACCATTTTCATAAACTGTATGGAAGTTAACTTTCACAAGATATCAAAAGCACAAATTGCCAAATTTTGACTGTACAGATAATATATGTTAAAATGGGATGTGTTTCAGCATTCAGAGCTTGCTTATTTCTTGGAAGGAAATAGCCAATTTAGAGAAAACATACACTGTAGAACATATTTTTCTTATAAGTAATATAGGAAGTTCCATCTGGCCTACTGAAATCTGCAAAACTAATATTTGGAATATTTAAACTAAACAGTATTTTGGAGCAATTTTAAAAAGTCACTGCAACTTAAACTGCAACTGCCTTGAACTTTTTTCTTTTTTTTTTTTTCCTTTTTTTTCTTTTCCCCTGCCCCCTCTCCCCCACCTTTTTTTTTCCTCCTGTAAGGCAATTCTCTTTTCACTTATGTCCGTTAATTTGAAAGGACACTGTCAGGTGTGAGATTATATGTAGATTTTAATCTGGGTTATAGTCAGCAATATTTACTGAAGGAATGCAACTGTGACTGAGTCATGAAAAGAAAAAAGCTGAGTTGTAGTGGTAAAACAAGAATGTAAAACTCATTGACATTGGGAAGCAAACTGTATTACAAAGAATGTTATTGCTAATGATATGTAATGATGTAGATATGGGGGGGTGCTTAGCCTGACACTCCCTTGAAGTTCTGATAAGGTGTCCAGCATCAGATAACTTTTAGGACATTTTTAAGTTTGGAAAACTTCTACCAGTCAATTTGGTGCTACCATCAGTGAGTCAACTGTAAAGTCTCAAAAGAAATTCTTAAATTTAAATTTAAGCATTCAGATAAACTTATAGACTAGAAATGAAAACTATTAAGTAATAAATAGGAAAGTTTAATGTACTTAGGAAGGAAAAAATTATTAAACAGTATGTCAAGGGTAACAGAAGTTCTGCTTCCAACATGTGAAAAATTCTTAAAATTATGAATCAATTATTGATAACAAATGTTTTCTCTCATATCTAATATTAGTCTACTAGAAATTTGATTTTAGTGTTGTAGTAATAGGTATAGTTATGAAGATATAAGAGTGAAACGGATAACTTTGTAATATAGGATTATTACTCTTCGCTCTTTGCTGTTTGGTAGTTTTAAAGGTAGTATGTAAAAGGGTGCAAGCAGATTGGGTTTTTTTCTTTTCTGTTCATTTGGCTCTGTTGAATCTAACTTTGCATGCTTTGCTGTTTTTTGCCCCCTTTCTCACTTCCAGGAAGAGAGCCCCCTGAGTGTGTCTAGCCCAGAGTGTATTGGTACCTGGCTGCATTACACCAGTGGTGTGGGTACTGGGCGTCGAAGACGCAGATCAGGGGAACAAATCACTTCTTCCCCTGTCTCCCCTAAATCACTGGCTTTCACATCCAGTATTTTTGGCTCATGGCAACAGGTTTTTAAACTTTACTTCATTAAACATTTTATGCATTCCAAGCAAAAACTGTCTTTAAGGACATCTAATCCCTTGTTATGGATTATGTTTCAAGCAATACCTTCCACTTTTTAAAATTACGTGCCAAGAATGTTTGGGGGGAAAAGACCAAGTGCATGTTTTTCAACTGAATGTGTTACACGCTTTCATAAACATTTGGTTTCTTTATAGGAATTGCAAATGTTACCACAGTAAAAAAAACTTAGTGTACTTCCCAATGAAAGAGAATTATGCTTTGGTTTAGTTGTCCTTTAAGACTTTAAAACCAGCATTGCTTAATTTGGTGGTAGGTAAATTTAAAAAAATAATAATTGCAACTGATTCCATTTGAAATAATTTATTTGGTACTTCATGTTGCTATTCAAGACTTGTTTTGCATACATTATATTTTCAGTAGCCTGGTATTAACTATTGCAGGGGAAAATCTCTAGCACTAATAATTCTTGCCATCTATATCTGAAGGTATCTGAAACTCCCAATACAGTACATCATCCATTGACTCATACAATATTTTGAAGATTGCTCCTTGTAATGGGGGGTGAGGGAAAAGCAGGGTAAAAAAGAAACAGTAAATGTTTTGGAAGTACCAGTGAAGATCTAAAGCTATTCAGAATGTCAAGATATTGTTTACATGTAGGACAATGGATGGTGTTCTGTAACTATATCCTATTAGTTTGAAGATTTTAATGATTTATTGTAGAAGATTCTAAAATTATATACATTGGAAAAGTTTATATCAGCAAAGGCTGTGAGCATCTGAAGATTATACTGATTGAGCCTGTGCATGGTCAGTGATCGGATGGTGTCCTCAATAGCTTGTCTGTCTTTCCTTCCCTCCCTCCTTTTTTCAATACAGGCGCAGTTTAGGAAAGTGCATTTGGTAAAATGAAATAAAATGTCTCAAATGTTTGTTCTCATATCAGTCTTGGTCTGTGTCCTTTCTCATTCTGAATGCTTGCTTTGCACCACTTCATTGCAAGGAACTCATATGTGAAATGGACTCCCTTCAGAAGGGGATATTGCATGATCTCTCATGTTTCCTTTACATATTTTTACTAACACTTATCATACAGCTTATTAACACCTGTCTGTCTGAAACAGGCTGCTGTATCAAGTTAATGGATGTTTCATGCTGCTGTTCTACTTGCCCTTATTTTTCTGTTTCTTACATCCAGGTCCTATCAGAAAGCAATAGTAACTTACGAACACCAAGAACTATTCTGGAACAAAAGCAGAGTGGTCTAGGTATGTTACTACAGTTGAAATTTTGTTTGGTGTTATCAGCTTTTCATCTGCCTGCTGTTCTCTGTAGTTGTATATTCTTTGAATAGCTTTTTTGTTAACAGGACCCAATAGTACTTGTTATTAATAACATATGCTGAGTGTCTGCCTATGGACTGGACAATTTTTTTTGCAACAAAATTTTAAAATAAGTTATAACTGAAAAGAACAAATTGTTTGACACCCTTCGTACTACTGATTTCGTACTGCTCGCAACAGGTACATAGGATTGTTTTTAACATAAAGCAGAATTTTAAGATAATGTAGTTTCTGATTGAGCTTTTGGATTTTGCAAGAATATTATGGATTAAAACGGCCTGCTCTGTAAACCATTAAAACACTTTTCTTTAAAATTTCTGTTTCCTGTTGTGGGCAATTGATGAAAGTGAAGATACTTTTCTGAGGGGAGGGGCATAGGGAGCAAACATAAAGTTTCTTGATAGTATCAGGGGTTTTGCACATACTCCTCTCATAAAATTGATTTCTTCTTTTCAGCGTTAGTATGAATCATGCTATAATTCAAAGGCTTCTTTAAAATTCTCTTAATTCAAGTGGTGCTTTTCTATTGCTTTATTAAAATAGGCATACGTATGATTCACGTGCAAAAAAAATGAAATCATGCACTGCTGTAAATCAATATTGCTTTTTTTCTGTGTCTTTTCATGGGTAATAATAAGTATAAATAACTGCATCACCTGGATGCATTAACTTAGAAGTAGTTTTTCCTTTATTTGCAAAGATACAGGGTTTTCATTTGTCTAATCTTTCTGTGGCACTTTTCTTCCCATTATATTTTTCCCATAGCAAAATGCATACAATCAGGTGCTCTTGTTTACTGAAGTCCTGGATTTTATTATGTGCTTGCTAAAGTTAAATGAATATTCTTTTGTGTGACACAATATGGCTTGTGGAAGTTGATGGATTTCCATGTAGATTAAGGTATTATATTTGTTGTGAAAGGCTTTTGCCACAGACCAGGCACCAATGTATTTTGGCTGATTGCTCACATGTGCTAGTAATGTTTCCCCTCATTGGACTGTTATAAGTAATGAAAGGAAGTATTGCTGGTTTTCAAAAACAAAAATCTGTCATTACTTATCTAAAATGTAAAAGATAAGTCTGAGTGAAAAATTGATTCTCCTTTCAACTAGTAGTAAAATGTAAAGGAAAAACTTGCAACTTTTTTTCCCATTTTGTTCATTGTTGTATGTAAGTTTCATTAATGGTTGATGATTACAAAAGTTATTTTTATATTTTTATCTGTGGCTGTCAGTGATTTGTTTAAATTCCCATTTTAGTGGCAGGAATGCATGATTTGTAACAAAGTACTGTCACTTGCATGGAGCTGTGCAAAAGTCTTCGCGGGAAAGGAAGTCTAGTTAAACTTGATGAAACTTTCAGTTTTTTTCAGTTTTTTCAGTTTGTAACATTGTTAATAATGGTAGCTGAAATATGAATAGAGTATTTCCAATTTAAGATTTTGTTGGGGTTAGAATTATTTCCACATACTAAGTCTGTGGAACTGCATGAGTACTTCATAGCAGCCTGTCATCTGAAAGGTTGATTTGGATGAAAGCAATGAGCAGCATTTTTCCAGTTTATATTTGTTTCAGGAATACAGGTATTCAAATACACAACTTTCACATCATCATCATCATCATCATCAGTCATTATCATCATCATCTTCATTTTGTTTTGTTGTTTTGTTTATGTTTACATTGATGCTAACTGGTAACTTTTTTTTACCAAAAGTGAAAACAGGACAAGAACTCATTTGTTAAAGCCAGTCCTCTCTTTGCACATATAACAGAGTGTGCTGTTTCATGAGTAGAAGCACAATAAATTATGATAGTTTCAGCCTACAAGTCCCACTCTGACATTACAAGCATATTGTGAACGTGTCCAAGGCACTGCCAAAAGCTGCCTTTTGTGTGGTAAGAGCCATGTGCTTGCATGCTGCATGCATCCCCAATGTGAATGGACGAACACCTGGTTGTTGTATGTATTTTCTCTAACTCCCATCAGGGTCTCACTGTGCGGGCCTGTTTAGCACCTCAGTGCTCGGGGGTTCTTCAAGTGCACCTAACCTACAGGATTATGCTCGTACGCATCGTAAAAAGCTGACTTCTTCTGGCTTCATAGATGGTATGTGCACACTCTAGCACATGCACGCACGACCCATGTGCCACATTGAACTTCTAAAGATTTTAATGGAATCCTAGAATCTTTGGCCTTAGTATTAATTTTATGAGTTTCTATTGCTTCTTTATTGCCCATAGCTTGCTTATGTTTAACTTAATAGCATAGTTAATTCTTGTTTGTCTTGAATTGAACACCAGAACATAGACTTGTAATGTGCGCCAGGAGATTCCAGCAAGTGCATTTTTTAAGTAAACTGAAAGTTTTGTTTTTAAATTCTTTAATAATTTTAAACTCTGTTTTTTATCACTGCTAATTGATCTTGAATTTAAATTATTTGGAGCATGTACAAGGAATGAAATTATAAACTAATAAGTTAAATACTGATGGTGAAAATTTTAGGATTCCTGACTTTGTTTTTCGTGGGGTTTGGATTACAAAGGAGCAGGAGATTCTCAGTTTTGGATAATCTGGCATAGAGAAGAAACCCACTCACTAGATTTCACAATGTAAAGATACCAAAGCACACCTTCATAACTCTGAGGTGAAACAGTATTCATGCTGTTTTCCCCCCCAGTTCACTTCTCAGTATTCAACTCTAACGTGCATAACCTTGTATGCCAGAATCACGAGCTCATTCTGCTTGTTTTCATATACGTCATTACACATCTTGTAGTTACCAACAATCCAAATTTTCTTCTTTTTAACATCTACTTAGATTTTAGCTGTTTTCCTTGGTCCCTTCTGCATGCCACTCACTTCTAATACCTTCTCATCTTTTCTTTTTTCCTTTCTTCTTCCTTTTCTATTTTAAAATCTCACACTTTTGGTAGCTGTTACAAATTTCAGGTACCTGTTTTTCTCTTTCTCAGACACCACACGCGGTTCTGCTGTTAAAAGGTTTTCTATCTCATTTGCTCGACACCCAACCAATGGTACGTTTTGCTTTTATTTTAAAAACAAAATCAAAAAGAAAAGGTTTCTTGCTTCATCCCTTTTATTTTTATTTCAAATACGGGGTGTAAAGGATCATCCAGCTGTCTGTTGTTCCTAACTTCAAGCACAATTCCAAATATATTTGTAATCATTAGATATCCTAAATTCTTTCTTTATCATTCATTAGTATAAATACAACATCAAAATTCATTACTTAGAAAAATCTGCGAAAAAAAATTAGGTACTGCTGTTAATCATGATCTCTAATAAATTATTCTCCTGAAGTTCTTGTGTGATCAGACTGTATGGTACAAGATACAAACAATGAAATCTGATCTTATTAAACATACACTTCTTGATAGCTGCTGTTTCTTCTTTGTCTTTCTCCTGCTGAGCTGATTCTCTGAGCCTGCCCATTCTAAAATAAGTCACTGAATTGACAGCTGGAGTTTATGACTATCTTCTTGAAGTGATGCTAAATTACAAAAACTAAAGCAGAAGCTTTGGTTCTGTTCCTGCTAAATTGCTATAATTTTTATGGGACAAAAATTTATTTTACCTTATCGTACTTCTCTGTTCATCAGATGTGCAAATTACTTAAATATTGCACTAAAAATCACAGCGAGATAGCTGTGACTTCTTGAGCAGCACTGACCTCTTGAGCTTCAAGAGTGAGAGTTAACTGTCTTCAGTTTGCAAAATTTCTCGTTTAACACACAGGACAGAGGTATGTCTTTTTCTTCCTCAGCAAAATATTTTGCGCCTCCCTTTCTACATGACTGAATAGGCCCCAGAAATATTCAGGGCCAACTGGACCTGAATGTAGCTTTTCCAGATTTCTTCACTGCGGTTTTAAAATGTGCATGACTGCTGGCTAAGTTCAGTGATAGCGATATTGAAATTGCAGTGGAAATCATCAGTATTTTCATGTTAGATTCAAAATATATTTGCTTAGAAAAAAAGTTAAAAAAAAAAAGACTTGAGTTTTTGTTTGGCCTTGCTTAGAAGCAGAGTTGTATTTTGTTACATTCATTTTAAATCTATAGTGGCTTTTTTGCACTGCAGTGCTTTATAAAGGAAAACTGTAGTAAGGCTAATTTTCTTTTTAAGACTGTGTGTGATCAAAAATTACAAATCTAATGTTTTATCTCAAATAGAAAAGTCAGAAGTCCATTTTTTATGTTACAACTCAAACCAAACAATATTCCCAAAACATACAAGGTCAGAGAGTAAGAACTGCATTTCAGAATCTGTGGCTAATAATAGAATTACCTTTTGTTCCATTAAGTCACTTTTTGTGATTCCATTCTTTTAAAAAAAAGGATCTAAATAGCTTTTATCGATCACAATTCTTGTTCTGATTCATTAATGCAGCAGTTTTGCTACACATCTTTGACAAGATTAATGCATGCAGTATGAGCTCCTATGAACCCTAAGTATATTGCAGTTTCCAGGGGTTCTCTACTAACATAACGCCCTATTGATGTTGTTTCGTCTGTCCTTTGCACTATCATTTTAATTATCCTTGTCCCTTTCACTGTTTTTTTCTTACTTTTATGTTGTTATCACACCCTCTTAACTCATTTCAGACTACCCCCACTCCCCCCACCCCATCTTTAGTTCAAGGAACATGGTGAAACAAGTATCTTCTGAAAGTGCTATACCTTATTTTCTGGGCCTCTGCAGAACACCCACACCTCTTTAGGTGCTGGTCCATTTCCTCTGTGGAATTTCTAGGCTCCAGTGGTATGTCTCTACAGTTTTTGAATCTTTAGACAGCAAGGGGTGGCTTTTTGAGATGCTGCGTTAACCCTTTCATTGGCTTGTCTTTTGATGTTTTAAGAATAAATGCAGTCAAAAATCAAAGGCTGATAGTGTACAGGAAGTTGCCTTCTTAAAGGGATACTGTTGGGCTTCTTCATCATAAAATTTAAAATTTATTTCTTATACCATCAGATAATATTTATCAGAAAACAATTAAATAAAACACGACACATAGATTTCCCGATTATGTTTTAAGCCATATCCCTTAGAAATAAAGATACTATAGTGACATTCTGGGATATGACTAGCTGACAGCAGAATTGTCAAAACTCAACAAAAAAATTTGGAGGGGAAATTCCTAAAACAAGAAAATTTTATTTCTTCTCTTTTTTCTTTTAAAGTGCATTTTGGAATTCCTCTTTGGTTCTCTATAACATGTACTATAACAATAATAGTTACTAAAAAGTTAACCTGACATTGTCCCACTTCATTAATTGCAAAATTAGAAAAAAATAATTCTCATTCAAGTAATAGGAACTTTTCTGTCAGGGAAAAGAGAAATCTTACATTTTACTGTAAGGCAACGAAAGGGTTTGCGCTTTACATGCATGCATATAGTTATTTAGGATATTAATATGTATGGTAAGCATCTTAGTGCTTACACTGAAGGCTAGCTAATGACTTTATAGGACAATAGAAATTAATTGTATGGTGGTGTTTCTTTTGTACACAAAACTCATATTTTCATGAAATGCAACATTTTGTTTATAATTTAAGTGAAGCTGAAATAAGTCTACCTCGGTTGGCTGAATACCTGTAGCAATGGCCCCCAAAATTTGAATATGGCCATGGTGGGTCTAAATATAAATACAGACATATGGAGGTTGAAATCTTTCTTCTTTATGCATAGTACTGATGGGGAGTGAATGGACAACACTGGATATCACAGGAACATTGTTGCTGATTATTTCATGGGAAAGAACAGTTCCCAGTCATAATGTTACCTCTAATAAATGTACCTTGAACTGAAATTGTAAACATTATTTCATTCACTATTGCTTCTTCATTTAATTGTCTTAGAAGACATTTACAGTATTGAATTGCAAAGTTGTAATGTTACAGCTGTATGTTGAAAACACTAGTGGACATGTTTTCCTCTTCTGAAATTCAACTTGATGAAACGCTGTTTATTGAGTTACCAAACTTGAATCACTTTAGAGGACTGAAATTTTTTTTTAGCCAGGATGTTTAAACACTTTTTAGTCTGTTAGTTAGTACTATGGATATGCATGGTTAGTGTATGATCAAGACTAACATAGAAAAGCAAAGTCCAATAAATTTTTAGATTTTTGGGTTCCTTTACTTACCTGTTCCAATATATGAAACTTCTAGTCTTTCAATACTGTTTTTAAATGCATAAAGGTAGGTGTATATCTGTCTCAGAAAGTAAGTGTATCTTGTATACCTCAAGATATAAAAATGCTAACAGTGGTTTTCCTTTGATATTAAAGACAACAGTTTATTTTCACAGAATACTGAAGATGATAGAACATGAATTCTGCAAATTTGTTTCGTGGAAGATACAGCATTTTTAGCTCTTTTCTGCTAACAAATAGCTATCCCTCCTTTCTTGCATGAATGAATTACCTATTTAGTCTTGTGCCAGGTATTAGAATGCTTAGGATAAATAACTACCTTTTCCTGACTTTTTTTTTTTTTTTTGTGATCTGCTAAATTTGTCTTAAAGGGAGATTATCTTTCATGAACTGATTTGGGAGTAGGGCACGGTTCTCATGTTGGAATAATTTATGTGTACACAGGTACTTCATGTGTACACAGGTACTTCATGTGTACACAGGACTTGTATCCCATGTATTGTATCTTTAGCTGGAAACTGGCTCATCTTGTTCCAACTCCTGTAATATTTCAAGTGGCTTATGCCTGCACGTGGTCATGTAAACTAAGCATTTTTTATCATGCATTAATGCAGTACCTTAAATTCTGTCTTATGTTTGGAAATCTCTTTTTTTATTATTTTTTTATTTTAGGTTTTGAACTGTATTCGATGGTGCCTTCTATTTGTCCTTTGGAAACTCTACACAATTCCTTGTCTCTGAAGCAGGTGGATGAATTTCTTGCTTCTGTTGCTGCTCCATCAAGGGAAAATCTACAGGAGACATGTACTGGTTATAGTTTGTAATTGCGTTAATTTTAAATTCTTAACTGTTGTTTAGTTAATCTCCGCAGTGTTTGCAGCTAGCAAGTAAATTTGTTAAAAAAAAGGATACTGCTTTTGAAGACAATGAAAATGTACATAAACTATAATTTTACATTTTGCAGTACCTTTTGTGGGTATGGACATATGTAATTCATTGAAGTAGCATCTCTGTTGGTGGAGGTAGTAAATTAAGGATTTAATGAAATCATAGTTTATTTCCTTTATTATTATATTGACTTCTCTGTACTGTCCACACTCAGCTGAATTACAGGTAATGCTTTTCAGGGAGCATGCAGTATTCCCAGCTTTATACTGTAATGTTGCATTGTCAGTAACCTCAGCAGAATAGTGTTGCATTTACACTTAAAACTTCATTATTTCCTGTTTCTTTCAGTATTACTTGGAGTTTCACCTGTAGAGTGCTTTACAATGACTTAGTTTTTAGCAGTTCATGCTGCATGTTTAAAGTTTAGGTGATCTGGAAAGGAAATACAGCTGAATTCTATCCATGTGCATGTTTCTGGGGAAGTGATTTCCCATTGTGATTCTAGTGCTGTGTCTTTGGAAATGGTTTAAGTTAGGTCAGATTTGCCACATCATAGGATGTGTCAGGTGATTGAAAATCATCCTTCCTAAGGAAGTGTCTAAAGACTTATTCTTTGATTAAGAAAGAAACTTGTACTGTTTCCTATCAAAGTACTGATACAATAGTATTCTACCTGTTTGGACTTATCCCTTTTTTCTACTACAGGATTTTTCAGTTTTTCCCTCACTATTTTATGTAGTTTAGATTTTAATCTAAAGCAGCTTATTTGATAGGGTATGCCCCCTATATTTGAGAAGGAGTATAAGCAATTTTAAGAAAATTGATGTAACTGAAAAAGAGCTCAGAGAGGTTTTTAAGTATATGAAAATTCTCAGCTACTTAAAATGTCTTTTTATACTGGTTAGGAATTTTGTGTGTCTTCAATATCAGTTGAGAATTGAGAGTATACAAGATGAAGAAATATTGAAAAACAAAATGTGTCATACTCCTTGCATATGGTTGTCACCTTTCTACCAAGGAGTGATTGGAAAATAGACTTGATACAATTAAAGTCATAGATGTTTAGTTCTCCTGCTTTTCTGTACTATTTAGAGGTTGTCTAGAGATTAATGCATTGTGTGCGCTTTTTATAGACATACTGGACTTAAAGCCTATTCAGGTGCAATCTTCCTAACCTATGAGAAATACCACAAATGCTTTTTGCCTTCTTCTGGCAAGGCATCTATTACTGAATTCTGCCTTAACAGCATGAGCTTGTTGTGTTGCTTTCTGTTGTAAAAAAGAGATTTTAAGATTTGTCTTTCATATTGTAAGGGTTTGACACTTGAGTCAAAAATTAGTAGCTGAGCAGCTGGTTGTATAAATGTGGTATCTGTTTTGCTGGATGGATACACAGTCCTGTGGCTGCAGTTTTTGACATCTGGTTTAGGTCAGAATACTTTTATTATTAATGATTTTTTTTTTCCCCCCATCATTTCAGCTACTCCAACTTACATGATGCCCCTTTCAGGAAGGAAAATTTCTTTAAATACATTTACCCCTGCAAAAATTCAACCAACTCCACTTGAAACTTTGCCTGAAAGGCTAGTGGTGGAGAAACTAACCTTATGTAAGTAAATTCTGTCAAAGGCAGAATGACTAACTTGATTATTTCCAGCAGTATAATTCTTCCTTATATATTACACGATTTCATAGGACAGCTTTTTCTTAACATTCCCTACATAAGTAGAATCATGTTGTGGGTCAGTGAGAATTCAATAGCATTGCACAAATAACTTTAACAGTAAAACTGTGTTAATAGTTACTTTCTCTTATCCTCTGAATTGTTTCATTTTCTATGGCCTGAAGTTCATGAGCTTTGGTTTTGAAGTATGACAGCTATCTGCAAGTAAGACAAATTTATTTCTTTAAATGGCTAAATTTCTAAGATGTTTTCTGAACACCTAATGTAGAGCTCTGTGACTCTGTTCTGACTAAAGCTGACAATAACATGATGATGCATTCAGTCATTAGTATGTTCAGTCTGAACTGTTGGCCTGCTACACTGTCTGCCCTTGGATGGTTGTGCTGTTTAGAGACCAAATTTCACTTGGATTTCTGATTTCATTAGATAGTCTCGCTTTCTTGTTTCTGTGCTAGATAACATGCATTTTTCTTGCGTTTCTGCTTTTTAGCATGGATATTAAGCATAAAATCTAATACATCTTTTCTCTCTATCTGTACAGCTACCATTGGATGTCCTGTTAATGTATCTAATATTAAACCATCTCTTGAAGAGGCCTCAGTAGATGCAGAACTTTGTGGTGAAACTCCTTCCGAGAAGAAATGATCAGATAAAACTGGAAACAACTTCTTAAACAGTTCTTTAGTGAGCATTCAAGCAAGTTATGGAGCTGTGAAAAGCCATTCACGTTTGCATCTGCAATTCATAGTGCACTTAAAAATCTTTATACATGGTTAACTAATGTGCACAGTATTTACATCAAGCATCTTTTCTCATTTTCTAAATATACTTATCAGTTTGATGAATGTCACAGCTTTTAATGGAAAAGCTGCACGTGAACCTTTTGTGTGTCTTCAAATATCTACTGTAAACATGTACAAAAACAAGATGGTATGTATTACAGTGGTTTTGTTATTGTCACTGTATTGAAAGCGTTGTCTGTTGTCATCATAAACTTCTATTTTCAGGAGTTTATAATCTCCCTGTGAATTTCTTCTGTGTGCTGAAACAGAACACGCATCTTGGCTTTTTTTTAAATGTAACTACATTTCCAAAGAGATGTCTTTTCCCTGGTTTGGAGATAAGCAGATATTTTCTGCATTTTAATTATATTATATTAAAATAGCTGCAATAATTAGGCATGATGGAGTGAGTTCATGTGTCAGCACTTTTGACTACTCTTTTTCTTTTTCCTGTGTTTACATCAGACCGGTAACATTCAAATCTACCTTCTTGTTTATTGTTTAGTACACATGCTTGTATACAGATACCTGTATATCATCCAGACATAAAACTGTCTTTTATATCTATAAACTATCTTTTATCAAAACCTTCTTTTGCTTACTAAAAAAGACAGTTTTATTTTCCTTGCCATGTGTTTCTAGAAAAAGGTGATACTAAAAAGCAGGTTTTGTAGAATGAGAAATGTTACAGCTGGTCTGTTGCTAGGTTTATTCTGAAAATTGTAAATATTCCTCCTATGATTTATTGTCATCCTTTCAGCACAGAGAGAGACTGTGGACTACCAGAACTCAGTGCGTACTGTTGCAAAATACTCAGGATTTGTCATGGCCTGGGAATTTTCATACCTCCCTCCTTCCAAGCTACTGGTTGACAGCAACTCTCAAAAAACCCCACAACAAACAAACCAAAAAACCACAATAAACAAACAAAAAAACAACCAACCAACCAAAACCCACAAAAATTTAAAAAAAAAAAAACCCAGAAAAAAACCCCACAAAACAAAAATAAGAAAAAAATAAACATTTTATGAGATGTAAGAGATGTAAGAAGCATTTCTAAATTGGTGGAACATGGAGTTATGGTGTTACTTAGAATAATTATCCAGTCTAAGCAATTTTTGTAATTTTTTTCTGAGGCATGAAAAATTACTGGGTTATCAGTACCCCAAATGAATGAAAATATAGAGCACTTCTTTAAGTTCAAGTGGCTGAGTAGTAAGAATGGACTTCATATCTACAAGTTAGGTTATTCCTTTCATGTTTAAGCTGCAGAAGACAGCTTATGAGTAAAATGTTTAAGTAGGGCTCTTACTTGTCTCCAGAGCCAGTGCGAGCTGCACTAGTTACATTCACTAGTTACTATTTACATTCATTTCATCACAGGGTCTTTTTTCAGTGTTTACCATATATGAAATGGCTTCAGCAGATGATTTCTAACAATGCTGATTCAATACCAAAAATATTAAGGGTTTCACAGCTATATACTTCAAGCATTTCATTTTTCGTAGGGTAATTATGTTATTTACAATGTTGGTCTTGCATACAACTGAATGTACCCTTGTTTACCATTTAAAAAGAAAACCTAAAAATTTAAGTATATGTATCATTCCAGTCAACCAAAGCTGTGGCATAACTTTTTTATGTGGTTCTAAATAAAATCAAGGTCACTGGCAACTTCTCTCTATTGTATTTTCTTTTAAAAGCACTGTGAAGTATAGTGAGTAGCTGAAAGGTCATCTCAGTGGAAAACAATCTACATGTATGCCAGTAATTTACAAATAAGCCAGAATTACTCTTGGTGGTAAGGATGTGGCATAAAAGAGATGATGGTATCATTTTATACTGAAATCACTCCTCAAAAAGATAAGCAGCAGTCATACATTCTGCAGTGCTTTGTCATTCTCCAGAATGATAAGATTAAATATAGGACCACTGTGAGTGCTCTTCTACTTGCTGTTGAGACCAACAACAGGACACAATGTGGACTGTTCAAGTTGGAACCTATTTTTAATTCCCTTTTTTATGCAATATCACTCTCTCACATTAAACTTTTTTAAACTATACATCCTATTCCAACCAGATTTGGCAGAGGTCAAAAAATATGTTTACAAAAAATCAGTGGTCAAAATATGACTGTGACTCCTAAAATATTATCACCCTGCAATGTAGTTTAAGTAATTATTTAGCTTAGCAGTTTTCAAAAATGAAGCATCATTACAAAACCACAAAAATACGTGTGAAAAATCCTAAAATTAATTTAAATCCTGTTTTATGTTTCTTTATTATAAGCCATAAATTTCAGTTATGTAATTATCCAAGCACGCAGAGGCTGTTAAGGGAAAGCAGATGTGTTTCCAAAGTTCTGTTTTGGAGTAATCCATATAAACAGGCCTAGGGAGGTATGCATACAAGAAATAATTATACATATTATCATAGTTCAAAAATAGTGATCATATATGGAACAACAGCATCAAAAACAGTTCAAAGGATAATGGCAGAAGACATGTATTCTTTTATTTTTCTTTCTAAATAATGGTTTTCATTTTACTTGCTTTTGTGAGGACAAATTTCATTGAGTATTTTTAAATGATAATTTTTTTATTCCCTCAGCCTTAAAAACAACCATCTTGTGCTCTGAAATACAGGAACTGGTTAGCACCAAAGCAGTCCAGAGTGTATTACTGTGAAAAAGAGATGTTGAATAAAAAAATAGGGCAAATATTTTATCTATAAAAAGAGAATGTGTGTGTGAATGGCATCAAATGTGTGTGTGGGCCTAGGAGGAGAAAAATGCACTAAATACAGAGAATATCTGCACCATAAAAGCTAGAAGCTAGTGTAGGAAAGACTTTACAAAGAAAGCTTAAATTCTGCATTGATACAAAACCAGTTCTAAAATGGACTTGCTTTAAAAAAATAAAACCAGACTTTATTGAAAAATTGTCACAGTACCACACAATGGATGAATATACTATATAGAAATAGACTTCTAATCCCAAGTTCTGAAAAATTAGAATTCACAGATCTCCATCCTGTTCAGTCGAAGAGATAAGTCACTGACAAGAAAACAAGATATTTGGGTGACATACATTTTGGAACAGATCCAGAATACTTTTAATATAATGGTGGTATCTTTGCTTCCAACAAAGCTTGTTTGGTCGGAATGCACCTGTCTTACCCAATCTCCTATTTCATCTCTCCAGAAGAAGGAATAAATGTTCCTTTCTTTAATAAAATTATTATTTGTTTACTAATACAAGTACTAAAAATTTGTGACTCTTTTAAGATCTGAGTATAAGTCCATTCAGACTTACTGTCTTATTTGTTTTCAGACTCTAAACAGCTTTTTCATTTTTCTTTTGGGTGAAGGCTGGGAATATACTTAAATTACTATATGTAATACTTCCATAAATTATTTTAAAAGGCTACTCTGGAAAGCATTTTGAACTCTATGAATTTAAACTACGTATGTAGACAATTTTAGAGAGCACTCACACAGAACATATAGAGTTACAAATACTGAAAAGCAGAAATGAAAATAAATTAGAAAATCCAACCAAGAGAATTCAAAAGACTGAGGTGACATTGGATTTGAAACAGAATAGAATAAAAAAATAACCTGGAGGTTCCTGTCTTTTCTAGCTTTGATATTAGTTGTGAAAAATGCCAATCACTTGTTTTTAAAATTTTAAAAGTTTAATAGTAATAAAATGGTTATAAAAATAGTAGTACAATTGGAGTAATAACAATTTGGAAAAATTGATTTAGGACAATATGAGACAATAAAAACAAAGAGTTACGGACGTCAGGATGCCTTTTTCTGGGCATCACGAGCCGTAAATGGGCACCTGTTAACAAAGGATTAACCCTTAAAAACAATAGTCTCTTGCATATTCATACACTTCATTCATGATGCATAAATGCCATTCAAACACAGGATTCTGTCTGGTCATCGTCAGCTTCTTCCTCCAAATCCTAACAGCACCTTCGAGGCGGGAAGAAGTCAATTTCTTCTGATAAGAAGGCAATAAATACTTTTTCTCTAAAAGATTCAGGCATCCTGTGGCTGCTATCTCGCTGCAAGTCCTTTCTTTAAAAAAAGTATCCTACATAGCATAGTTTCTATTTTAACATTTTTTATAACCTAAAACTATATTTAACACAGTACTTAAGAGAATTAATACAGCATTACTTTCTAACACAACACATATAATATTCATTTTAATATTTGCGAAAAGCCAATAATAAAACACATGCATTTCTCAGATAGTTACGAGTACTATCTGGAAGTTTTAGTACGAGGACTAAAACTATGTGCTGTTTTAGGTCACAAAAATTAAGAACAATGCTAAGGCACCTGAATACATCCAGAAGAAGACAACCAAGCAGGTAGAAGGGCTGGAAGGCCTATCCTGCGAGGAGTGGTGGGGTTTGGAGAGAAGGAGGCTGAGGGGCAACATCACTGCTGTGTTCAGTTGCCAGAGGAGGGGAAATGAGGAAGTATGTGCTGAGCATTAAGAAGCATTTTCTTTCTGAGAGGACAGTAAAACCCTGGCACAGGCTTTCTAGAGAGGTAGTTAATACCCTGAGCCTGTTGGTGCTCAAAAATAGGCATCTGGATAATGTCCTTTGTTGCAGTGTGGCAGGGTGGTAGAAATGCTGCAGCCTTCTTTGAAATATCTCCAGAAACTGCTCAGAGTAAGGCCAGAAGAAGCCATTTCAAGTCCATACACACACACGCCACAGATAGCTCAGCAGTGGAACAGGAAGAGTCTTTGTATGATATATTCCAGCGAGGGTTTGTTACATCCACCATGCCAAAAGAACCACAGACAAAAAAGAAAACTATGCGGTCTGCACGACTTAAGAATGGGGTCAGTGACCAATGACCTGAGGGCACAGGGGCGGGCAAAGGGCAGGGCAAAGGGCAGTAACCTGTAGCGGAAAAGAGAGATGAATAATTGGGGTGCAGTGTCAACTGGGCATTGAGGGAGGCAATCTAATGTAGATTGGCAGCAGTGCTGCAGAGCATCATGGGTTAAGTCCACTGTATCAGCCTAGATGGGGAAAACTCAGTCTTCCAAGGCAAGGCTTTGGGGATTTCCTTGAGGGGGAGGAGTCAGAGGATTCCACAGTTCTTCATAATGGGCTTTAAATTTGGTCAGCCCTAAAGCGGTCAGGCAGTTAAACCAGATGATCACTGTAGGTCACAACTCTTCTATTCTATTCACTGCCATACATTTTAAACTCAACATAGGCTATGCAATCAATCCAAAAGCAATAAGGTTAAACAAGGATCATAGGAACACACAGTAACTCAGGATGGAAATGGCTTCAGGAAGGCTGTGGTGCAATGTCTTGCTCAAATCAGGGTCATCTGTGGGACCAAACAATGTCACTTAATCCAGCTTGCACTTGAGAGCCTTGAAGAATGGAGACTACACCAACTCTGTGAGCAACCAGGTCCACTTTTAGACATGTCTTCATCACTTCTCTTGCTCTTTAACAATGCACAGTTTGATTTTGATAAACTTAGTTAACTTCAATAAACAGCCTACAGCAACATTGGCAAGTATTTTCTGTTGTCTCTCCCTATACATGCGCACACTAAGTGCAAATTTTTCTAAAGACGGGTCCAAAATTTCACTTCCCTTTCCCAATAACTTTTAGATCTCAAGGTGTAGGACAGAGTGTATCTTTTCACGTTAAATAGTTCTGTTTATAGTTTGAGATGCTCTGAATCACAGCTAGTACTAACTGCAGAGCTGCAAAATGCACAAGGTTCTAAACCCACCGCTTTTTCATATTCTTTCCTGTGTTTTTGTCCATTGGACAAAATTCACCTTGCTTAAATACCTGTTATTCCAGCTGAAATCAGCTTAATTAGGCAAAAAAGTAAATTTGGCCCAATAAGTAAATCAAGGGATGCTTTTTACACTTATTAAACTTTCTAAAGTTAAATTTTTTAACTGTTATATAAAAATTAAGAAGGTATTTTAATAAATGATGTGCTTTAAAATTTTTCTTTAGGTTTTGAGTTGATTTTCACTGTACCCACTGGTCTGCTGAGTTTTTAACTTAGCCAAATAATCTTCTAAGAAATTACTAAACTTTTTTATTTGGATGGAAAAGTTGCAAGTTATATGGCAACATGTAATATTTCTTTCTTTGTCTTTTAATATAAAAATACTCTTTCTGTGCCACCCACCTGCCACCACACCCCCCAATATAACGCTCTTCTGCCACATCAGCCATACCCTCCTCAGAGGTGCTTTTCTCTTTCCTGCCCCCTCTCAAATTAGTGCCTTGGTTTTTATCCTGTATGTAGTTCTGGATTTTCAGCAAAAATTGTGTTTTCAAAATAATGGCTACAATCCTTCAAAAGCAAAAGAAAAGTGAGTATTTAGTAAAAATGTTTGTCTCATCAGGCTTTGTGATTAAATCCATGTAAAGAGAGCCAAAGAAACACTATGGGTAAATATTCTATAAATTGCTCAGCTTTCAGCTGTTGAATTTAGTAACTTCACTAATGCTCAAAACACCATAGCAGTTTCCAATGTACAAACATGGAATACAGGAATAGCAAGAAAAATAAGCCTTTTGATAAAAGGACTCATGGGATAATAAATCAGGAAGCGCTTGAAGAGGATAGCAGAAATTGAGCTGTTTTCCATGTATTTTACCTTTAATACTGTGTTTACTTACAAATTGTCTTGTATCGTCCTTCTAATTGACAGTCATTGATGTGGAAGCTACTGATGAGCACAGTCTAAGATGTTGGTATTTCACGTTCTAGCCAGGATGATGCAGAGAAAATGGCTTGTAACAGTCTCTCTCTGTGTTGCAACAGGACTACAGAGTGTTAATTAGACCTTATATGGGAAAACAAAGGCCAAGTTTACTAAAGTATCTTTATTTTTCACGTAAAATCTTGGATGCCTTGATAAACATTGTGAAAAAGCAATGAAATACAGTAGTTTAACTTCAGAAAATCTTAACAGCATGATTGCATTGAAAACGCAAAATTTTGAAAATTATGGATTTAGGAAACTGTAGGCTCATTTTCAAATATTTGGTTTGGAATTTGAATACTAGCTTTAAGTCTTCAAGATTTTTCTTTCTTCTGGTGCCTAGGAATTTAAAAGTTTTGCACCATGTTAATTCTGTCAATGTGATAAATGTTAATAAATTTTACAGCTAATTAAATACTAAAATATCCTACTGCTGCCTGCCCTCTTCTCCTTGGAACTCCATTGCAGAGTCTGACTGAAAACTCATTTGACAGTGAGAGCAGGAAGTTGTTGGGAGGAAGTTTTTGGAAGAAAATTGTGATATACTAACTCACAAGATCTTACAGCCACATTTGTGCCTTGGGACAATATAGGAAGATGGGATTTCTCGCTCAGGCCAGTATTGCAGATGTCAACATGAACCAAAGGAGTTTGTGTACTGTGAGCAACATGGATCATCATGACACCCCGAACTACACTCCAGGTTCCTTTTCTTGGACTGCTGATTGACCAGATACACTCCACATGTTGTGTGCTAAATTTACAAATTTAGTTTTTAGAGTGCTTTTGTGATCTTGCAAACCCTATGACTCTTAATGGCTTGCAGAGCCTGTAATTAAAATTCTTTATAAAAACATTGGGGTTTATTTCTCTGTTGTTTATTCTAGCTGAAAATTCCAAGGAATACAAATTCCAGGAACATTTGGGTGCATAGTGGTTAGTCTGTGTGCATATGGAATGCCAACACCCTTCAGTGCAATTCAAGACCAGAGCACCTGCAACTTTCTTGGCAGGATTATTGGGACTAGAGGGAGAACAAAATGGGGCATTGGTATGGGGGTCATCGATGCCTTCCCAATCAGACTAATAAACTTTAGCTGTGTGTTTAAGAATGAGTCTTTAAAGACTCATTTTCAGAAACAAAATCTAGCTTAACTCCACACCTAGGGGTTTAAGAGCTGTGTGGTAGAGCTCATAACTATTATTAAAGGGGAAAACCAGGACTATGACATCAAGCTTTTTCTTCCCCTTTCCTTTTATTTCACTTGCAAAAGCCAAGTTAAGCAATTGTTTGCAAGGTTTGCTGCAGTAATAGCAGCTTTGCCTGTGCAGCAAAATGCAATAGGGAAATGATCTATTTGGTTGTTGGCAAAACCCATTACTAAAGGTTTGTTATCTAGTCGGCGTTCAAACTTCGTAGGCTGTTTGGAAATACTACGGAAGTGGGCGGTATGCTCGTGATGAGCCAGTCACCAAGAGATGGTTGCTTGATCCATTCTTACAGGTATATACGACGCAAGAATGGTATAGGAGACTAACGCTTATTAAACCACCCTGAGGACAGCTGAAAAACACCGAGGCTCACGCCGAGAAAGAAGGCGGCGCTCGGAATGGCCTGGATGTACTGCACGGAGCCGTCGCCACGCTCCGCCCTCAGCGCGGCGCCGGGCGGGCCCTGGGAACCGGAGCGCCCCGCGCGCCGCCCCCGGCAGCTGCTGTCGCGCGGACCCCGCGCACTGGGCCGCAGGTACGAGCGACCGGGAACTGAGGCCAGGCTCCGCGGCCTCCGGCCCTGCCCTCGGTTCCCGGAGCTGGGTGGGCCCAGGGAGGGGCCGTAGGGCGGGAGTCTTCTTGGGTAGGCGGTGGTGCCGCCAGCGGGGAGGGCCAGGGTGCCGTGCGGATCGCACCTCCCCAGGGCGCCGGCTCCTCTGCCCGCTCCCGACGGCCGTATGGCGCGCCGGCTGGGGGCCGGGTGAGCCGTGCCCGGGCAGCGCCAGGTCCCTTGGTGTGGGCAGCGGCCCTGCGCTCTTGCGGGCCCCGGAGCCCGCCCTGCGGCCCCGACTGCGGCGGGGCTGAGCCGGTAGCGGGGAGCAAGGCAGCCCGGCCGCCCTAGGAGAGCCGGATGCTTGGTGGTGATTCCCATGTGTATAGGGAACCCGGGGAGTTGCTATGCGGGGCCTGCAGGCTGCGCTGAGGCTGCTCCTGAGCGCTCTCCGTGCCACCCGATGGGTGACAGTCTAAGTAGTGCAAAAGCCCAGAACTTACTCTTTTGCAGTTATATCTAGTATTAGTGTAAGTATGCATTTAGTACGCATAAACGTCTCCTCAGTTGCAGTTTAAAGCACACTGGCAGCCCCATACTCAGACAAGTGATAAACGTGAATATGATCTTACTATTGAATCTGACAATGACAATGTGCACTAGGGCACAGCTTTCTGTGGGTAACTGTTGTATTAGTTTGTAATAAATTTTGTTTAGTGAAGAGTAGACAAGAGTTTTGTCTTAATATTTACTGTATGGCCTGTGAAGCTCACAGACTCTGCTTTGCACTCGAAGGTGTATTAAAGTGTTACTTCAGAGCATTAAACTTGCTAAGCTACTTTGGTTCATTAGCAGGCATGTTTTTCCAGTTCTGTCTCTGTACATTTACTGGAAAAGTGTTTTTGAACGCTGCAGTCCTGTTTTGAGTGGTATATAGAATGTAGGAAAACAATCTCAGATCTTAAGTCTCTGTATATATTACTTATATGCTGGTTTATATGTATTTTGCCTAGCATAAATGTATTCTTTATTACAAAGAAAAAGAGAAATTATGAACACTAACAAATGCTTCTTTTAAACATGTCTTTGTTACTGTATTTTCTAAAGTGGGCCAGGACATCATACATGTTTGCTTGTATAGCTGCATGCAGAAAGCTGCTTCTCCCATCACCCTCCTGCTGTTGGTATATTTTGAACCATATTCCGGCTAATGGGGTGTGCTTGCTTCAGTTGTCTCTTTTCTCCCTTGAGGAAGGGCATTTGTTGATAATGAAGATAGAGGAGCGTGGTTCTCACAGTGGCTTTGAAGCAGAGAGAAATGAGGCAGTGGCAGTGCAATCACTGAAATTAAGCTCTTGTGTAAGAGTACTGACGTTATAGTGTAGCTTTCTGTACATTCTTGTTTTTGATCAGCCTTATGCTGCTGGCTTGGCCACCAGCAATATTCAAATGAGGTATGATATTGCAAAGTCAGATGAATCAGAACTGAGTGTTCCAGGAGGCAGATTTCTCTTCACACTAGTTGTAAGTTTAATAGAAATGCACTGTGACTGCATGTACTGTTGGGCTTTCATTAATTGTTACTCTCTGCTTGCATTACTCTTGTTTTAAAGCAGCATTTAAGTAAGGGAAGGAGCATTTGAGAAGCAGACAAAAAACAGAACTTTAAAGCCTTTATGTACATTACTCTAGTGAGCTTGAGAAAGTGACCTTTATCAATGTGGATTGTATAAGTGAACATGAAACGGATGCTTTAAGTTTTGAGTTTCGTATTTTCCAAATTCTGTACTGCATTAGTATATAACTCTGACCTTCATATAAAGTGTTAGCAAATTCTCTTCACAGTTTAGTTAGACAAAATAATCCTTTTCCAACCTGAGAACCAAGGACACCATTGCAGCTTCAGGCCCAAAAAGTATTAACAATAGCAAATTGAGGAGAGCCAACTGGGAGGATTGTACTTTATTACCTGAAGCTGTAATAGGACAATTAACCCCAATATATAAATTGAACAAAACTTATAAAAATGTGAAACATTGTGACCAGTTACTCATTCTGGGTGTAGCCAGAGCCGGGCCCTTGTACTGCCCAAGGTATATCCTTTGAAGGCCTTTTTATTAAATACCTTCTTTATTCCTTTAACACTGTCTAGCCTCTGTTTCTAGGTAGCCTCTCAAGGCATCAAAACCTTTCCACCAAATATCTCAATATCTGCTGCAGATTGTAGCAAGGTAAGACATAGAACAAGTGACTTAAAGTGCTTCCATTAAAAAAACCTGAAAAACTAAATTGCATTGGTTGAATATATTTTTCATAATATTTATGAGTAGGTCTATTTTTAAAGTTTCCTTGCTTGAGTAGCTGTTCCTAGTCAAAAGCTGAATATGGTATGGTGTAGGCTGATCATTTCAAAATAATGTCACCAGAGCTGCACTGTAAGTATAACAGTAAGTATACAATACCACCCAACCTGAATTTCTTTTCTAACACAGAAACATTGGACACCCATAGTCTCTTTGGTTCTTAAAGAAAAGAAATCAGTATTTATTTAGTGAAAACTGGAATACTTCAAGCACTCTCCTTTTGTTTGTTTGTTTCTGTCTCTTATTTCTAAAAGGTGATTTAGGTTTTTTTGACAGCTCAGGTTGTTTGGTGTCTTCCCAAGTGGGCTAACCTGAAAGTAAGAACTACAAAAATTAAACTTAGATTTTAGTAGATGAAAAGATGGAAGATCAAAAATACAGAGAAGTAAAAATGAAATTATAAGGGAAACATTATTTTACATACTAATCCAATAAATAATAAAAATTATATGTGTTACAATATGCATCAGCTACTTTGCATGTATCTCATAGTTTCATTTTTTGATGAGTCAGCATAGTAAACAACCACCTTTATGCTGGCCAGGAGAATCATTTTACTGACCAAGTGAAGGGGAAGTGTTTGTCTGTGATTCAATCCAACAAGGGAGTCTCATTGTCCATGTGGAAGGCTCTAAATATTTTAGAGCACTTATGGTCTGTTAAACACTTCTGTCCAGTGTTGCGTGGCAGAGAGATGTTAAATGGCCTTCTTTCCCACCATTTTATTTCACTTCCCTGCTTGCTAAGTCTGCTCATACAAAATTCATTAGTCTGGTCAGACTTTACATTCCATGTGTCTCTTTTCTTTGTAAATCCTATGCTCTGGTCATACTGATCTGGTCTGAGGTAGTCAGTTGTGTTGCTAGCTGTAGCTTCTCGGTAGTGCACTTGCGACAGTCTTCAATTTTAAAAGGTAGTTTTCTGGATCATAATAGTTTTCTTTTTAAAACTTTTAGTAACAAGAATTTAAAAAACTGGTTCCTGCTACTTGGAGTAGGGGGATATTAGTAGAAATTGATGCAATCAGCTTTTCAGAAAAAACACTTTGTAAATTATTGCCTGGTATACTGGGTAGCTGAATGGCTTAATTTTTTGCCTGTTGACAAGAACAAACCCCCTCCCTCCAATACACACACACACACACACACACACACACACACACACACTTTACTAGTTGTTTCATAGGCTGTTGTTTTACATTACATTCTGAAGTTACTGCTCTGGCTTTATTAATTCAGTAATACCAATTCATGTTTTCTTAAGGTCTGTAGGATTATAGTGTATGTTTTATGCATAATTTTGTTTTCTTGCATGTAATTTTGAGGAAGTAAATCTGTGCTACACTTAGTTGTTACTCCATCTGAATGTTGTCTTATGTGGTGCAACAATTTCATGTTGCCCCCATTCTCTTGCTTAGAGGAGTATGGAATTTCTTGTAAGGAACAGCAAATGTTTTTTTTCCTTCAGACTGCAAAGGGAATGATGTAGACCTTATCTTTCACTCTTTACAAAGAGACAGTTGACGTAATTAAAGGTGTCCTGGCTTCACACATGCTGGGCTATTTCACTTACTCCTGATGTCTAACAGATAAACATTTTGTCTTTTAAGTGCATTTTTTATGTCAAGTAATGGCAGCACAGAGAAGGGAAAATGTCAAAACTGGCTTGATATCTCTATTCAGTATGTTTGACTCTTCTACAGATATCACCACTGCCATCTCCATTCTTGTTGCATTTTCTTGTTGCAATTACTATCATTTTATCAATGTGATGTATCTTAGTGATTCTTAACCAGAAGTTTTGCCTACAGGCTTGGCATCTAGGAGGAAGAATCAGTTCTGAAGAAGAAAACATTTACTGAATGGACAGAAATTTAATGCTTATCTAAATGGAAAAAAAATAGGCATGTTGTAAAATCACTTCAGATTCTAGCTGAGGAGATAAGAAACAGTAGAAATGCGAAATTACAGAGAACCAGATACTTTGTTAGGAGTAACTTACAGCAGTTCTAAAATAATGTGGACTTTCTACAAAGCATAAGTGTTATCAAGGGAAAACGCTCTTTATCTTTGGTTTTTTTTCAAATACTGAATAATTAAAGTTTGTTTTGTATAAGTCACATTTCTTTCCTCAGAAAGACAGTAAATAATGTATGTAACAGGAGAAATAACACTTTATTGGAGAAAAAAAAACTAACACAAGATTTTGAGTGCAATGGAGCACATGGCAAGAAGTCATTTCAACAATAAATTATTTACAGGGCATATATTGTGATATCAGACCCTAGTGTGTCATGCATATGTGTTTTTCATTTGTCCCATGTTATGAAAAGGATATGAATAATATCTGACAATTTTGTGGAAGATTCAATAACCAGAAAATACATATATTTGCAAAATGTGGGAATTTTGATGGTTTTACACAGAAAGAATTATCTCAAGAATATTAATGTATTCTTTGAGTTCATACAGTGATTTTAATAGTTAATCTAGTATTTATCTTCATTATTTCTCTGCTCTGTGTTTTAGACAATTTTCTTAGCGTTTATATAGATTGGGTCTGCTTACTTCACATACAGAGCTTGCTTTAAATACACGTGGAATTGATAAAATCTTGCAGAATCTCATTGAATTTTATTCTGAAGGCCATTCTAGTAGGTATTCGTCAAATTAATTTTGTTGGTAAGAATTAATGCTTTCCTACTTTCAGTTACTTTGCATATGTTTTTAATATGTGGACCAGCAGCAAAGGATATGCCATCTTGTTCTTAAGTCTCCTTGGTTAGACTAAATAATAATCATCAATTATAAATTTTCTTTAATTGGCATCATTCTGTCGTCATTCTGTTTGAGAGGCAAGAAGACAGGCCAGCAGTGATCTGAAGAAGTAACCTTTTTAAACTGAAATACTGTTTTTTGCAGTGTTATTACTGATGAGCTTGTACTTGTAAACAGCAGTGAACATAACAGAAGTTATCAAATGCTTTATAACAATAGAAATGTCCTAAAAATACTGTCAAAAAGTTTTAACTATCTGTTTATAGGTGATGGTACAGACGCTACTGTGAAGCTCATATTATTTTTTATTTTTTTAATAGGAGTTTTCTAAATAATGTCTTTATAGTTTTTTTTGGCTTTTTTTCCCAGATAAGGATACAAATCACTTTGAAGCCATATGGCAGCTTGAATAACTGGCTTAAAAGTCTTGGGAAGGAAGAGCTGAACACCTACATGCTGAGTTTTGGTCCTTTGCTTATGGAGCTGGCCAGTCATTCGTGTCACTGGCTAGCAGTCTCTAGCTCAGTCCCTTTAGTTTTTGATGTGTGTGGCACCAGTTTCTGATGCTGTTGCTTTCGAATGTTTGACAGATGTATTGGTTTTGATACTGTTCTTCACACTGCAGCACAGAATGGGAGTTCTGCAGTTTCAGAACCTCAAGTACTTAGGCTGGACCTTGCTGTCTTGAGGACTTTCTGCTCTGATTTTCCTTTGTACTGGTTTACAGTGAGGGTAGTTATTGTGCAGTGAACTGCTGACTCCTTCCCTTCTGCGTGGTTACTTTTCCAAGTTGATTGCTCTTGGTTACCAGAGCACATGCCCATGTTTCAAACATAATTTATTAACTTTAAAAGCTGTGTTCTGAGAAGAGCAGCCTTTGTGTTACTTTCAGATTTTGAACACCAAAAGTGCATGAAGATAATCTTCCTCCTTCCTCTTTAGGACACATACTGCTGTGACAAGTGATTTGTTTGTTCTGGGCTTGTTTGTTTATTTGTTTGTTTTGTTGGGTTTGCTGTTTATATGTGACTAGGTAATATGATTCATTTTCAACCTTGCAGTATGTCCATTTTATTTATACATTTTCTAGCATAATTTCAGTTTCTTTTAACAGAACAGACTGAGTCTTTCTGAAAGGTTCCAGGAGAGATTTCTAAACTGCAGGGTAAAACTTGGAAATTAAGAGCAAGAACAGATACTTGGGTTTCTAGCCTAAAATCACAGGGTAGCTGAAAATTGTAATGCAGAATTTCTGTGTGCTGTGCCTCCAGTAATTGTGGTTCCTGGTGGTACATAATTTCAACTTCAGAAATTGTCATTAATATCTTTGTCTCAGCAGCTGAAGCCTCATCAGATTTACTGTTTCACTGCTTGATATGGTGTTAAAGTAGGAAACAGCTGCTTCTGCTATTCTAAAACTGGTAATTGACTGCATAAATCTATATTGAATTCAATTAAATGTCATGGGAAGCATTATTTAGTTGTGTGGACTTTCTGCAGTGAAAAATTTGGGTGTCTGGTTTACTGCAGTATTTTAATTCTTTATTTGACTGTTTTACTTGTTTTGATTGATTCACAGAATTGTTAGGGGTGGAAGGGATTTCTGGAGACTGTTGCCTTCTGATGCAAGGCAAGGTGACCTGGTTCTGAGGAAACGGCACGGCCACCCAAAGTCTCCAGGGTTACTCGGGCCAAGAACACACGCAGGCACCAACGTGGTGGACGGTTCAAAGGCCTTTATTGTCCCGTCTTGTTGGGTTTTATACTCAGGAAGGTTTTTCTCTACAGTAAGGGGGTCTTACCTTACTGTAATTGGTTAATAAGGAGTTGAAAGTTACTAATGTTAGGGGGGTCTACATTCTTGGGTGATCCCTTATCACTAGGCATTAGGGGGAGAGGAATCCTGCTGCTTTCCGTGACATTGTGAGATCTTCCGAACGCCTGACCCTATCTACTACATCTCCCCCTCCTTTTTCACAAATGAACAAAGTAGTCATATACATAGGTACTGAGATGAGGCATGAGGTTGTTGACAAAGAAAGGGGTTTGGTAAACCTGGGTAGAAAATCTTGTGACTGGCAGTGTTCCCCGGTCGAATTCACAGCATTTGTTGCCGGCCTATGAACAGGATGTTGGGTCTGAACGAATGAGACTAGCTTGTTCAGCAGGCATGGTCCGAAGGTGACAGCTAAAAGTAGCATTGCCAATGGACCTATTAGGGTAGAAATTAGGGTGGTTAGCCATGGTGATTGATTGAACCAGGACTCGAACCAACCCTGCTGGGCTTCCCTGTCTTTCTGTCTCTAAGCCAGTCTGTTTCGGAGTTCCGCCATGGAGTCTCTCACGACTCCCATGTGGTCTGCATAGAAGCAGCACTCCTCCTTCAAGGCGGCACACAGGCCCCCTTGCTGCATGAACAGGAAGTCTAGTCCTCGCCTGTTCTGCAAGACCACTTCTGAGAGTGAGGAGACTGACTTCTCTAGAAAGGAGATGGATTTCTCGATCCTCTGCAGGTCCTCGTCAGTTGTTGCCTGCAGCTGTGACAGTCCTTGGTGCTGTGTCACTAAGGCTGAGACTCCTGTGGCCATTCCGGCTGCTCCTAGGCCCAGCAGCATTGCGATAGTTATACCTGTTACTATTTCTCTTTTGTGGAGCCGGCTGGGTTCCTCAAAAAGGTGGTACACTTCTTCATCTGCGTGGTACAGGACCCTAGGAACAATCAGAACTTGGACACAAAAGTCGTTAGATGTCAGTTTCTCGGCTGTTTAGGTGACCTGGAAAGGCCCGGGGTGGCCTTGGACAACCCGCGCTTCAAAGGACAAGAAGAGGCTCCAGATCTTTTCTCGGTCTTGGTGTTTATTAATTGTTTATCTAAAAGATTTTCTCTTGGCCCGACAGAGGTCTGCTCAGCAGCCAGCCATGAGCACACTGCGAGCCCCCGGGGCGGTCACCTATCTTTATACTCAAAGTTACGTATACAATATTTATCATTTTTCCCCAGTACCTTTTACCCTTATTAACCAGTGCACTTTTAGTAATAACCAATCCCAAAGTGCCAACATCACCACAGAAGATGGAGGCCAAGAAGAAGAAGAAGAAGAAGAAGAGGACACGCCCCAATTCCTCCATCTTACTTCTTTGGACCCCCCTGTACAGAAATCCTAAACCCTGTGTCTTACACTCTAATTAACTTCTCCCTTCACCATTTACCCCAGTGAAATCCTCCTATCCTCATACAGGTGTCGTCTCCTGTGTAGGATTAAAGTCCAGCCACCAGACACTTCTGGCAACATTCCAGGACCTCCGAGCCCCCCAAGGGTGGTCTCGGTCCCTCTGCACCTCAGTCCTGAGGTGCTGAGATCCCACATCTCCCCCTTCTGTTTGCACCAAGAAGACCTCTTTTGCCATCTGATTCATGGCATGTTTTAAACATGCAAATATGCATGGGACGACAAGTATGAGGACTAGGAGAACTATTAAGACATAGAACCTTACCCTTAAAATTCCTCTCCAAATGGGAGAGATGTCAAAGAATTCTACCAGCTGATCGATCCATGATCCTGTGATCTCGCCAAGCTTATTTATGCTATCCTTTATATTTTTAATACTTTCGTAAATTGACCTCGAATGATCTGAGAGATTCATGCAGCACATCTCTTCAAACTCTTCACACCCATGTCCATGAGCAAGCAATAGATAATCGATCGCCACTCTGTTTTGAAGAGTCGCCTGTCTTACACCATTGAAGTCTTTTAACATGTCATCCAATGCGACAGACACAGACCGCGCATGTTTGCTCAACCAACAACCCATGCGGTTGACTTGAGTCAAGGCTACCCCTGATGCTGTTTGAGGTGAGAAGATTGCTATAGCAATTCTCGCTGCCTTGTCCCAAGAAAATATTTCATCATTGCAATCTGCCGCATAATGTTGTATTGATCTTTTTCCTTTGTGTTTTCTCTCCCTTAACATGTTCAAATCGGGTGATAGCATTGAAATTTCCCCAATGCTGCATGGACCTCCCGTGGCATTAGCAGGAATGCCATGCCAAATTCTGTCCCCGCAAATTAAGAACAAACCCCGTGGCAATTGCACTGGGACTTGGACCGATCCTCTGGCAGTTTTCTCTGTATATTTACACCATGCTGATGCATTCTTATAGAATTCATGAATGGGAATCAAATCGATAGTTTTCGCCTTTGTGACCTTCGGAGCTTCAAACTGCATGCAGAGTTCCATTGTCATGGACCCAAAAATCTCCAATTCCTGAGGTTCTGTAGAAGCCACAGGAAGTAGATGTGTCCAAGCACACCACTCTTTCACAGGATCTTTAATGACCTGCAAAATGTTAACTGTGGAGTGCCCTGGAACTGGCCATTCGTCCACTGGCAATCCAACCATGCATGCTGAAAATGGTTTCCCTTGCCTCGAATGTGTCAGGCAAATACTATCTAAATTCGCTGCCTGAGCTGAAGTCTCCCATACATTTTGCCTTGGTTGACTAACAGGTAAATTTCCTCCATTGCTTACTGCAATGAATGAAAGAATGATGCACATAAGCATCATGAAACTCATTACTTCGCTTTTATGTGAATGCCCAAAGTCCTTAGTTTCTTTTTATTTCTCTTCCGAATTGCTCTTTCCAGTCTGAGTCTCGACTTCTGTCTGAGTACTCGTCTCTTTGTTTCTCGGATCAGCGTTCTCGTGTTCTCGTGTTCGGAATGGCTTCACGTGCCGTGCCGACACCCACTTCAGACCTCGATCTGTGGAGATACAAGCAAAACCCTTGCCCCAAGTGATTAGTTTGAAAGGACCCTCTATTTGTCCTGTCTCTGGGTTTCTGATCAAAACTAAAGGATTTTCCCTTAGCTTTGCCTGTGTGCTGTTTAAAAAATGTCTCACAATTGGTGGATTAGGTTCTGAGGATGAGCTATTTAGGAAATTCAACACATACAGTGCCTTATTTAATTTCATGTGAGGTGTTGCCTCTGGTTCACCCCTTCTCTGCCTGTCCAGAAGGGATTTCAGGGTGTGATGTGTTCTTTCAATGATTGCCTGACCTGTGGGTGAATGTGGAATACCAAACGTATGTCTGACACCCCACCTTTTCAGGAATCTGTCAAGCACCCTGCCTGTATACATTGGACCATTATCTGTTTTTATTTCCTGAGGCACACCTAATGCTGCGAATGCTTGCAGAAAATGTCGGCAAGCATGGTCTGCTGTTTCCCCTGCATGTGCTGAAGCAAAGACTGCACCTGAGAATGTATCTACAGAAACATGAACATTTTTGAGCCTCCCAAAAGATGGATATTTCGTGACATCAGCTTGCCACAACTGAAGACTTTGCAGCCCCCGCGGATTGATGGCTCCGGTAGAAGAAGGTGGCTGCACAAGCTGACAGTCTGGACAAGCACTAATGATCTCCCTCGCCTGACTCTTTGTGAGACAAAAGGACTCCATTAGCGCTTGCGCATTCTGATGAAAGAACGCATGACTTAATCTTGCCTGCTCAAAAATGTCCGGCAGTGTTTGCGAAATGGGCATTGTCAACCTGTCCACCCGAGCATTCCCTTCCGCTAAAAATCCCGGAAGTGTTGTGTGCGCTCTAATGTGTGTGATAAAATACTCTCTTTCCCTGCTCTCTAGCAGTGTTTTCAAGCTTGTCAGATATGAGTATAAAACCTCATTACTGACTTCTTTCAAGAGCGAACCTTCCAATCTCTTGACCACACCCGCAATATATGCGGAATCTGTCACCAGATTGAGAGGTTGCTCGAACAACTGAAATGCTCAGACAACGGCTGCCAACTCCACAATTTGTGGAGAGCCCTGAACCATCCTCACGTCAGATTCCCAATCCCCTGTCGTTGAGTCTCTCCACGTGATCACTGACTTGTGTGTCTTCCCTGAGCCATCCGTGAACACTGTGATCCCATCCAAAGGTTCTTCACTTATTCTTGGTTTTGCTCTGTAGCATATTTGCGATTGCAGTATTCTATGTTGTGGAAAGTGGACTGTGCAAGTTCCTGGGAACGCTAACAACGCGATTAACAGGTCTTTCGATTGTTGCATTGCCCAATTGAAATCGTCTCGCTTCAAAGGTAATCTGATGACTGAGAATTCTCTTCCTGCCATTGTCAGCAACCTTGTTCTCGCCTTTATGATGATTTGTGCTGTCATCTCTAAATCTGTGAGAATTGTTTTTGCGGGCCTGTGTGGTAGGAAAATCCACTCTATGATTATCAAAGAGTCCTTTTGTGATTCGTCCCATTGGAAGATCAAACCATGGAACTGTGTTCTCTTCCCCAGCACTGCCAACTGAAAAGGCAATGTTGGAACAAATTGATGTGCCTGCCTTTTCTGTATCGCGTCCGTGACTTTCTCCAACTCCTTTTTCGCTTCTGGCGTGAGCGTCCTGGGAGACCGAATGTCTGTGTCTCCTCTCAAAAGATCGAGCAACGCTGGGATGTCGCCGTTAGTGATTCCCAAAACTGGCCTCATCCAGTTGATTTCTCCCAAAAGCTGTTGCAAATCATGCAAATTGCTGATCTTGGTGCTGATCTCCATTTTTTGAGGTTTTATTGTTCTCTCTGAAATTTTCCACCCTAGATATTTCCAAGGTGCAACCTCTTGAATCTTCAAAATGCTGATTTCCAGACCTGCCTTTTGCACCTCTGCAATCACACAGTCACGAGCTTCTTGCAGCTCCTGTCGTGTTGATGCTGCAATGAGCAAATCATCCATGTAATGAATGATCTTCACCTTCGAAAATTTCTTCCGTGCTGGTGCCAAAGCTCGTGCCACGTACCATTGACAGATCGTTGGAGAATTTTTGAGGCCTTGTGGAAGAACGACCCAATGGTACCGCTGCAGAGGCCTTTCCTTGTTGACGCTCGGAACTGAAAAGGCAAATCTCGGAGCATCATCTGGATGGAGTGGAATACTGAAAAAACAATCCTTGAGGTCAATGACCACAAGCTGCCAATCTCTGGGAATCATTGAGACAGACGGAAGTCCCAACTGAAGCGGTCCCATGTCTTCTATGACTTCGTTGATCTTCCTGAGATCATGTAACAACCTCCATTTGCCCGATAGTTTTTTCTTGATGACAAACACTGGAGAATTCCAAGGGCTGTCTGTTGGCTTGATGTGTCCCTTCCGCAATTGTTCTTGGACCAGGTCTTTTAAAGCACTCAATTTTCTCCGCTCAAGGGGCCACTGATCCACCCAAACTGGATCATCTGTTTTCCATGTCAGCTTCAATGTGGCGAGTGCCGCAGTGACCCCTATTAAAAATCCACTTCAATCTTCGCGCCCCATTGTGCCAAAAGGTCCCGACCCCAGACTGTGATCGGCTTTTGGACGACAAAAGGACGAATGATCGCCGTCTTGTCTCCTGGTCCCATGACAACGACAGAATTCTCGCTTTGCAGACACAGAGATGCTCCCCCTATGCCTGAGAGAGAACTCAATGGCGCAACCAAGCTCCAACTGCATGGCCAAAAGATGTACGATATTACCGTCACATCCGCCCCTGTGTCGAGCATACCTCTGATCACTATTGTCCTGTCCCCACATGTCAATTGGCATGTGAGCGTGGGTCGGTCTCGACCTATGTGTTTCACCCATGTTGTATGTACTTCAACATGTTCTTTCATAGGGAAACCTTCTTTGTCGAAGACTGACATGACCTCTCCAACTGCGTGTGGCAGCAATGCGAAAGCTCTCGCAACCACAGTATTTTCCGGTACAGTCAATGGTGGACGAAGCGCTCTTGCCAAAACTGTTAATTCTGTATTTTTGTCCGCTGAGACAACTGTTGGATAAACAATGAGTCCAAGAATACTGCACTTATCTTGTCCCACTATCAAGAAATCTTGTTTTTTGTATGAGTCCCCCTGGATACCCGTTGGTATCTCCGCATGACTTTCATCTAGAAAGCGTACTAGTTTTGAAGCTGCCAATGCACACTGTGCCCCTGGTGGGAGGAGGTCTGGGTCACTGTGAAATCGACTGAGGGTTTTGCTGAGGGCATCTGCTTGTCGCTCACTGATGATTGCCCTGTCTGCTCTTGTGACACCGCCAGTACTTGTGTCTGAGTGTGCCAGCGATTTTCCACGCTTCACTGCTGGTTTCCCGGATGCGGTAACGGATTTCTGTCCACGTCTGTCTGGGAATAACATTCTTTCACAGTGTCTTCCTTTTCTGCACCGTGCACAAATTGGCCTTTCTGCCTTCTGTGCTGGCGCTGGCATATGTGTCCGTGGACAATTCCTTTTCATGTGCCCAAACTCCCCACATTTGTAGCACTGTCCTCTTGGGGGATTGTTCTTTTTCTGCATCGTCGCAAGAACTTTGTTGATGTTCTCGTCCTGTTGTTGGAATATTTTTTCGAGCATCTTCTCCAATGTCTTGTTCTCTGTTTGCCTTTCTGAATGTCCCTTTAACTGCTCTTCCCATTCCTCTCTTAATTCGTTCTTCACAATCGCTGTGACATGCTGAGGTGTTCCCACCTTGCTGCATGCCTTCACCATCTCTGCCAAGGATGGCCGTCCTGGCATGGTGCTAATCACCCGTTGACAATCCGGGTTGGCATTGCCGAAAGCCAAGCTCTCCAAGAGAGGCTTCTTCGCTTCTTCGATCGTCACCTGTCGATCCACGGCTTACGTGAGTCGATCGATGAACGACATGAATGGCTCTGTGGGACCTTGCCTGATGCAAGAGAATGGAACATCTGGAGCTCCTGTCGGTGTAATTTGCATGATTGCCAATCGCGCTGCTTCTTTGATGCTTAACATTCTTCGTGGAAGCCGCGCTGCTTGTTCCCCTGGGTTGTCATCTGGAGGATCTCCTGCTAACTGCCCTTCTGTGAGGTTCGCATTTGGCCCACCTTGATATCTATTCCGCAATTCAGAAAGATATTTTCTCCACCTTTTTTCCCAGACGAGACTCTGCGTGTCAGTGAGAATCATTGCCACAATACTTCGAATATCATATGGCGTTAGGTCATATGTGGTGAATGTCCCTCTTAGTAGCTGTTTGAAGTATTGTGAATTCAGCCCAAAAGTTTGAGCAGCCTTCCCTAAGTCTTTGAGTGTCTCATGACCCATCCTTTCCCACCTTGGATTCTGTCCCTGGGCATCATATGTCACTGGCATTGTCAAATCTCCTGATCCCATAAATAAATGCTTTTCCTTTGCCAATGCTTTTCTAATTTGCTGCCAATCCATCGTCTTCACTGGCTCTTGAAATTCCTCTTCTTGAGGTTATATTGGGATTTGCATTAATAATGGTGTTGTGGATGTCATCGGTAATTCATCGTGCCTCATTTCTCGCCTTGAGGTTTTTGGCCTCACTCCTAAATCCGAAAAGGAAACTCGAGGATCCTGTTGATATTTCTTTTTTGCCGTGTCAACTGAATGCAAGAAGCTTTTTGCTGCTTCTGCTGCTGACAGCATCCATGTCGGAACACCTTCCGATGCTGTGATCCTTATGACATCTTCTCCTTGTAGCTGTGCTTCATCTGAGTTTTCATCATCTTCATGAAATCCCGAAATCGATGGATAATCCCTTTGTTGTGTTAACATTGTCTTCTTTAAAGTGCTTTTCTTTTTGTATAATGTTGGGAAAAATTGCTGCATTGTTGCAGTCTCGCCACGAGATGGCGTTGTGGCTCCACTGAACCGGTCCGGCATGTCGTGCACTTCTGTCCTCCTCCCACTAGGTGGCGCTGTCACCGGCCTCCCCAGCTCAGATGACGGAATAAGCTCGACTGCCCCGTTTCCTCTTCCGGTCGACTGCCGTGTCGGCGATCTCATTTGAGACCGTGTTTGCTTGGCTTTAAATTCAGCTGAAAATGGAGCTTGAACACCAGAACGTCTCCCTTGAAGGGATGAGCCTTGGACCCTGAGGGTTTCAACTAGAGGTACCAAGTCTGAAGAAGGCGTGGAGCCCCGGGACTTAGAATCCCGAACACGGCCCCTCCTCGCCCGAGACGTCACAGGGGATCTGACCCGCCCCCGCCCGCGCTCTGCTCTCTGCGCATGCGTGCTCTCCGAGCTGCTCCCTGTCTCTCCCGAGCTGACGTCACTCTCTCCCCCTTGTTCCACCTCCGAAGTCTCCTCCCCTCGGTCTGTCCCTGACTCTGTCTCCTCCTCCTCTGACGCTGTGTCCATTCCTCCCACGGCGTGTACAGTCCGCCCCCCGCCGGCACTCGGGCCCGTTCCGCTATTCGGGCCGACCTTCGCACTGGGTCTGATGTCACCACCGCGCGCCTCCTGCGTCTCACTACGGTGGCCCTTTGGGGCTGCGCAGTTTCCCCCAATTCGCCGCCCGTGTTTCCCGCTCCTGCGCTGGTTTGTGACCCCCCCCCCGGGTTTTTGCGAGTTTTGCCCGCCGCATGCGTCTCTGCTACCCTGCCGGCCGGGGCGGCCGCCACCCCCGGCGCTGCACTGACTAAAGCCGCACCGGAACTCGTGTCTCCCATTATCTCTTCACTTGCGCCTCCCGCCTGCACTGCCGCAGCCTGGCCGCCCTGCTCTGCCGCCGCGCCGCCGTGCCCGCCACGAGGAAGCGCTCCCCCCGATCCCTTCTCTCCCCCCTGCATCCCCCCTTCCAATCCTGACTCCCCTGTACTCTCCGGGGTTTCAGGACGCTTTAAGAGTTTCCTGGGGTTTCTGGGTTTTGGGACCGGAGCTTTTAATATTATTTCATGCTCTCTTTCCTCGAGAGCCCTTTCCCCCTGGCTTCTTGAGGCCAGAGCTAATTTTTTCCTGGAGCTTTGCTCCCCCCCTCCTTCAGAGGGGGCCGCAACTTTTCGTTGCTCTTCCAGTCTTTTCGACTGCACCGAAATGCCTTCTACCATAATTCTAGCTGGCGAGAGCAGCTTTAACGCCGTCTCATCTTTTTTCGTTGCTAAGAGATATAAATGTCTATTAATTTCTTGCCAAAACCCCACTTCGAATAGCAGGCATGTTTCTGCAAGTGGATAATTGAGCCTTGCCCACAACAATAACTGTTTTAATTCTTTCTTTGGGATCCCTTCCGTGTATGATTAAGCCACGCCTTGTAAGGCGGAAAAAATTTCCCGCTGTTCCTGGGAGAGTGTGCCCCCCCTGTTCTTATTTTTGACCTTCTCACCGAATTTGTCGTCAGAGCTGTCCGAAGGCTCCCGATCTCCGCCCAGCAGGTCACAGGAGAAGGAATCCAGAGGCGCCTTCTGGTTCCAGTCCAGGCTGCTCTGCTACGAACTTTCCTCGGCAGAAGCTGAGAGATGTAGTTCTCAGTGACTGATGTTTTTTGCAGACTCTTCTGGCCGTTTTTTTCTCTTTTTTTCTTCAGGCTTCTCTCCTCAGGAGCTATCAGTGCTCTCCTGGGAACTCGTCCTAGATTGGAGCTGACCTCTTGGCTCTTTAGCTCTTCAGCTCTTCAGGGCTGATCCCCCACCGAAAGGGTTGGTGGGGAGTAGCCCACGCAGCGAACGCCACTTGTCGGTTTCTCAGCTGTTTAGGTGACCTGGAAAGGCCCGGGGTGGCCTTGGACAACCCACGCTTCAAAGGACGAGAAGAGGCTCCAGATCTTTTCTCGGTCTCGGTGTTTATTAATTGTTTATCTAAAAGATTTTCTCTTGGCCCGACAGAGGTCTGCACAGCAGCCAGCCATGAGCACACTGCGAGCCCCCGGGGCGGTCACCTATCTTTGTACTCAAAGTTACGTATACAATATTTATCATTTTTCCCCAATACCTTTTACCCTTATTAACCAGTGCACTTTTAGTAATAACCAATCCCAAAGTGCCAACATCACCACAGAAGATGGAGGCCAAGAAGAAGAAGAAAAACAGGACACGCCCCAATTCCTCCATCTTACTTCTTTAGACTCCCCTGTACAGAAATCCTAAACCCTGTGTCTTACACTCTAATTAACTTATCCCTTCACCATTTACCCAGTGAAATCCTCCTATCCTCATACAGGTGTCGTCTCCTGTGTAGGATCAAAGTCCAGCCACCAGACACTTCTGGCAACATTCCAGGACTCCCGAGCCCCCCAAGGGTGGTCTTGGTCCCTCTGCACCTCAGTCCTGAGGTGCTGAGATCCCACAGTTAGAGTCATCGAATTTGGCAAGGAACACACAGGGACTCACTCCAGATCGCTGGCAAACCCACATCCCAGATGTGGATGGGACTACCCACTTATTGTTTTTCCTGTTGGGTTTGACAACTGCGGTGCAGACGTTGCCTTTCCGCCTAGCTAGGGTTGCATTGCTAAAGCATCTGCCCTGGCCTGTGACTTGACTCAGGGTGATTCCTTTACGGGGGGTGTCCCATCTACATTGGTTGGGTGCATCTGCTGTGGAGTAACTGAAGGGAGTGTGTCGAAGGAAGGAGACCCAGACATCCGTTGATCATCATAGGCCCAATTTTATTGATCAGTACGGCGGGTTAAATACAGTTAATAATAAGCTTCATACATATTGCAAAAGTTGAGCTCAGGATTGGTCAGCTTACATATCAGCATCTACGCCTACTTCTACATTCCTATGGTTCTACTTTTGATACTTTTCACATATTCTCAGGATATATTCAGAAATATCTCTACTCCCTTTCCTCATGTTGCAGCAAGGTCACTGCTGACCTTTCCTTTTAGCTTGCTGACTGCTGGCTTTTCTCTTTCAGCTTAACCAGCGGCATTATTTCAGCGTGGCCTTTCTCAGCTAACCAATTATTAATAAATCTCTCCACATTTCCCCCGTTTTCTTCTTGCGCAAGGAGATTAGTTTGCCATGTTTTTGCTATTGTACGGCTAACCATGTTTTGAATACAGTTAAAGATACAAGGCAAAATAAGCAAAAACAGTAAGATTACACCCAGCAGGCCTATAGCATAGATCACAAGGTTCCTCAGCCACGGTCCAAGTCCTAAGCCTTTAAGCCATTCGTCAATTCCTAAACCGTCTTCTTCCTTAAGTTTGTGAAGTCCCTGTTGCAATTCTTTTATCTTAGAGTGAATGGACACCGAATGATCAGACAGATTCATGCAACACATTCCCTCGAACTCTTCACATCCATGCCCTTGTGCTAAGAGCAAAAAATCTACAGCAGCTCTATTCTGCAAAACAGCATGGTTAACACTTTGCACATCTGCAGTTAACATGTCTAGAATTTGTGATGTCTTGTTCAGCTCATCCCTTGCCCAGCATCCTAATTGTTTTGCTAAATTCATAGCTTTATTGGCAGATCCTCCTGGCAAGATAGTTGAAACCACCACCTGTTTGAATGTGCCCCAAAACCGTGGATCTCCTATCTTGCTGCAGTCTAAGTCATGTATGCTACGTTTTTTCCTGTTTGAATTTTGACTCAGCTGCATTAGCAAGGACACATTAGGGTGAAACAGTGACAATTTTCCCAAATAACAGGGTCCACCCTGTGGTTTAGCTGGTATGCCGTTCCACGCCCTGTCTCCACAAATCAAAAATATTCCTGTGGGTAATTTCATTGGTGCTGTGATATTTGTGCCGTTACATTGATTGTAATGCTGTGGAGAGAATTCACTCACATTCAGGGATGAATCTAGGGTGGCCCATGTTTCTTTAGGTTGGTTTAAATTCTGAGCACCCAGAAGTCTGAAGCTAAACCATCCACCAGCTGTAGTGTTAGATATGCTGGCATTTGTACTTCCAAAAAGATCCAATTCCTCAGGAGGAGAATGCAAAGAGGTGTTAAGTGATTGGATTAGTAAGCATTGACGATAGCCATCACTCTGACCTGCAGTATACCCTTGTTGCACTGGCAATGTGATGTTTGACATGTTAGACATACATAAGGTTTGGTTGTTTATCAAACTGCAAAATTCTCCAGGAGACCACACCGGAAGTCCCACCAGGCATGTTCGAAATGGGTTAGTGACTCCTCCAAGACTAAGACAAAGTGATGATTGGTTAGTTTGATTAGCAAGTGTCACCCATAAATTTTCCCTTGGTTGACTAAAGTGTGTTATTCCTACTGCTTCACTTGCTACAGCATTGAGCAGTATAACAAGAACAAACCTCATTTTTCTTTCTGCTTGCTTTGCTTCTCCCTTTCTTCCTTCTGCTTGCGTTGTTTTTCCTTTCTTCGCTGTCTTTTCCCTGGTTTGTTAGATTGTCTATTGTAAGGCTGAGTTAATTTTTGAATATACTGATCTAATTCTAAATCAGCATCCTTGCTCACAGGTATAGCATGAGATAAGTTTGAAGGCAAATCAGCTTTACAGCGAGCTGCTATGATGCGTGAGGCTTTAGTAATTTCAAATACTCTAAGGTTTTCCTGCAACTTCCACCTAAGATATGCTATAATCACTTGTTCTGCACTCTCAAAAAGCTGTAATCCTGTCCGTCCTGGCAGGCCAGTACTTTGTTCAAGAGCTCTAACCCAGAAATAATTTCGAATCCACTTTCCAGAACAAGGTTTACACCATAAATAATCTACTGACCTCTGTGAATACCAATAAACCTGATTACAATCTGCACAATGCAAAGCTACCCATGCATAGCATTTATCATTATCCCTTTTGCAAACGTAACAAGGAAGTGAATATAAGTAAGGACCAGTATGAAATTGTGGTTCTTCAATCCAAAGCAACCAATTCAATGGTGGTGATCGCAAAGCCTCTTCTGCCTTTTTACTGTATGAGGCTAACAGCTCAAGGTCTCTCTTTAACACAAGACGTATCTTATTTCGTAATCGTAGTTCTTGTTCGTTATCCTCCTCAACAACTATATCTTCCCGAGGGTCCCACAACTGTAAAAGTGTTCTAATCATAGAAAATTAATTAGCAATCACTGATACCCTTATTCAAATGAGACCCTTCCCCTTTTGCCTTCTTTTTCTTATCTGTCTTTAATCTTGCTGCTCCTGATCTCACTGGTCCTGCCACTTGCAAACTCAATTTTTGCAACTTGTCAATGCAGCAATCTAATGCTCTATCAGGATCCCCTTTGAAGGGTCCTACAATTGAATGCTGTGTTAAAGGCACTAATTTCCTACACCTTATAGAAACTATACGTGATTTACTTTGAACCTTAATTCTATTCACAATACATTGTAGTTCCCATCGATAATAAGCAAGAATTTTCTGTTCAGGAGACTCATAAAGATTTAAAGCTATATATGCATTTTGCCCTGTTTGTCTCCTTAATTCATCTTGCCAACTTTTACCCCACGTGTGCTCTTGTTCACAAGTATGACACCACAAATCCCACAATAGTGATTGTTCTATCCAAAAAGTTCTTTCACAACCCCCACAACGTAGAGCTATCCAGGCAGCACAATGTGGATTGTAACAGTCAAGGCAATGTAGTTTCGCTGGATTCGTTAAATGAAAAGTTGATAATGAGTCAATAAAACCAATCAGCTCCTGGGCTGTCCGATAGTGACGTGTCAGTGCTCTGTCCAACGCTTCCGAGTACCCCTTCAATTGTAACAGTAGTGGTTGTAGGACTAGAAGCAGTTTCTTCCCCAGTCGCTCCCTGTCCTCCTCCGTAAGGCGATCCACCAGAGGCTGCATCAAAGACAGGTTTAGTCCACTTAGCAGGCACCCACAAAGGCCCTGTAGGTGAGGAAACACAAAGATACCCCCGACCCCAATATAATACTTTTGCAGGTTTTTCCCATAATCCTGTACTCGGGTTCTTATACTTAACCCAGACCTCTGTTTCCTTAGTATTTTCCTGACCTGACCTCGGATGATGTTTCATTGCAGGGGGGGTATCATCTTCCCCAAAAATGCATAAATGGTTAATCACATACAAAAACCTTAGACAAACATGCCTGTGGATCTGCCAAATCTTGATGTTTTTCAATATACTGCTTAAGGGTACCGTTTGCTCTTTCCACTATTGCCTGTCCAGTAGGAGAGTGTGGAATACCTGTCACGTGCTTAACAGACCACTGATTCAAAAATTTCCGAACCCTAGCACTTACATAAGCTGGACCATTATCGGTTTTAATACTCTTTGGAACTCCCATAACAGCGAAACAACTTAACAGGTGTCTGATAACATGTGTAGCTTTCTCTCCTGCCTGAGCCGTAGCCCATATGTAATGACTATATGTATCTATGGTGACGTGCACATGCTTGACTTTACCAAATCTGGCTATGTGTGTAACATCCATTTGCCATTTCTCATTTATTTCTAAACCTCGAGGATTTACCCCGATGCCTAGACCTATCCCACCATTATGATAACTACATGTTGGACATGCTCTGACAATGGCCTTGGCTTCTGACAAACTCAGCTCAAAGTGTTTTGCTAAACCTCTTGCATTTTGATGATATCTACTATGTGCTTCTCTGGCCAATGTGTGCTTGTCAATAGGACAAGAATTATCAATGGGTAGGGTAACCAATTTATCTGCACGTTCATTCCCTTCTCCTAAACCTTCAGACCATTTATGACTCCTAATATGAATCACAGAATATGCTGCATTTCTTTCTCGTAAAGCCTTCCTTAACTGTATCAGTAACTCATACAATCATTTATTATTCACTTCCTTAATTGCTGCTTCCTCTATTCGTTTGGCTACTCCTGCAACATACATAGAGTCTGTGACCACATTTAAAGGCTCCTGTAAGTTGGATACCGCCCATACTACTGCTAACAATTCCAAAGTTTGTAAGCTATCTGCAGGGTCTGCTGTGAGGAGTTGATGCTTCCATTGTCCCTTTTCTTGCCAGGTAACAGCAGCATGCCTTGATTTCTTTCCTGCATCTGTAAAGGCTGTAATAGCTCCTTCTATGGGGCGTTCTTCTCTCAAAGGTCGAGTAATCCAGTTCCATTCTGTCATCCATTGCAAAACTCTAGGCACTAATTTACTAGTCTCTACTTTAGCAGGTGACATTAATAATGCTTCTTGTAAATTCTTTGAATTAATCAAGTACCAGTCCAAGGTTTCTTTTTCCATAGGCAATCTAATAGTAGCAGGTTCTCTACCATCCACTTCAAGAATTCTGAGACGCCCCTTTTTGATTAATGCAGCCAATTGTTCAATTTTTGAAGATATTGTTTTCTTATGCTGTAGTGGTGGTGATAACCATTCCAACACCCGTATCTCCCCCGTTTTCTTTTGCAACTGAGAGAGAGCACCAAGCAAGTGGCAAGGGCTATTCCAGATAGTAAGGTCGATGGGGTGGTCGAGTTGTCGACGAGACACATACCCTTGCTGTACACAGTTACTAATTTGCTGCAAGGCAAGATGATGCTCCTTTGTCAGGTGTACAGGAGTAGTAGGGTCCACGCCTCTCAACAAAGGCCGTAGGGCTTCTAGTAAATGATTTGGTATTCCCACAATAGGCTTCAGCCACTGTAAGTCTCCCAGCAACTTCTGTGCATCATGTAAAGTTTTAATGTCCAATTGTAATTCCAATTTTTGTGGTATTACTATTTGATCCATCAGAGTCCATCCCAAATATTTCCAGGGCTTTGTAGTCTGAATTTTCTCTGCAGCAATAACAAGTGAATATGCAGCAAGAGTATTTTTAATGGTTTCAATCTGTAAAGAGGAGAATGGCTGTTGCTGTGCAAACAAAATATCGTCCATGTAATGATATATTATAGTTGCTGGCCATTTGCGACGTAGTGGCTGTAAAGCAGCATCAACATAAAGCTGACATAAAGTGGGAGAGTTGCGCATGCCCTGCGGAAGAGATATCCATTCAAATCTTTTATCCGGTTCTCCACGATTTATTGCTGGTAAAGTGAAGGCAAATCTCTTCATGTCATCAGGATGTAGGCCAATAGTGAAAAAACAATCCTTTAGGTCAATAATTAAAAGTGGCCAGTGTTCTGGAATCATAGCTGGATTTGGAAGACCAGGCTGTAAAGCTCCCATTGGTTCCATTTGGTCATTCACAGCCCTCAAATCGTGTATCAAATGATATTTCCCTGATTTCTTTTTGATTACAAAAATAGGTGTATTCCAAGGGCTTGTAGATAGTCGTAGGTGCCCTTTTGTATATTGTTCCTGTACCAATTCATGGGCATGCATAAGACTCTCCCCTTTTAATGGCCATTGCTTAACCATCACCGGTGTATCTGTTTTCCAGGTGAGTGGAATGGGGAAAGTCCAAGCAATGGCAATTACCCCAAAGGGTGTTGATTAGTTAACACCACTCCCAATTGTGTTAAAATGTCCCTTCCAATTAAACAAGAAACTGTAGGAGGCAGTTGAACAATTGAAAACACAGCAGATATTTGTTGATTCTCAATACACACAGACAAAGGTGGCGACCTGCTTGCCAGTGTAAATCCTCCCACTCCTGTGAGCATGTTTGATGAGGGAAATAGAGGCCAGTGTTGTGGCCATGCTTCTGGAGAAATGATGCTAGTATCTGCTCTTGTATCCAATAATCCATAAAGGGTAATGCTTTGATGCCCATAAGTAATTCCAACCTTTTGCTTTGGTCTATTTTGTAAATCCACAGTTAAAAGTGTAACACCAGTAGAGCCAAAACCTTTTTCATCCCGTGTTTGTCCAGTAAATGATTGTATTCCTGATGTCATTTGTGACAGTGGTACCAATTGTGCAATGCGTTGTCCTTTTGTAATTTTAATCGGAGGATAAAGGGTGTAAGCCATGATTTGTATTTCCCCAGTAAAGTCTGCATCGATAACACCAGGCAAAACAAATAATCCCAACATAGTTATAGAAGAACGTCCCAGCAATAATGCTCCACATGTTTGTCCATTTAATATAAGAGGGCCCTTTACTCCAGTGGGTATCCTCTCAGGCCGATTCGTCATTAGTGTGACGTCTACTGCTGCTGATAAGTCCAAGCCGAGGCTCCCTGTTGTTGCGGGTTGCAGGCAGGAGGTAGCAGCGATGTTACGGCAGCAGCTGGTGTCTCCGATGACACGGCGGCAACTTGTGTCTGTCCCTCATTGCCGCATCGGTAACACTTGATGAATGGTCTCGAGCCTCCTTACGTGACCACCAGTGAGCCGCTTCGGAGAGGAGCAAGAGCAGCTAACACCTGATTTTGAGTAGACTATGCTTTTGCAACCCTAATCCTAATTCCTTTAAGGCTTCTACTATAAATGCCTGTGAAGCTGTTGGCATTAATGCCATTCACTCTAATGCTTCCTCAATAGCCCAATTTGCCCCTAAAGTAGCTAGCACTCTTTGGGTTGCTGGATTGCTATTTTGCAAGGCACACTACTTCAATAGGGCCCTGCAACACCAGCCCGATCTATAGCAGTAGCTGCTCTATCGATAAAATTTCCAAATGATTCTTCTCTACCTTGTTTAATGCCCATATAAACCGGTAACCCTCCTGGCTCTTTAACCATGTCAATTGCAGCACCCACTAACCACATAGACTCCCTAAGTTTATCTTCTCCCGATATCATCTGTGCCTCTGTACGTAAAAATGCCTCTAAGCCCATCAGCTCCTTTACTGTTACTCCATGTAATGGGTCATGTGCATTAAACAACAACTGCTGATGCTGAGTGAATATCAACCGAACTATTCCTCTTAAATCATTAGGACATAAAACCTGAGTATTAAAAAGATAATCTAGCATTTGCTTAACAGGTTCACATTTTACTCCAAACTGACTAACCGTAGAACGTAGCTGAGTTAACAGCTTCCAATCTAAGGGAGTATATTCTGCTATATTATGCGTAAGGTTCCCCTGTGCATCATAGTGTGGTGTGTATGTAACTGGGCATGCAAGACTAGAAGCTATTTCCACCGCCTCACCATCCCCCATTTGCATTACTTCTTTCGCCAAAGCAGCCCAAGCTTCCCTCCTCTGTTTAGCCATCTCCCCCCATGGATCACGGTGTGCCCCTGGGATGGGATCTGGCTCTTTAAGGGTGCTATGCTGCTGGCGCTTCAGTGCAGACACCGAGTTTTTGCACGGGGAAGGCAGTGAAGCAGAGGCTGGCTCGCGCGGGGGAAGCAGAGGAAGCAGCCCCCCCGCTGGAACTGACAGTGAAACCGGAGCCGGCTCAGGCTGAGACGGCCCGCGGGGGGCAATCAGCCCCCCCGCTGGAGCTGTAACCGGAGCCGGCTCATTGAGGGGAAGCGGCGGAGGCAAGGCTGACGGCGGAGGCGAAGCTGGCTTGCTCCCACTCCCACCGTCCGACCCGCCCGAAGCCGGTAGCGGAGGTAAAGCTGGCTTGCTCACACCCCCACCATCTGACCCGCCCGAAGCCGGTAGCGGAGGCAAAGCTGGTTTGCTCTTACCCCCACCATCCGACTCGCCCTCCCCCTCAGACAGGAAAGGTGCAGACGGTTCCACTGCGCCTATAGGAAAATCTTCCACACTACTTTCCTGGGGACCCTTAGGCATAAGTATCTTAGTTACAGAAGGTGCCAGGGGATCATCCTCACGACCATACCCTATATTCCTCCTATGAGCTTCTGTTGCCCTTTCTGCTGCCTTTCTCTCAGAGACCTGCTGCAGTAACGTGTTATACACCACCCGCCATAACTTCCCGAATTTCTTTGCTGACTTATCATCGTCCAACACTGTATCCCACAATATTTCCCCAAACTTCTTCCACTCTGCTAGCTCATGAACTGTATGAGGGTTAGAAAAAATACCCTTAGCATGGCCATAGGCTAATAACCCTGGTAACTCCTTTTTTAAATCTATCCCCTTTATCCCACGCCGCTCTAAATAGGCGGTAAATAAATCATATGCCGCTTGCCTATCCATACCTATTAATCAGCGCTGTTGCAGCTCTCCAGGCTCCTGCGGCACGTATTGGCTTAAGTCCACCGTTGTGAACCTTAAGGGTGCTTCAAATTCCGGCACCGTCCCTGCTGCCGGGACCCAAACCCAACTTCCCGACCGTGGCGTAATCCCTTTTTCTTTTAATCCGAGAAAAAGGGTAGAGATTCGGTTATGCCCGCATTCTCCACCATTTGTCGAAGGAAGGAGACCCAGACATCCGTTGATCATCATAGGCCCAATTTTATTGATCAGTACGGCGGGTTAAATACAGTTAATAATAAGCTTCATACATATTGCAAAAGTTGAGCTCAGGATTGGTCAGCTTACATATCAGCATCTACGCCTACTTCTACATTCCTATGGTTCTACTTTTGATACTTTTCACATATTCTCAGGATATATTCAGGAATATCTCTACTCCCTTTCCTCATGTTGCAGCAAGGTCACTGCTGACCTTTCCTTTTAGCTTGCTGACTGCTGGCTTTTCTCTTTCAGCTTAACCAGCGGCATTATTTCAGCGTGGCCTTTCTCAGCTAACCAATTATTAATAAATCTCTCCACAGGAGTGTTTAAAGCGACTGCTTCGTAAAAGGGAGGTTCGACATCGTAACAAAGCCAGCAGGATTCGGTTAGGTTAGGGTTAGATTAGTTCAGGGATAGGAAGGTAGCTTCTAACATACGAAGGATTGGGTCTGAGTCTGACTCGGCTGAACGGCCTATCTGAAAGGCTTCCGCGTGGCCGGTCGGGATATCAGCGACCCTTGTGGGCAAGGCTTTGGGGTGGGTCGCGTTTCTCCCTTTCAGCACGCTTTTAATCACTTTGTTGGGTCCGACCGCTCGGGGTGCCGATGGTTGGAGCCTAATAATTCGCACATGCCTAGCACGGTCCCCTAAATCCCCCTTGGCGTGGTGGAGCAGCTGCTGATAGGTGCCTTGGCTGGGGGCAGTTTACTGCCAAGTGGCCTGCCTGGCCACACTTAAGGCACGCCATCACACTGGTTATTGCAGTGTGGACTGCTGCTTGGATGGGAGCAAGGTGTTCCTCCTTTGCAACGTGTCTGATCATGTCTGCTGTATTAGACCCAGGTGGCAGTGATCTTAGAATGTCCTTGGTGTCTGAGTTGCATTGCTGGCGTAGGCAGTCTGCCAGCACGGGACCCTTAGCCTCTGAGGGTAATGAGGAGGAGTCTAATACTGCCTGAAGCCTGTCCACAAACTGAGTGAAGCTGTCACTTTCACTCTGTTTTATAGTTGACCATGGTAAGGGTTTGTCTACTACTTTGGCAGTAGCACGGATGGCTTCCCGGGCAGCATGGGTGGTTGTCATAACCTCATGGGCCCGTAAGTTCTCAGCCTGGGCCTGGGGGGTGATCATAGTGGGGTCTCTGCCCATCAGCCTTTGTATGCTGGACCCGTGCAGTGGCTGGTCAGCCCCTGTTATCTGGGCTAGCTCCTTTGTGCATTGATCCTCCCACTCTTGTTTAAAAATAATCATTCCTGCCCTATCAAAAATCATTCTGCACGTCTACTTGATGTCAAAGGGAAGCATGTCATCCCCCCCAAAAACGCTGTCAATAAGTGTGGTAACCATGGCAGAATTAATTCTCTTGTCTGCAATTGCTTTAATAATTGCTTGTACCTCTTTTGGATTCACTGGAGAACAGGTCCTTCTTTGGTTTTTGCCTGCCCCCCCCACACGGACTGGGAACACTAGCTTGACTGAAGGGGTGTACTCGGCGCAGGCTATCTTTATTTTTCGCCAGTCTGTAAGCGGGGTCCAGTCTTTCTCTGATGACCCCTTCACCCATGCGGGAGCGCTGCGACTAGAGACCTTATATGCTGCTGCTCTTCTTCTGTTAAGGCTAGAATCCGAATCGGAGCTCCCCGACTCCCTCTCAGACTCGTCCCGGCTCGAGTCTGAGTCAGAGTCGGAAGTCGAAAGACCGAGCACTTCCAGAATGCTCTGCCTTTTTCCCAGGCTCCGACCCTGCCCCCTCGTGCGGGGGGCGGACCGTTCCCTCCCCCTGGGGTCTCCCTGCCTCCTGCTGGGGGAGGTCCTTGCCTTATATGGGCTTAATTTGAATAGAGCGCTCTGATTGGTGTTACACTCCACTGCGGGGACCGCCCCCTTCTCCCTGCTCTCCTGCGCATGCAATGTTAAGCAGACTGACTGTATTTCTGCCCTTTTCCCCCTCTTCTCTTCCGCCCTGACCACGCGGTTGGTCGCCATTTTCGAGCCCATACGGCGGCGGAGAGATTTTATCGATCCAGGCGGTTTCTGACCATCCCGCTGCTTCCCGCGCCTCCTCCGCCAGCCCCCCCCAAAAACACTGCGCCCGTTGCTCTGCCTCCTGCGTCGGGTCGGCAATCGGCGGGGGGGGGACGGGTAGAGGAGCCGCGGTTTTGCCGAGAGGCTCCGAGGGGGCGCTGGGATCTGGCGGGCTCCGTGGGGGGGTTGGGGGGCCTCCCGGGGGGTTTTGGGCTCGGGCTTGAGGGGAGGTGGGATGCGCCTAGCCCCTGCACATGCCCGTCTCCAATCTGATGACTTTCCGGGGTGGTCTGTGTTGTAGCTCCCACCCCCAACTGCGGAATGGCTATTAAACAACTTCTCGCAGCTTTCCAGGTTTCTTGCTCTTGTCGAGCTTTTTGCAGAGCCCGGACGACTCTGCCCCACGATTTTAGGGCTTTGCCCGAGCCTGAACACATGGTATCCTCGGCCAGGGTTTTCGTACAATTATCCCACACCTCCGGGTGTAAAATATCCACGGGACTTTCTATAGCCCCCAGCTTAATCAATCTCGGCAATGCGAGATTCATATCTTTAAGCTTACATTCAATTCCCCATTGTGCATGCACCTCACTCACAACCTTTGCAATTGCTTCCATGATTCGAGGGCGTCCCCTCCGCTGCACTAGACCAGCTGTGCAGCTGCCGTCCTCTCTCCAGGCGAATCCCCGTTCCCCGGGCGCTGATCGGCTCCCAGAGTTTCGGCACCAGTTGTTGCCTTCTGATGGAAGGCAAGGCGACCTGGTTCTGAGGAAATGGCACGGCCACCCAAAGTCTCCAGGGTCGCTCGGGCCAAGAACACACGCAGGCACCAACGTGGTGGATGGTTCAAAGGCCTTTATTGTCTCATCTCGTCGGGTTTTATACTCGGGAAGGTTTTTCTCTACGTCTGGGGTCTTACCTTACTGTAATTGGTTAATAAGGAGTTGAACGTTACTAATGTTAGGGGGGTCTACATTCTTGGGTGATCCCTTATCACTAGGTGTTAGGGGGAGAGGAATCCTGCTGCTTTCCGTGACATCGCGAGATCTTCCAAACACCTGACCCTATCTACTACAGGAGACCATCTAGTCCAACCCCAGAATGCTTAACAGGTCATTGGATGAAGTATATCTGCAAAAGTTACAGTACACAAAACTGGTAATGAAGAATCCTCTGTATACCACAACTGAGAATGAAAAGAGACCATTTAAGACTAAAGGAACATTAAAATAGTCTCTCCATAATATAAGTCTGTTAATGGTAAATAAAATCCTCTTTATCAGAACTGTGGGCATTTTGTTTACTCCTAATTTATTAGCATAGGGAGCAGCAGGTTAATTGGGGACTAAGCAGGGAAGGAGAGATAGGAAAGTCAGACCCTAGTCACTTAAATTCAGGGTTAAACCAAGATTCTTTTGGTCTGGGTAGGTGCAAAGGAAAAATGCCAACCAGATGTCTTCAAGAGCTAAAAAATCACAAACTTTACTAGTGAATTATAGAACATGAGGAACTTTCTCAGAGGATTCAGTACAACATGAAACACCACAACACAGAAATAGCCCACTGAACACAGAAAATGTTTAAACCCATTTGTCATTGCCTTCTGTAAAAAGAAAGTTAGAAGGCAAAAGGGGGAAAGATGTAGAAAAAGAGACATTACTACCTTCAGGGTTCCAGTGGTGTAAAGCTCCAAGATGGAGGTAGAGTTAGAGAGCAACATGCTTGCGTCATGGTTAGTCTTCTTAAAAACCCTTCCTACCAGGTGGGTCTTTCAGTTGCTCAGCCATTTCGGGGGCTGGGTTAGGCAAAACAGGGGGGCTGCCTCCATTGTGCCATTAGTGACAGACACTGTGGGGCTGGGCCAGGGCACCACTGTGGGATCTCAGCACCTCAGGACGGAGGTGCAGAGAGGCCGAGACCACCCTTGGGGGGCTCGGGAGTCCTGGAATGTTGCCAGAAGTGTCTGGTGGCTGGACTTTGATCCTACACAGGAGACGACACCTGTATGAGGACTGGGAAGGTTTCACTGGGTGAATTGTGAAGGGATAAGTTAATAAGTTAATTCACTGGGTGAATTGTGAAGGGATAATTAGAGTGTAAAACACAGGGTTTAGGATTTTGGTACAGGAGGGTCTAAAGAAGTAAGATGGAGGAATTGGGGCATGTCCTGTTCTTCTTCTTCTTCTTGGTCTCCATCTTCTGTGGTGATGTTGGCACTTTGGGATTGGTTATTACTAAAAGTGCACTGGTTAATAAGGGTAGAAGGTATTGGGGAAAAATGATAAATATTGTACACGTAACTTCGGGTGTAAAGATAGGTGACCGCCCGGGGGCTTGCGGAGTGTGCCCATGGCTGACTTGCTGTGCAGACCTCTGTCGGGCTGAAAGAAAATCTTTTAGATAAACAATTAATAAACACCGAGACCGAGACAAGATCAGAAGTCTCTCCTTGTCCTTTGAAGCGCCGGGCTCTTCAAGGCTATCCCTGGGCCTTTCCAGGCCACCTAGACAGCACAGAAAACTTACAAGTGGTGTCCCTGAGATATCTCCGGTCATAAATCAGCAAAGAGAAACATGAAAATCTACACACCACCTCACCAGAGCAAGGGCTCACCCACCCCCTACCACATATTCCAAGCCCCCAAGAGGTTTTGAAACAGATTTCCACTCTGACAGAACATTATTTGAACTACTCCTTCCCAGTCCCTTCACAGATACAAGGTAATCTTATATTTTTATGCATAAGACTAGTATTTTCTTTTGCCAAGTGATAATTGCGCACAGCTCTCTCTCTAATTTAAAACAAATTAATGGAGATCGGTCTTAATGGGATTTTGGGGGGTGTCTTAATTACAGACCATGGAATAAAGTATTTCCTTGTTTGTTGCATCGTTGCTACTTGGCCTGTCACGTTCCAAGCCTGAAAATGGCATCAAGTAGTAGATTCAAAAGTTTGCAAACTCCTGGAAGCGTGTTTTAAGTCAGCCTTATTTGTGAAATATTATTGAGCTTTTGGATGTAGTTTATGATCACATATAATGAATTTTAGTATTTGTTCAGCTTAACACTTGGATGCTAACTTTCCTTCCTTTATTGCCTTTAAATGTGACATAGTTATGCTGATTTTTTTGGTGAATTATATTGAGTACAGTAGCTGACCTTTAGAGCAAAGATGCATCTGACAATGAAGAAAGCATGGATTTGCAGGAAATGAAGAAAGCAGGTCACAAATGTGACCTGTTTTGTGAAGTAGCTGTGTGAGTGAAATGGTTCAGATGATGCTGACAATTGAAATGAAAGGGAGGCTTTCTGGTGTTCCAGCATCTGCTGGTGTATACTTGCTGGATGGTGACCATATCTTTTCATGTTAGAGGTGATGATAACTTGCAGTGAGCGCTTTTGTTTGTAAAGGCACCAAATAATGTGTTTGGAATAGTAGTGAGGGAAGGGTAAAATGTTTCCAAGAGAAACAGGAAATAACACATAAATATTGTTTATTCTTAAGATGCTTATAAGAATCTAATGCTATATTCATTAAATACAGTATACTTTGTTAGAAATACATTAGCATCCTATTAGAATAAAAGAGTGTGTGTTTGATTAATTGTGAGTAAGATGATAGGTCAGTTTCCTTGGGAAGTATGTGAAGACTGCTGATGATGTAATCAGACAGGTGTGGAATGGCTAGGATGCCACTGTGAATTTAAAGCAAGCTGTCTGCACATGAGGAAGATGAAAGCATCAGATCAGGTACACTCAGATCAGGTGTGATCCATGGTCATATCTGAATGAGCTCATACTTTTTAGGCGTGTTTTTTGAAAGCTTTGTTTGATAATATTGACAGTAGACAAATTACAAAGTAAAGACTGGGGAAGGTGCTGTGGACCTGCTAATGGATGTAGATGCTCCAAGAGGTGAGGGACTACAAAGAATCAAATGCACTAAAAGGCTGAAGAAATGATCCAGAAAGATGTTCCATTTTTGTGTATGATAGTATTAATATGTTTTTAGCTATTTAGAATAATCAGTATCTTTATGGTATCTTTTATTAAAAAACCCACCCAAGATAATTTTGAAAGACAGATGTCATTGATAGGTCTGTTACATGACATCGTGCAGAGCTAAGACCAGGCTGAATAGGGAAGTACTGGTTATGACTTCTGGGTGATAAAAAATTCCTTTCCTGTGGTCTTCTCTCAGCCCCTTGTATTGCATTTTCTGATCAAGCTCTGTTTTATTTTTAGGAGCAAAGCTTTGTGTTTAAAATGGAAGTTGATGTGACTGGAGAGTCCAGAACTATCCTCTCCACCCTCTCTGTGCCTCTTGCAGAGGTGAGTTCTGCAGCCAGGACAGAAGCAGAAAAGCCACGCTGTTCCAGCACCCCCTGCTCACCATTGAGGCGGACAGTTGCAGGATATCAGATCCTTCACATGGATTCTAACTACCTGGTTGGCTTCACAACTGGAAAGGAACTGCTAAAATTAGCCCATAAGTATATTGGAAGTGAAGAGAATAAAGGAGAATCTGGTCCTAACTTGGGCTCCAGACATCTTGATTCAGGACTTCCACGTTCCTCACGTTTGTACAAAACCAGAAGTAAGTACTTCCAGCCCTATGAGATCCCAGCAGTAAATGGAAGGAGGAGGAGACGGATGCCCAGCTCTGGGGATAAATACAATAAAGCTTTACCATATGAACCTTACAAAGCACTTCATGGTCCCCTGCCACTCTGCCTTTTGAAAGGTAAAAGGGCTCATTCAAAATCCCTAGACTACCTCAATTTAGACAAAATGAGCATTAAGGAACCTGCTGACACAGAAGTGTTACAATACCAGCTCCAACACCTTACTCTTAGAGGGGATCGTATGTTTTCAAGGAATAGCACATGAGCTATCATCTCAAATTTAGAAATTATTTCTGATCTTTTGTCTCTTGCTGCAGAAATCCACTGTTGAAGTGAGTACATGACTGTCCACATTGTAGGTGGTTTTATCAGCTCAGTGTTACCAGGAATACAGTCTTGGCAATGAAGTTTTCTGCAAATACTTGGAGAGTGAAATTTTTTCCTGATCCAGCAGCTTCTGATGCAGATTTGACTGCAACTAGTGGATATTTCTTTGGACACATTTTAACAAAAAAAAAAGCTTTTGGTTTTTGGAATTGTTTTTTCTGTACTGCTACATCTAGTGTTTACAGTAATTCAGCACTGAAAAATTTGTGGTGTCTGCTTGGTTGTTTCTAATTTTGGCTTGATATTAGAAACTGCTCTTGGATTATTACCCAAGGAGATTTTTTTTTGTTTACTTTTTGTTTCTGTAGTAAAATATATGTGGTTTTCTTGCAGCATGGACAAGAATGTGAGCTTGACTGGATGAACCACTTGCTATTTAAACAATCCAATTCATACATTTTGAGACTGCGCTTGTACTAGTGATGGGGTGAGATTTATTCATAAAAGAAATGTTTGCTACTTGAATCCTATCAAAACTGATTTTTTAGTTTCTGCATTGAAGTAATTGCTTTGTCCTTTTTATTCTATAGAACATGTTCAGGATAAATCTTTGAGTTATTTAAAGCAAATCTTTCAAGAAATAGAGTGATTTTTTTGTTTGTTTGGTTCTTGGGGGTTTTTTTTGTTAGATTTTGTTTTTACATTGTCTAGAGACAGAAAATGGAATGTCTGTACTGGTATGTTGGTAATGTTTTTGATTTTAATTTGTGATTTTCATTTCATCTGTAGTAGCAGAAGGTATCAACTTCAGCATAGCTTTGGAAATTTTGTTTACTTGAAGCACTGAACACAAGCTCTGGAGGGCAGATTTTTTTCTTGACAAGAGTGAAAGTGAAATATTTCTTGTCAGTGTTAAAGAGATGATCTTGAATTTTACAGCAGAATAATGCACTGGTTACGTTTGTTAATAAGTTTTTATTCAAATATGACATCAAATGCAGTTTTGACAGCTGTATTTCTAGATGTGTTTGAAACATTTTGTTTAATTATTTTTTATTTTACTTTAGTTTAAAAGTGGAAGTTTTCATACTGTATTTTTTAGATACAGTCTTGTACTGAAGCAGTACATAACTTGATTTTTTTCCTGATGACCTCTGCAGAAGTTAAAAATAATTTCATATTGCTTTGAAGCATAAATTATTTGATCAGTTTTTTCTGATAGGTTCAAGATTTTTTTTGCTTGTTTGTTTATCACTCAGAATTACTAGAAAGCACTGGTTAGTGCATGTGCTCTGGGAAATGAAGAGTTCTGATGCTGTTGCTCTACAGTTTAAATGAAGGTAGCCCACTAGTGAGCATTTTGTAGTTTGGTTATCTTTTATAGTTTTATTAGAAAATACAAAAAATTTTTGTATTTTTTGTATTTTCAAAAATACAAAAAATGTGTATTTTTCAAAGTTAACTGCACTGGTGTAAATTTAATGCATTTAAGATTGATCTTGAAAGTAAAGTCTTCCTATTAGTCTTTAGTTTGAAAAACAGAAAACGGTCAAATGCCAAAGAGATGGTGGGTTTATTTAAGGAATAAACACTACTGTTTATTGAAATATGAAATTAATTTGTATTTCTGGCTGAAAAATAAAAAGGATATTATAAACAGCTTTTGTTGTGAATTCATTTGCTGTGTAGGAGAAAAAGAGGACATTAAAAAAAATACAGCTGTAGACCAAGGAATATTTAAAAACAACTTGAAAGTCAGGGTCCTAGATTTCTGTGAAATAGATGCTTAGCTCTGTTCCTTTGTTTTGGGAAAAAGGCCACACATTTACCTTATGTGCATCTTTCTGATATTGTCCAGTGCTATAATTGTATGGCTATACAAAGAGACTGGTTGATGGCTATGTAGCTGAGTTCAGACATAACAAATGTGTTGGTATTTTATCTTTGGTGATTTGTTTGTCAGTGTGCTCATGGGTCATGGTATTCGCTTAACTCACATATACTTGCAGCCCTCATAACATGGGAAATAGTATTTACATTACATGTAATACAGACTAAGCAAGGAATTGATAATAGATTATTTGTTTCTTCTAATTTTAATGGTATGAAGGAATCAGAAACTAGTTTTCCAACATAATCAATTTTTAAAAGTTCTGTAGTGTGGTCTGGTTGAAGCTAGTTATTTTCACTTTTAAAGCATTACGTGCTGAATGGACACAGTTGGAAAAGATCATCATTAGTGACAATATAGTCAGCAAACACTGGAAAAAATACTTTGAATAAGAATAATTTTATAGTGGAGCTACAGTAGAGTAGAGAAGTATAAATAAGTTGTTAAACTGTTGTAGGAAAAATGTTGATTAAAACTGAAAAATGTAGATTTATTACAATGCTAATAGCTTTAAAGACAATGTCAAGCTTGGCAACCAACAGTAAAATGCACATACCTTTGCATGTTGTTGGAGCTGGCAAGTGCAGGTTTGATGAATCTGAGGATGACCTTTTGCATGAATGGTTTGCTGTAATCTTTTAATTGGGACATCAGTTTCGATAATGGGCGATTACACTGAACACTGTAAGAGTGGCACAAACTGCCAGATAACACAGATCCTTAGAAGAACACTATAATGTGATTTACTGATTTTTTTTTCCTGTGTCTCACAGTACATTGTTTTAGCCAGAAAGTAATGACAACTTTCCAAGTCTTTGAAAACCTTCTGACAGATTATATGGGTTTTTTCTCAGTGATTTTGCCCGGGTAGTTTTTTTTTCTCTTCCATCACAAAAGAACTCAGGAAAGATCAAACTACCTTCAGGTCTACAGAATGTGTAATGCTTCCTTTCCACATTGAAAAGGAATGTGGAGCAAGGGAACGTGTCCCTAATATTTGAAAGGACCAAGGGGACATTACCCTAATATTTCAATACCCAGTTCTGTCTCACACCGTTCTTAACTTACTCTTAGGGAGTTTGGTGGTAGAGTGACACTGATGTAAACCTACAGAGGCCGTGTTAGAAGTGGGGAAAGAAGACTATCACTTTTGGGGGAAAAGCCCAGAATCAGTTGTCTTGTGTTGAAAACAAAAGAGAAGGTAAAGAAATTAACTAACCACATTGCATCCATTTTTAGGAGACAAGTTGTTTCACCCTGCATATGCTTGGTATCACTTATCAAGAAATTGACCTGGAGTAAAAAGAGAGGAAGTTTCTCTTTAAGAGGAGGAGGAGAGCCTTGCACAGTGCATTAAGTTCTGTTGGAGAGTGGAAGGACAGAAAGAATTCACCATAATATATCAGGGAAAGGCTGGAGAAATAAATCAAAAACCTCAGAGGAGCAGCGCTACAAGAACAGCAGGAGTGTAGTTCCAGTGTCAGAAAAAGCAAAGACGTGGAAGAAGATGGTGTGCTGGCCTCAAATCTCTCTAGGTAGCAATGCAATGTTTCTGCTCAGCTAAGGAGGCTGATGAGATGTCTTAGCAAAATGCTGTGATCAGTCTAGGCTGCAGTGAAGGTAGGGAGCAGGAATTTGAGACTGTGTGTGTAACACTTTCATACTCATAATGTTAGATGAAATTCAGATGAGAGTGCTGAAAGAATAAATTAATAGTCTTTAATCCAATTGAGCATGGCCTGAATTCAAGTGCTGTGGTGTTTTATGATACTGAACAGCCCTACACAGCGTGAATAAGTAGCTGGTGCAGTTTTGTAGTTTGAGAAGCTCTCTGAAAAAGCAGAACTTTTGTCTGTTAAGTTCCTTTATTATTAATTTCAGTTTTAAAATATTAAGCATCTTTCAAGCTTTGTTATATATTATGGTGTAAGTACCAACTATGATTTCAGGTAGGATTAGTGCTGCATTCTGTTTTGGCGTTTTGCTAGATTCTCCCCTTCTGAAGCTCCTCATGGGCTGTTCTTTCTGTGATGAGGCAGAAGTGCTAAAATATGCAAGAACATAGAAAACAGCACTGACAGCCTGAACCCTATGAGAAAATGAACAAGCCACAATTTGCTGTAATGTTTTACATTAGCTCATTTTTCAGGAAGTCAAAAAATTTTCAAAAAAAGCATGACATACTGGGATGCCTTTAGAAGTCTTATTTCAGGCCAGGAATGTTGCAGGATAGTGCTTCATGGTGTGAACTATAGTCTGCAAATGGATAAAAGCAGAAGGGGAGAGAGAATGTTACTGTGCACTGGAATGTCAAGTGGTGGAATGCCAACTTTTTAAGCTAAGTGGATGAGAGGAGAAAAAATAGTGTATTAAATGCAAATTAATTTGTTTCTGCCTTATCTCAGTGATTTTAACTTTTTAGTGTTAATTGTGGTGAACATCTTCCAGTTTTTATGAAAATTGGAGGATACCCAGACTACCTACATCTCCAAGTGACTGACTATGCAAGATTTTTACCTATCCATGTATAACTATAATGCTTTCTATAGAATTTAACTATTTTTATTTTTATGAGACTTTCAATATTTAGCTGATTTTTTTTAAATTAATCTTGTGAAATAGATAGTTGGCAAAAAATATTGAAGCAAGAAATACTGATGGGAGTCTCAGTAAAAATGGTAGATAAACCTTCATGTAAATAATGGCCATCCTATCAATTTAATAACTTTGAAGTAGAATTGCAAACCTAGAGAAAAAAAAAGATTCATTCACAACCCCCAGGTGCAGAGGTGGGATACAATGATCTCTAAAGACTGCTCCAATCTGTATCCAATTTTGCTCCAATTAATCCAATTTTGAGACAGTCATGTTTCAGAGATGATTAAGTGCTTCATGGATGTAGTAATATTTCAGAGAGGCTTTTAGAAGGCTGGAGTACCCAGTTCTAGAAACACAGAGTCATTTAGGTCCAAGATAATTGTGTCTCCAACCATTAACCCACTGCCAAATCCATACTAAACCATGTCCCTAAACAATTCCATACAGGAATCGTTAATGCCACCATAGCTCTGGGCAGCCTGTTCCAGTGCTTGAAAACCCTTAACAGGAAGAAATTTCCCCTAATATCCAAACGAAACCTCCCCTGGTGCAACTTGAGACTATTTCCTATTGTCCTGTTGCTTGTTTTTTAGGAGAAGAGCTGCCCCCACCCCGGGCTGCACCCTCCTCTCTGGTCATTGTAGAGAGCAACAAGGTTCTCCCTAAGCCTCCTTTTCTTCAGTCTGAGCCCCCCCAGCCCCTCAACTGCTCCTCATCAACTCCATTCACTTCTCTGGACTCACTCAACACCTCAATGTCTTTCTTCTTGTGGGAGGCCTAGAATTGAACACTGGATTTGAGGTGCGGCTGTCTTTGAATGTTTTTATCTGCCTTTCATTTTCAGTAGGCCAGTGATGCATTTGAAATAACCTCTTCTGTCTCCTTAGATCTAGGTTCTAAGAAATGTGAGGGGAAAAAAATGTTTTTTACTCTTACATATTCTTGTTATATAATACATGCTTTAAATTATTGACTGCATAGTCATCCAAGATTTTGATCAGTATTGAAATTGCTACTGCAGTAATTGGTAACTTTTCTGTCTGGCCTCAAAATGAGGTATATTTCTAAATGCATATAAATGTTGGCATTTTCCCTACTTACATGATTTAGGCTTTGAGTTAATGGGAAGATTGACACTGGTTTTAACATTAGAGGATCTGGACTTCAGAAAAATTAAGCTGTGACACTTTTTTGCTGTAAAACCTCCAATCAGCTGCCTGCATTCCTATCTCCTCTGGGGTTCTTGTTGAATAATTTAGAACTTCAGCTAGAAGGTAAGACTTTTTAGAATGAAAATATTGCCTCAGGTGGCTGATTTTCCAGGGAAAGAATCTTGTTTTGTCTGTTTGAAAAATACTGACACTGCAGACCCATCGAGCTGCCCAATCCTGAGCTGATCACTTAATAAAGGCATTAAAAGGAGAAAAAGTCTCCTGTCCTGTTTATTTCAGGTAATGCTGCTTGCTGTGGCAATTTCTACACAGGAAGTAATTGTAGTATATGGTAGAGATAATTTATGCTGTATATATGTATAAAATATTGTAGAATCTAAGGTTATTACTGCGCCTGAGTGGGTCGCAGCTGGTGAGAGAGAGACGGTGAATCTTGTTTCTTGAATCAGAAGGCTTGATTTATTGAGATATCATATATAATACATTAAGACTATACTAAATAGAATATAGAGAGAGGTTTGCAGAGCTGCTAGGCTAGGCTAAGAATAGATAGAAAGAATCTATAACAAAGTTATCTCCAGGGTCTCAGTCCCCTAGCTTGCACTGGTGATTGGCCCTTAATTATAAACATAGAAAATGAGCCAATCAAGGTGCATCCCATTACATTCCACAGCAGCTGATAATAATTGTTTACCTTGTCTTCTGAGGCCTTTTACACTCCAGAAGACGCAGAAATCTGAAAGAAGGATTTCTGTGAAGAAATGTCTGCGACATAAGGTATGTCTGTGACCACCCTGGCTGGGAGCAGAGTCTTACGTTTATTCAATTAGTTCCCTGACAATGTTAAGAGAAGATCAAGTCTGTTAACGTATGAAAGAAACCTTCCTGGGCCATGATGGCTAGTTTCCTTGGAATGTCTAAACCACTCACGGGGACCTGCACCTGGGAAGATTGCATCTACCATACTCAAGCACAGGTGGCACTCTGCTACATACGAATACAGGTCTGGACATCTGGACTTACCTCTGTCTATTCCTGCACATGTATGGCCCCAGTTCTACATGTGAAGAGACATAAAGAAACGTGCAGTCATCCCTGCCTCAGGCAGAATTAACTGTATATAAGCTAACAGCTTGAAGCAGTCAGTGTGAACCACTGAGGGAACGCTGACACTTTGTCGGTGGGATCTCGGTTCGCCTAGCGCCGGCACCCGGGGTTGACGCTGTCTTGGCTGTGGTGGGTTTTTTTCGAAATTCTATTTTTTGTTAACGATCTAATAAATCATTGTTAAATTTTCTTATAAATTTGGCTACAGATTTGATCATTTATATTGTAATCATTCTATCTAAGGCTTCCTTTTAAAATTAATATTTTCTCTGATTGGAAGACTAAATCTGTCTTTAATCATCCAGATTAGATGACATCATCAGAATGCTATAAACTGGTTGAAGGATTAAATGCCCACTATCAAAATGTAAATCTAATTCTGAAGTTGGAAAAGGCTGCCATTTTTAATTCTTTGATCAGCATTAACTAACTACACACTATAGCTGAATAAAAAGATCTTTATGACAAAATGTGTTATATAGAGGGAGATATTTTTTTATTTATTTAGCAGACAGCTGCTTTCTCAAAGAATTTTTGGAAGAAGCTTTTCTGCACTTTGGAAGAAGCTTGGCCAATTGGAAGAAGCTTTTCTGCGCTTTGTTCCAGCTGAACACTTACCTATGGAAGAATTACTGGTATACCTCTGTAGTAACATTTGCATTATAGTTAGATTTATAATTGTTATATGAATGAAGAAGTCAGGTAACTCACAGAATTTATCTGCAGAATTCCTACACATTTTAATTATGAAATGAGGCATTTAATTAGAAATGAGGCAATCCAGAAATCAAGAAACTTCCAAGCAAAGCATTTTATTAAACCATATCTGACTCATTGGAACATTTTGTGTAGCTATTACAGGGTTGATGTTAAGAAAGGCTGATGTCATAATTTAAAAGCATGCTTAAATACACAGGACAAGGCAGACAGTGTATGATGGACTGCTTAGCTGGAAACATGACTATAAAATGGTTGGAAAATTCACTGTTCTGTGGAAACAAAAGATGGTAGTGAAAAGTTCTCTAAATACATCAAAAGCAAGAAGTCATTTAGGGAACAAGTGAGGACATGACAGGAGGAAGAAATGTCAAAGAAGTGCTTGAGTAATGAGACTGACAGACTTGGCAAATTCCTTGTTTCGTTTTTATTGCTGAAAATGTTGGGGAAAGTCTCATGCACACAATAAATTATTTGCACCAGAAAAACTGCATGAAATCTCAGGCCAAGGATATTGGATTGATTTGTTTTTTCTTTTTTTTCCTTAAATATTGAACTATTCAATTGGTGTCAACACCAGATTATTTAGGGAGCTGTCATATTTTCAGACAGGGGCAAGTCCCTTCTGAAAAAATGTGTCCCAGCCACGCAGGAATTACTATGCTTGGAGCAGGGGTACATCAGGTTGCCCATTAAAACCGAGGTGATGTCAGGCTTGGTTGGCATGCAATGTCCCTTTGACCTCTTGGTTAGGAATGTATTGAAGAATTCTGCAGATGGACTAACAGCTGCTAAAGCACATATGGACAGTGCAGAAATACCTGTCTGCAGCCACCACCCTTGTATAATAGGTCTGTGCTGTGCTCTGTATCCTGACTCTCTTGACTGTCATACAACATCTTCTTGCTAACAAAGGGTACAGGGTCAAGAGGAGCCAGCTTGATTTAAAGGAAGCAGATACAACTGTTGAACCCCATGGAAATGCAGAGTAAATAAGCTACCTGGGCTATGGCATCACCCAAGGAACCAGGAACCTGAGCATACATGAGAAGTGTGAGTTGGTGGGATAGCACAGCTTCTCTCTGAAGGGAAATCCAAGTGGACTAAACTTGGTATGTGTTCCCTGAGTCAGAAAGGATACAGGTAAAATTGTCTAGTGAGTACTCAGAAAGCCTTTGATGAGGGTGTGCAGCTGAGATTATTAAAACATGAAAGTTATCACAGGGTTGGAGGAGAGATGGCCAGTCAACAGGAGGCAGAAGTGGACCTTGGAAAAGGAAGAAAGTTTTGAAAGCTGGTTGGGTTTTAGTGGGTACTCTCAGGACAAAATGCAGAACAGAAACATTCTTCCTTTGTGTAGTGGATCATAAAAGGAAGCCCTGTTTTTTCATAAGTGTTTCTTAAAACTAAAAATAGACTTTTTATAAGATACCTGTAAGTAATCAGTAGCCTAGAGGAGCTATAGTTTGGCAGTTCTCACATACTGAGACTTGTTATCTGGATGGATGTCTGTTTTTTAAATTTAATTTTTTTTTAACTTAAGAATTAATTCTTCTCATAAATTGCTATCATATTGTGATATGTGATGAAGTTAATTCATGCTGTATAAAGAGATATGTGTGGGTATAAAATATTGTAGAAATTATGTTTTAACCTCCCCAGCCAGGAACAGAGTTCTGTTCAGATTGTAACTAATTCCTGGCAGCTCAAGATAGCATCAGGCCTGTTTAACGTCTGAATGGGACCTTCCTCGACCATCATGATCATTTTGATCATTTCGTTGTCTCCTGCACCTGGGACATAACATCGGGGGCCTTCCTGGCCCATGATTAATTGCAGTGTCCCAAGAATTTCACAAGATTCAGACACATCATGATTGCATCTGGGTACTCAGGGACCGATACCAACTTATCACAGGTGAAAACAAACTTCCTCTATGTACCTAGACTGTCTTTTGCTACTTCAACATATGTATAGAAATAGATTTCCATTCGAAGAAGTGAATAGAAAGATGTGGTCATCTTTGCCTCAGGCAGAATAAGCTGTATATAAGCTGGACGTCGGTGTGAACCTTTGAGAGAAAGCTGTCACTCTGTCAGATGAACCTCTGGTTTCACCCAGCACCAGTTCCCGGGACTGATGCTGTCTTGATTGTCGTGGTTGCTCGAAATTCTATTTTTTTGTAATTGACCCAATAAATCTTTGTTAAACTTTTCATAAATTTGGCTATCGATTTGATAATTTATAACAATATTATTAATGTCAGGTGTAATATTCTTTGGAGATTATGATGGAACATGACAAATTGAACTAATTACACTATATATTTTGTCTTAGGTCAGACTTAACAGCTTGAACTATTTGCAGCATCTGAAGGCTTCAGCAGTTATGCCTTGAACTCTGGCAATGGATGAAGATGCAGGAAGTATTCTTGAGAGAGCAGTTAATAATTATTATTACATACAAGCCATGAAGCATCTTTATTCCAACACCCACCCCTGTTGAAAATTGGTCCATAATTCATAATGGTTTAAAATGTTCTTGATTGCCTTTTAAGAGATGTTTGATTGATGTGGATTGAAATGTATTTCCTATTGGCCTGAACCTTGGATTGGTGAAACTCTCTTGCTGAAGATTGAATTTCTATATTGTTTTCCTTCCTTCCCTCCCTATCTCCCTTTCATCCTTGCCTAAAGATGAAAGGTGGAAGTGTCTTATTATAGTGTTCTATAATACTGGGAGTGTCACATTATAGTGTTCAGCCTGATCTTAATATAACATTCAGTATATCCACGTGAGATCCATAATTTCTGGTTGGAACTGCATATTCAACTGAACTGCACCTTTAGCCATTAGGCCCTTATGCCTTCTTACTTCACTGTAACTAGGCATATTACAACAGACATTTTGAAATTATTTTGATTTCCAATTGAAAACTCTGTTTTTATTTAAAATATTTGTTTGCTTTTGTGAAATACAAAGTTGTGTTTCTTGTCAGGTACAAACAGGCGATGTGTGTAGTTGTGAATGCGAAGTGTGTGGACCCCGAGAATGGGAGAGCTGCGAATTCTAATAATAACTGAGGAGAATAAAGCATGGAAAAAAGCCTTTGAACCTATCTTTTGTTTGCACATTAACCCTAGTTGATTTAAGAGCATTGGAATTAAAGTGTTAAAGATGTTGCTTTTTGCCTGCATTTAATCCATAAAGAGTTCTGCAATAATAACCTTTTGAAGTATAATTTTAGAATATTACTTGTATCCTTGAAACTATAGCTTTGGAATATATATAAAGGAAATATGCTTATCTCATCCCTTATTGAAGCAGAGAAAAACAGCTTGAGAAAGGAAGATGAACATCACCTCAAGGGTTTACGATTTCGACCAAAGGGAAACTCGAGTGCCACCATCTGGGATCATCCTTTTGAGATACATCCTGAGAAACTTAAGATCACAATAGTGTATAGAATCATGATGTGATAATTTGGAATAAAAATTGCTGATGAGTAAAAAAATTGGAAATAGAAACTGCTGAAAAAGCTGATGAGTACCCCTATAAATACCTGTAACCCTCAATTATTGGTGTGCAGTTGGAGGGTAAACTTCCCCCACTGTACCCAGTGCTGTATTGCTCATACTTTACCATATTAAATAATAAATTGATTGCTGCTTGAATATTGGCCTAGTCAAGCATCTTATTCTTAACACTTTTTATAATAGAAAAATCTAAAATTCACAGCTGCCAGAGCTTCTCTAGACAGCTGTGCAGAGAGTTTAGGCTTCCCAGAAAAAAGATTGGTCTGCATTAAAAGCTTCCAATCTTTATCAAGTCCCAAATTGCAGCCACAGACCAAACAGGGCTGCACATGGTCTGGTTCGCCAAAAACCTTTTCTTTGAGTTACTTTGCTTGTGTTTATGTAGAAAAGCGGGACATAGCCAAGAGTTTGCTACATGGTAATGCAGTCTGCAATATTAAAAGGTGTAGCAGCATGTGGCTACAGTGACGATTATATCTGCTATAAGTAGAAAAGCTGCCAATTGCTTTTTAAAGGTTGCAGAGTGAACAGGTTGGACCAGTTGCTGCCAGGGTCGAGTTCTAACTGTTTGTTATTTTAATCACCGGTCGTTTTCGTTTGACTACCTCCTTTTGCCAGTACCACCCTGACTGCTGCCAGATGGATGACCCTTCTGGGACAGTGAAAGGAGGGGACATGGAGGGGGGGGACGATATCAGAGGGCATGCAAATGACCTTGGAGCCAGCATGCCACGGGAAAGCCACTCCATCTTACCGAAAGACCCCAAAAACAACAAGCCAACACAGAATTAGAAGACGAAAGTGATGTCTGAACGTGAGGAACAAAGTCCTGCGCCCGCAGAGACGCTGGGACCTTTTTTCTGCCCCTCGCCCTAGCCACGAAGGACCTCGGCTAGAGCCAGGACCCTGGGAGCCTAACTGGTAAAGCAAACAAGGGATTGTCGCAATGTGTGTGGCGGTCGCGTGAGTGTGGACCCGTCGGTTCTCCCTCCAGATTGCTTTAATAAAGGCATTAAAAACTATAGATAGGAGAGAAAGGAGAAAAGTCTCCTGCGCATGTTTATTTCAGCATCCAGGGAGGCCACAGCCGACCACAGGGAAAAGAGACCATACAAGTCTCTTCATTGTTTAGTACCAGAGTCGATTTTTTTTCCCCCTCACACACCCCGTGCCGGGGCGGGCAGGAGCCCGAGGCCCGGGAGCCCGAGCAAAGCCCAGAGAGCCGAGAAAGCAGAGAGAGGACACAGGCCTGGGGCTGGGGTTTTATCAGGTGTCCCATTGGAAGAGTCTTAAAATCAGATTACAGCCTCCTCAGAACGGAAAAGCTCCACAATTCTGCTGAGAAAAGGGTAGAAGCAGGCTTCTGTATTACCCGTGTTCAAAAATTCCCTGTTCCTATTATGTAAAAACTACTGTCACAGCATATTTAAAGACAAAGTTCTGACCAATCCTCATGTAATAATTACTTCCAGGCTCACATTTCCCTATTGTTGAGAAGCTGTATTTTAATTAACATTTTTTAAATGAAATTGTTTCCTAGGCTGTTCTGTGCTAATCTAAATTTGGACTGAATAACTGTTGGAATGCATGAAATGGAAGGCTCTCTGAGCCCCTCAGAGAGAGAAAAGAATGCAGAGTTTGAATTAGAGCCTCTAGAGAAGCTTAAATACATTAAGCCACACAGATTTTATATAAATGTAAGTCTTAGTTTTAAGTAAATAGAAATATATTCTAAGTGCCTTAAGAGATTAGCTAGTAAAAGCCCTAAAGCCTAGTTTAACTTAGCTCCAAACATAACAAAAACATAGCAGAACATTGTTTGTGTTTCTAGATAGAGTAGATAGAACTACTTATGTAAATAGACCAAATTACATACCTAGATTTTAGGTAAGAAAACAGTATATTTACGTGAATAGATGAAATCATGTACATAAATTTAGGGTAAGAATTGAGACTGCTTTCGCAAATTAGAGTTAAGATTGGGTTGGTGTAGAAAGAATATTTTACAATCGTGCTTTTAGCTGATTGGATGTTCTATGGGTAAAAGTCCCCCTATATTGAAGTGCAAAAAGAAGAAAGAAGAAGAATGAAGAAATGTGGGAGCTGCTTCTGCTACTGCATCTGCTCAGGACTTTATGCCAGAAAGCTTTTAGCACAGACTTTAATACTCTGGACTCCTGAACTCTGAACTCCTCCTCCGAGACTGATGCATTCATGCATTAAACAACTTTACTACAACCAACATCTGCTCTTGTCTCTTTGAGGACCCAAGACCCACAATAACCTTGACAAGTAACTACAGATGAAAGCCACCATGTGATATGTTGACCATAATGATGCAAAAAGGTGCTTTTTTGCTAATATACATCTTCCTAAGAAAAAAATAGAAACGGTAGAACACATAAGTAGTGGTGTTCTATGCTGCCAAAAATCTGAAATTTGACAGTTTTGCTATTTATTTTGGCTTAGTATGTCTCATGAATTAAGATTTTAATTCACTCCCCCTTCCATTGTTTCCACTCCTCACTTTGTGTTAGTAGTCACAGTGCACCACCATCTATGAGTTGCTTTATCTTGCTAGAATGATACAAAACAGATAAATTCGTCTGGAACAAGTGGCACATTCATATAGCTCTGCAATAACCCTGTGCATATTATCCACATTGTTTATTTTGAATTCTTGTTTTCCCCTGGCCCCAGTGGTCCCAACTAGTTAAATTTAGCTATTTTCCTCTACATCACAAAGTTAACTGCATCTCAAATTCAGTGTTCAAAAATTATGCAATCAACTCTCCAACAGGGTTTCAGAACTAAGTAGTAAAATTAGAAAGTACACAAAGCATTACTCAGAAACATAAATGCATTCCTTGCTTGGGTATTAACACTCTGAAGTGTACATGTGTCTGTGTTGTGTATACATGAACTATTTCTCAAGACCAAAACCTAGTAAATTTTTGTTAGTATGCTGTGGAGCCTGGGGGCAAACTGAATCCCATGCAATGTGGCAGTTGCTGGGGTAAGAAGCATTATTTGTGACTGCTTATAAGAACTTCTCTTTGTGAGGGGGCTTTTTCCTTCTTTCCTCCTTTTTTTATTCTCTTCTTCTTGCCTAAAAAAGGGATGGGAAGTGGCATTTCATTTCCACACATTTTTTACAGCAAAACATGATGAGTGTTTGACCCCTATTTTAACTAATAGAAAGAGAGAGGCTTTCACAGATAGTCCTCATTTATATCTGCAAGATATGTTGAATTTTAGAAGAACACATTTGACTTTTCCAAGCTTTTCTGTGGCAATAAATTTTGGTGCTGCTGACAGCCCAAATGCTTTAAGCAGAATAAATACTGAGAAATATTGGGAAATGTTGAGTGCTGTCATCTTGGTTATTATTGTAATTCAGTCTGAATTCATAGGAATCCAAAGCAAAGATAGAGCACTATTTGCAAAAAGAGAATGTTGGTTTAACACAGCCTTGCTTTTTGGTGGGGGCAGTGGAAGCGACAGAGGCAGCTTCTGAGAGAAGTTGCTCGAAGCTTCTACTATATCTGGAAGAGCCAGTCCCTGACAGCTCTGAAGCTGGATGAATTAAAGTTGGTCACTCTTCTGTGAAAACATATTTAAGAAAGAAAAAAAATTGCCCATAGTCCTCCTTCCGAGGAATGGGGAGGCATGGAGGCAGGGCCAGTGCTGCAAGTGGCCACGCAGCTACTGTCATCTCGGCACAGTCAGCAATGGACTTTGTCTGCCTGGCTGCTTTTAGCCAGCTGTGCTGAGGACAGAAGGACAGGGGCAGTGACAGCAGCTTCTCTGTCGGTTTCCCGGCTGTTTTAATGACCTGGAAAGGCTCGGGGATGGCCTTGGGCAGCCCGCACTTCAAAGGACAAGAAGAGGCTTCAGGTTCTTTCTCGGTCTTCAGTGTTTATTAGTTATTTATCTAAAAGATTTTCTCTCGGCCCGACAGAGGTCTGCACAGCACGCCAGCCATGAGCACACTGCGCGCCCCCGGGGCGGTCACTTATCTTTATACTCAAAATTACGTATACAATATTTATCAATTTTCCCCAATACCTTTCACCCTTATTGACCTGTGCACTTTTAGTAATAACCAATCCCAAAGTGCCAACATCACCACAGGAGATGGAGGCTAAGAAGAAGAAGAAGAAGGACAGGACACGCCCCAATTCCTCCATCTTACTTCTTTAGACACCCCTGTACAGAAATCTTAAGACTTCTTTAGACCCCCCTGTGTTTCACACTCTAATTAACCTATCCCTTCACCATTTACCCCAGTGAAATCCTCCCATCCTCATACAGGTGTCGTCTCCTGTGTAGGATCAAAGTCCAGCCACCAGACACTTCTGGCAACATTCCAGGACTCCCAAGCCCCCCAAGGGTGGTCTCGGTCACTCTGCACCTCAGTCCTGAGGTGCTGAGATCCCACGCTTCTCCTTTTCAGCACTCTGCATGAAGAGAGGTGCTGTGGCAGCTGGCACCACCTGTGATGTGCCAGTGGGGACCACATGGCCAACATGAGAGATTCCCCGATGTGGAGCCTGGACAGGATCAATATTTCAGCACTGCTAAACCCTGTAAGAATTTTTCAATTGATAGAACTTGAGAAGAAAAGAACCCATGGACACCAGTTCTCTCCCAACTTAGAGAAAAGGTGTCTTAGGTTGCAAATGCAAGATGTCAGTGGGGGTGTGTATTCTATTGCCATCTGTTAAAACCAGGTGTGCTGGTTTTGTTTATCTCTTCCATGACCCTTCCTCCCTCTGGGGAGATATCTTCTGTTAATGGGCTGTTGAGTCTCACTGCTTGACTGATAAAATTACATCATCCCCTTGTGAGATGCTTTGCCCAGGGGGAGGAGCCAAGCATTCCTAACTGGATGTAATCTGAAATTTAGAACATCACAGGCAGCCTTTTTCCATTGGACTTCCAGAGAAATTTCAGGCCCATCAACAACATCACTGGACCTTCACAGGAAAACGACATCTTTTATACAGTTTTGTTGTTTCAATGGAACTACATCTGTAACACTACATCTGTCACTCCAGGAAAACTGCAGCCATCATTTAATCAGACTGCTACCAAGACCCTGACCAGCTGGGTGTCAGGTTGTATTCTGACTCTATTGGTGTTATTTTGTATTACTGCATTTTTATTTTCATTTTTATTTTTATTTTTTCTTAATAAAGAACTGTTATTCCTACTCCCATATCTTTTCCTGAGTGTCTCTTAATTTCAAAATTATAATAATTTGGAGTAGGGGGGGTTTACGTTTTCCATTTCAGGGGAGGCTCCTGCCTTCCTAAGCATGCACCTGTCTTTTCAAATTCAGATAAAAGGAAAAGGTGAGGACACCAGAGGAAAACAACATGGCGACACTAGGGTCAATGAAAGGAGAGAGGGGCAGGAGGTGCTCTGAACATCGGAGCTGAAATCTACAAGCCATGATAAGGACTAAAATGAAACAAACGGTTTCCCTGTAACTCATGGCATGCTTGGGCAGATGCAGAGGTCCACTTGCTGCCTGTGAGAAAGTGTGTTCCCACTGTGGAGCGCATGGATTATGAAAATCTGTATTCTAGTGGGAAACTCAAAGAGAGAGATAGAAGACCCTTGTTTCCAGAAATAAAGAGAGGCATTGCTTCCAAAATAGAGCAGTTTATCCTTAAAAGACTACACCCCATGAACTAAAATGTCCCATGCCATGTTGTTGGAGAAGACTGTTTTGCCTATGGGGGGGACCCGTTACAGCAGGTTGGGCAGGACTGCTACTCATGAAAATTAGAACCACATTGGAGAAGTTCACAGAGGACTATCTCCCATGGTGGGAACCTGACGGCATAGCAGAAGAAATTAACCTTCCTAAGCAAACTGAAGATTTTGAGTGAAAAACTGACCAAAACTCACACACCCCATCTCCTTGTATTGTCGGTGGAAGGGAGGGAGGGGCTGGAGGGGAAAAAGATGACCAAAGGTTTATTTTAGTTTTCATTATTCTCTTTTAATTCTGTTAATAATTTCTTTTCTTTATACCTTTTAAGCTTGAGTCTGTTTTGCCTTAAGTATTTTCTCCTAATCCTTAACTCAGGAACCCTTCAGAGTCTGTTTTGCCTTAAGTATTTTCTCCTAATCCTTAACTTGTGAACCCTTCAATTTTTCCTTACTTCCTCCTTCACTCAACTATATCAGAGAAGAATGAATGAATGTTTGTTTGCATTTTTCATGGGTGCCTGGCTTTTAGCCAGTGTCAGACCATGACAAAGACATAAACATTTCATGGATTTCTTTTTTTTTAACATTAGCAGTCATGGCAAAAATACAGTGTTTTACCTATTCATAGCAAAAAGAAGAGATAACTACTGGCAATGCAATAAGTTGGTTTTTAAATTTTTTCCTCCATTTGACATCTTATTTTTAATTTTAAAGACATTTGCAAATGTATTCTACTTAAAAGTGAAATATCTATTTCCAATCCTTTTCATAAAAATTGTGCTCTCTAAAGTTTTTTTTTAAACCAACAATGATATGTTTTTTACTTTGAAACTGATAGAAATAAGCACAGTTGATATTATTTTATTGCCAAATCATCTTTGTGTGTGTGTGTTTTGGATGAAAATAAATTTGGAGGAAATCTGAAAAAGCTTACTATTTTCAGTGCAGCCTTAGCAATCAAACCTACTTGGTTTCAGAAGATACTGCAATTTGTAATACTTACATGAAAATTAAATATCACATTGATTTCTTTAAATAATTTGAAAAATAATTGCTTTGCTTTTGGTAATTTTCCTCATATGCTATGGAAAAACAAAGCTGTTTGAAACTAAGTACCAGCACTTGAAATGTTATTGAATTTAGCCATTATTTCTGAATGTGAATGATCTTTTATTATAGATGCTGCTCTTTTATTGTTATTTGCTGCTCTTACTGAAACCAGCAAGTCTGAATGCAAAACGTGGGTGCAAATTAGGGGATTTTAGGAATTAATGTCTGTAAATGGTAATTGACTTAAGCAGAAAAGATGATTCCAAACCCATTCACTGGAGGTATACTTTCTCTTGTTTTTAGGCATGGTAGTTGATGCTTGTTAGAATACACAAAAAAAATTTAACAGTCTGAAAAAAAGTGGTAATTTTTTTAGCCATTCTCCAGACTATTTACAAGCTCATTCTGAATTTTCTAAAGAGTTTTTAATGAATCATGGAATAAAAACATATGCTGAGTTGGAAGGGACCCACCAGGATCATGGAGAACAACTCCTGGGCCTGCATAGGACCCTCCCAAGAGCCACACCGTGGGCCTAAGAGAATTGTCCAAACACCTTGAACTCAGGCTTGGTGCTGTGAGTACTTTCTTGGGGAGCCTGTTCCAGTGCTCAACCACCTTCTGGCAGAAGAATCTTTTTCAGCCTAAATCTCCCCTGATACAACCTTTCCCTATCCCAGGATGCTCCAAATCCTGTCCAACACTTCCAGGAATGGGGCATCCACAGCTTCTCTGGACAATTTTTCCCTAATATAACTTCCACTCTCAGTCTGAAGCCATTCCCCTTAGATCTGTTATTACATGCTCCTATAAATAGTCCCTTTCCAACTTTCTTGTGGATTCCCTTCAGGAAATGGAAGGCCACAATTAGGTCATAGACTATAGGATTCATTCTCACCTCATGCTGGTTCTAGATTTTTCCAGTGCATCTTATCTTCCACCTTGATGGGATTCTTTCTTTAAATTATTAGTATTAAAATGGAAAGATTATTTTTAATTCTTGAATTCTAAAATAGTTTATTTACTGAAGATGAAATGACAACTACAGACAGGAGTTATGCAATAGTGAAATTAGCTTAAAATAAATTATATCAGTTGAGGGAAGTGGGAAAAAGTACTTTGAAATTTTAGTGGTTTGATGCTAGGATTTAGAGAAATTTGTAAGAACTGGCCTTTCCTGTACAAAGGGAACTTTATTTTTATAAAGTAAATTCTTGCTGTTTTTTCAGTAATAGGATTTTTTAATTGCGGACTTTAAGAAAGCAGTGAGGTGGCATTAAGTATGGTAAAGTATATCAATTATATCTGTACTTGAATAAAAGGAGTTTTGGGGTCTGAATTTGTGCTCTAAAAAATCAATGTCAAAATGGCAAAATAAAATACAAGGATAGAAATTTGTTTAAAAAACCCCAAAACCTTCTGTCAGAAATGTCTCTTGTAGTAATATTTAGCTTTATTAAGAGTCCATGTCAGTATAGTTCACAGAATTCACAGAATGATTAGGTTGAAAGAGACCTTCAAGACCATTGAGTCCCACCTGGTCCCTAACACCTCAACTAAACCATAGCACTGAGTGCCACATCCAGTCTTTCTTAAACACATCCAGAGATGGTGACTCCACCACCTCCCCAGGCAGACCATTCCAGAACTTTATCACTTTTTTTGTAAAAAAACTTCTTCCTAATATCCAACCTATATTTCCCTTGATACAGCTTGACCCTGTGTTCTCTGGTTCTGTCAGTGCTGCCTGGTGAGAGAGACCAACCACCACCTGACAGCAACCACCTTTCGGGAAGTTGTGAAGAGTGATAAGGTCACCTCTGAGTCTCCTTTTCTCCAGGCTAAACAATCCCCGCTCCCTCAGCTGTTCCTCATGGGGCTTGTGTTCCAGCCTTGCTGCCCCCTCTGGATGTGCTCGAGTGTCTCACCATCCTTCCCAAACGCAGGGGCCCAGAACTGGACGCAGCACTCAAGGTACTGCCTCACAGTGCTGAGTACAGGGGAAGGATGACCTCCCTGCTCCTGCTGGGCACACTCTTTCTGATACAGGCTGAGATATCACTGGCCTTCTAGGCCACCAGGGCACAGTGCTGGCCCCACCAAGGCACACTGCTGGCTCACATTCAGTCAGCTGTTGATTAGCACTCCCAGGTCCCTTTCTGCCTGGGCGCTCTCCAGCCACACCATCCCCAGCCTATAATGCTGCAGGGGGTTATTGTGACCAAAATACAGGACTCGGCACTTTTACTGATGATCCATGTCATCAATAAAAATATTAAACAGAACTGGTCCCAGCACAGACCCCTGAGGGACACCACTGGTGATTGCTGGATGCAGCACCATTCACCACCACTCTCTGGGCCCGGCCATCCAACCAGTTCCTAACCCAGCAAAGAGTGCTCCTGTCCAAGCCATGGGCTGCCAGCTTTTCCAGGAGTGTGCTGTGGGAGACAGTGTCAAAGGCCTTGCTGAAGTCCAGGTGAACAACATCAACAGCCCTTCCTGCATCCACCAGGTGGTTCACTTGGTCATAAAAGGAGATCAGGTTGGTCAAACATGACCTACCCCTTCTAAACCCGTACTGGCTGAGTTTAATACCCTGGCCTTCCTGTAAGTTCTGTCTGATGACACTCAATATAAACTGTTCCATAATCTTACCTGATACTGAGGTCAGAGGTTGTTTTCTTTCATCACTTAAATAGAATCAAATAAACTTATATGGGTTGTCATTTACCTCATCAAAATAAACACCATATTTTTTATAGGATGCTAACTGGAAATGAGTCTGTACGGTAGATTAATGATTTAATATGAACTGTGTGTGTTCTGTTTTGAAAGCAAAACCAGTGAGACACTCCAAGTCAGAAATAGAATTTATTAGGAAAAACCCAAATACATGCAATAATACAAACCAAAAACCACTGACAGAGTCAGAATACAACCTGACACCCTGCTAGTTAGGGTGGTGGTTGCAGTCCAGATTAAATGCTCTTGTTGATGTGGTGATCCCATAGAAGAGGTCTGGGAGCTCTTGTCCTCTGGAAGCCAGTGGGTAAAGGGAGTTTGTTCTCTCCCAAAGCCCAGATTATATCCAGGTGGATGTAGGATCTCAGCACCTCAGGACTGATGTGCAGAGTCACCAAGACCACCCTTGGGGGGCTCGGAGGTCCTGGAATGTTGCCAGAAGTGTCTGGTGGCTGGACTTTGATCCTGCACAGGAGATGACACCTGTATGAGGATGGGAGGATCTCACTGGGATAAATGGTGAAGGGATAGGTTAATTAGAGTGTGAAACACAGGTTTTAGAATTTCGGTACAGGGGGGTCTAGAGAAGTAAGATGGAGGAATTGGGGCGTGTCCTGTCCTTCTTCTTCTTCTTCTTGGCCTCCATCTTCTGTGGTGGTGGTAGCACTTTGGGATTGGTTCTTACTAAAAGTGCACTTGTCAATAAGGGTGAAAGGTATTGGGGAAAATAGGTAAATATCTTATACGTAGTTTTGGGTATAAAGATAAGTGACCGCCCCGGGGGCGCGCAGTGTGCTCAAGGCTGGCGTGCTGTGCAGACCTCTGTCGGACCGAGAGAAAATCTTGTAGATAAAATCTAATAAACACTGAAGACCGAGAAAAAACCTGAAGACTCTTTTCGTCTTTTGGAGTGCGGGCTGTCCAAGACCATCCCGAGCCTTCCCGGGCCATTAAAACAGCCGAGAACGGGACAGGTGGGGATGCTTAACTCCTCCCCCTGGGCAGAGCATCTCACAATGGGCTGATATCGTTCTGATCATGCAGTGGGTCCTTCATTACCCATTAAACAGACATGGGTCCTGGAGGGAGTTATCTCTGAGTCATGTGGCAAGGCAAGGCCCATTAACAGGAGATAAGGAAAAACAATGCCTCTCCTGGTTTCAGCAGCTCTTGAGGATGGTAATAGAATACATCTTTATATTGTAACCTAGGACAGTGTGTTAGCATGAAGCATGTGCTAAGTGCTGTGGATTGATTAGTAAGAGGAGAAAACTGAAATAACTAGGAAGCAGCAAAATGATGCAGTAATATGTATTAATTATATGTATTAATTTTTAATAACCAAATATGAGTTTTCTGTGGTTGGCCTGTAATTTTACATGTACAGCTAATTAATAGCAAGATTTCTAAGGAGTATTTTTTAAACTGGAATAAACAAGGGCAGTAAAAAAAAAATCAGTGTATCTATCATTGTTTGGGGGTTTTCTTGACTATGTTTGAGATGAGAAGCTGAAATATATTACAGAGTTTTCAGGCCCTCTCTGGAAATGAGTTCAAACATTCCAGTCTCATGCTTTCTATCTTCATTTTCAGAGTTGAAACACCTTCTGGAGGTGTTGCACAGTGTGAAACCATGCTAGTGTTGTTTTAGGTTCATCGTTTCTGTGTGTGTGCGCACAGCTGAACAGTTCTGCACCCCTAGCATTTGTAGCTTCATTGAAATTCAGCCCAAGGAAGATAAGTTGTCTATTTGTTATGGTAGGGGTTTCTGCCTGTGTTACACCAGCAGGAATCTCATGACAGAAAGCAGTTATTCCTCTCTTTTCTTTAAGTGTTGTTTCAAGTAAGATGAGGCAGTTTAAAATCACATTGCTCTAGAATATCTAAAATACAGGGAAAATTCAGTCACCACTTAGGACAAATGAAATTTGAAGGAGTTGTCAGACCTGAGCTGAAATGTTTTTCGTGGGAATTGAATACAGTGTAGACAAGGCTTAACAGTTCCTGATACAAGTGTTTTTCTTTTCTTAAACAATGGAGGGATGGATGGGGAACCAAATGCCATGGCCTGGCTGGGCAGTAGAAAGTCAACTATCATGACATATTACTATCAGAGATGAATACTCAACCTCTTTCATCTGTTCACACTAGAAAGCAGGAGCATTTGAGAAACATAAAAGTAAGATACATTTTATTTTGATTTATAAGATGTGAAGAAAAGTTGTTTCTGTAGTGTGCCTAAATTATTTTGGCCTGCCTATGAGAAATGGGAATTTTCTTTAAACAAGAATTGCTTCTCATCTCAGTTTTAGCATCTCTTTTTAAAATTCTTTTTGAGACAAGCAGAATTTATATGCACAATAGAATTAAAATCCTCGTATGGTAAGAATTGAGTTAAAATAAAAATTGCCAAAAGGAATTATTTCATCTTATAACCCATGGCATTCTCCAATATCACACTTTTTTAGATTATTTCCCTGATAAATCATTATTCAACTGTTGTGTAATTATCTACTCACTGTATTATAGTGCCTTTTTGGATACGTTGCATAAAATGGGATATTCAAACTTACTCCTTCTTTCACAACCAACCAACTGCAAGACCATTGCTCATTTGGCTGCTTCAATCTAGCCTTAATTCCAGCCCAAATATCACCATTATATTTGGACAAGTTATGTCTCCAAAAGTAGACTTCTCTGTGTAACTTGCATTTCCTGTTAAATAGCTAATAATTGCATCTTTTCTGAATGATAAATACTTTAAGATTAAGTCTGAAAGTTGAGGGGGTTTCTTGATCAGGATGTAGCTGTTCCTGATAACCAGGAAAAAGATCATATTGAAAGGTTTGCTGCAGGCTCTTTCATAAAAAGAAAACACATTATTATTCAATGATAATCTTTTAATTAGTCCCTCTACTATCTGCTAATGCATAAAATATCAGCTGCCACATTCTGGTTTGTGGTCAAAGGCTGAGGGTCCACAGCACTGTCAGTTTGATGTCTTCTGGCTGTTTGTGAGTATGCTGCATGGCAGCAGACTGGATGAGCCTGCAGATTTAGTCAGGAATCAGAAAACAGAGCAGGTGTTGCACTGTGCCTGATGAGCCCATGTGCTCCATTCCAGTTGCTCTCTGTGAGCCGGGAAGTGTTGATACTGTCCTGGAAAGCTGGCACCACCATGGGGTTTTTTGATCTCATCCAGGTAGGAAAATGAAGCTTAAATAGGAAGCAGGAAACCTGCCAGAGGAAAGGGTGTTTTCCTTGGACTAGGAAGTGTAGGAGAAAATGGCACTTTTGTGATGGAACAAAGTATATAATGCAAATGCATCTAAAACATTTGTGTGAACAACATAAGGGACTGTTAGGAAGGGAAGGAGGGCAGAAGTGGGCAATGCCTAACAGGAGGAGGCATACAGAGTTCATGGCATGTGAATGAGTATTAAGTGGAGGAAAACAGAGCAAGCTGAGTCCCTGCTTTCAGCCCTGGCAGGGGGCTTGCCATTTGGGAATAGCAGAGGATTTCTAAAAATGAAGAAGAAAGTGTTTGAAAAATTTATAGAAAATATGGGAGAGGAAAGAAAGGATAAAACATAAAAATATCTCTTCTGGAGATATTTGGTGAACCTGAGTTTGAGATGAGCACAGAGCACATAGGTCCTTGGTTTGCATCATTTCTGAACAAGGGAGACGTGGGTGTGAGCTGCAGGCAGAACCACAGTAAAATAAGTAATAATGAATGCCATCTAAATAGCTAGGTTCAGATATGCAGTGGCTTTAGGTGGAAAGCCAGGAACTGCTTAAAATAGTATCTTCAGAAATTCTATGTGTTTGTATCAAAAAATCTTGAACATTTACTATGATATGAGGTAAGGCATTAAACCAGCACAGAGCTTTTCAATAGGCACTCCTTAATGCCTATAAATGTTTAAATAGGGATTGTCTTGTTCCATTTGGATTCTAAGAACAGAGGTTTTCCTATCTGATGTAAATCAAAGTCCAGTGGAGCAGCTAATGAGATGACGAGTTGAAGTACAATCTTAAGAGCATATTCTCAGATTTTAAACAGAAAACTGAGTGTGAGATACATTGAGTACTGTGTGCTCTGGATATAAATCACTTCCTGTAGCATCCAGTTAGAGGGCTGATTTTTATTTATGTTTCACAGCCCAGACAACAATAAAGTCTGGCTTGAATCAAATCTTAACCTTGGATGATTTTTGCTTAAATCTTTTTAATAACATTTAAATATTTTATAAATGAAATACTGAACTTCAAGCTGAAAAATTGAAATATAAGGTCTTTTTTTCAATTTCACTTTTGAATCAAAACAACTGAAATACCTTCTTGTTGTTTTAAAGTTAGATTAGTGAACTTTGGAATTTTTAGAAGTTTGGTTGAAAAAACTTTCTGCAGGTCAACTGCAAAAAACCCTATGCACTAGGATTCTCTTCACTAGTCTGTTAATAAACTGATCTGTGGTCATATACCTTTCTGTGCTCACATTATTGCTGTTTCCTGTGTTGTTTCTGTTATATACCTTAAAAATAGATAAATATAATGAAAAGCACAAATAGTCAAATAAATATGTTTCCTTTGGACTTATATATTTGCTCTTCTCCTGTTGATAGAAGTATGTACTTAAACCCCTTTAAACGTGCTTGAAATGACTGGAGTAAGTCTATAAGAGATTTGAAGAGCCCACAGATATTTGTATCAAGTTTTTATTGCTTCAAACTGACATTGTTAGGATCTCAGAAGAGATGGCAGCGGAAAAGGATTTGGCAAAGATCACTCTCTATCTGGCTGCAATGCATGATGTAACCCGCTGGGAAGGACAATTACAACCTCTCCAGCTTCCTCAGTGGAATTTTTTCATGAAGTATTTGAGAATTAAATGTGAATACATTGTGAAGGATCTATTTCATATGCATTCCAAAAATAATAGCTACAAAGCCCAAGGATGTATCCATATGAAATATTGATTTCCTCAGAATATAATCCCTTTACCCCCAGATTTAATTCCTAGCTATTCAGCTTGTACTAATTGACTCTGCTTACAAGTATTCAAGCAATTAATAGGATAGATTTTATGCAAACATATGGTCTTGTATCTATTCTTCAGTCATAACAATAAAGAGAAAAAGAAGGATGAAATATAATTTCAGCAGAGAGGAATGGAAGGCTTTATGAAACCTGCAGTACATAACTCTCATAGTACCTGAGTCATAGGTAAATGTCAGGGCTATGAGATGTGTAATTATAGGCTTCATAACTGAAATCTTTTCTCTTTTGGTCAAAAATAGAAACAAATACTAAGCAATGGATTTAACATCTCATTATTCCTTCAGAGATTTGGCTTCAATATTGCTCCTTATTGTCTGCACAAGTAGCTGATACCCATCCACTGTAATAACAAATTAACATTGCATTTTAGTATCTGTTCCCTCAGGTATGAATATATTTGTGCATGGCATTTTTATTGCTGTTTCTCCACAAAAAACAACATTTCACAATTGAGAAAGGTCTGTCAGACAGGCTATACTGACTAACAGTGGCATATTTCAAGTCACTATTCAGAATTCATACCTACAAGGGTAAGCATTTGTATTTGGAATACTGGTAGTTTAGCTTTGGTGAGGATCTATGTTTAATGTATTTCAGTTTCCTATATTTTCCGAGAATAAACAAAGCTTTGGATATATGATTATTAAACTTTTCATGAGGCAGATTTATACTCCATCAGGGTTGCTAATATTTATGGTCCTTTTTCATTATTTTGTGTATATATTAAAAATATATATAAATATACTCTATGCATTTATATTCTTTATATTAACTGCAGTAAATTCAGCTTATTGGAAACCACATATTCAATGCCAAAACATACAATAACATACAATAATAGAAAATCGCTTACAATGTAATAGAAATTGTGATCTCTTTTAGCTTGTTGAAGTAGTACTATGGGAAAATTATTGATGTTTATAGATCTGCTTGTTAGAGAGCCAAATGCCTGCAGCTCCTGTTGATTCCTGCTGGGGTGGATATTCAGCACTCCTCTAAACCTGTCTCTAAGTGCTTGCCACAGATATCTTTAAAATAGTCATTGCTTATTTGGCAAGAACATGAATATGAGAAAAGTACTGGTCATCACCTCAGTATATTCCAGAAGCAAACAATCTGTTAGGTGTTGTCCTCCTGTGATTCTGCAAGAGCTGTTAATAAACAAACACTACTCCTTCCAAACCTCTACTGTTATCACTGATGATGCTGTTGTTCAAATATGTTCTGATGTGATAAGGAGATACGTGAATTGAAGATCTTTTTTGAAACAGGAGGCATTTAGTAATTTCCTGTTTCAGTTTTGTTTTTGTATATGCTGTTTGCCTTACACATTAAAAAAAAATGTTAAGACAAACTTATTTAAATTATGTGTAAATGGGTAGTAAAGCAAGGTTGTAAAGGAAATACTGCCTGAAAGTTTTAATCAGGATGTATTGAAAGTATGTCAGTTTAAGTATATATTGTGTCTGATTTGAAAACCAAAAAATCTGTTATATATTTCTGGGCTATGTATACAAGATATACTGCCTTATCTAACCCCTTGCTTCAGTGAAAAGGAAATTTTAGATTTGCTATCACAATATTGATATCGGGAAACCTCTGGTGTCTTGTATCTCTACAAATGGCTACAAAACCAAATCTAAGGTGAAACACCAGCTAAGCTAGGCAGAACTCATTACATTTGCAGGTAAAGAGGGTGACATTTGTAAAGAACATGTAACAGAGGCCTGATTTCAGTGTATTGTGGAAGAGGCTCACTGCTTTGCATGTTGGGTTATGATTACAGAAATTTTTTTCTTATCTGTGTTTCCAATAATTATGTATATAGTTGCCAGAATGGTAAGTGAAATCTGCACTCAAACTTTACTCTGGGAAGTGTACAGGAATATCGTAGCTCTATAGTATGAGGTCAGAGGCATGGATCATGAATCTCAAGAAATATTCAGTAGCTAGAGAATGCTGTGTGCATTTTGAACTACACACAAAGGATAGGTGCTTTTGGCCTGGTTTCACTTACACCTTTTGTGACACTGACATTTCTCCTACATGACACCAACTAAGTCTCTGTGCTTTGACATTTGGGATTTTAGATCTGATTTACTTTGCAGAAGGCCGACTAGGGAGTGTTCCCTGATTGCAGTCTAGTTTTTCTGGTTGCAAGATGGAAAGTAACATGTTGCCTATCACCAAAGTGATGGCTTTTGTGAGGTTCACTAACTTGGTTTTGTCTTCAAGGTGAAGTTCAGATCTACTGTTTTCTGCCACTTTTAAGAAAATGTATCCATCTACAAAAATACCTATAAAGGTATATAAATAGCTGAATAGGTACAGCAACTGCATTTGCTCTTTGGTGAAATGCATTTGGTATAAAATTTTAGAGAGGGCAAGAAAAACTTCCTGGTCACATGACAGATGTAGAAACCATTTTCAATTCTCTTTCTGTTTACTTCTATAAAGGAGGTTATTCTTGTGTTTAACCTTTAAAGAGAGAGACAGACAAACAAAACCACAAAAGACAGACCACAAAAAACACAATACAGTTTGTTATGAGAGAGACCTCAGAACATTGAGGTAGCACTGCAGATAATCTGTCGATCTGAGGTATCACAGTTAAGAATTTGTTGATGATTGCTGAGGGTAAATTGAGTACACACAGACATGATTTAAAGATAAGAATGACTGGGAATAATAGTTCTCTGCAGAGCAGGCCAGATGCTTTTACCAGGCTTGTTGACAACAGCTTTATGCAACAAATGGCTTGTTCTGTAACATGCAGCCTGCTGTCATCTTCATAAATTCACAATGTCACTCCAAGGGCATATGGAAGATGAAAGAAGAACTGAAATATTTGTTGACTGAGGTACTATTTAAGTAAGCTAACCTCTTTAGGTTAAACAGGTTAGAGTTTTAATGGGTATTTTTCCAGACTTGCTTTACAGAGGAAGGTTTGAAGAGACTTTCTGTGTTACCAATTTTTCAGTTTTTAATGATACCCACTATTAGACAAACATGACAGTTGGCTCAAGCAAGGACAATCTGTCAAAACTCAATGTTCCTCTGCCCTATCACTGCTGAAACTTTTAAAGATGTCTGTGCTGTGCATACACTTATACTAAGTTGTAAAGTTATTTGTTTACTTCGCATTTCTGCCAGCCTTGCTCCCTCTTTCCTATGAAGTAGCGACTTTGTTGAGGGACATTAGAGACTGTAGTTTAGCTACACCACCAATTGGCATCATACTTCACTGTCTTGCTGTACTAAAAAAAATTCCCCATTATTTACTACTGTTTTCCTTCTCTTCCCTGGTTTGTTTCTGCTTGTCGTGTTCCTTCCTTTTTATACCCTTTCTTTGTCTCTCTACAGTCTCTGGCTGGTGCTTTTTCTTTTGCAGTTCCTTTAGCCTGGACAGCTGCCTGTATCTGTCAAATTCAAATCATCACTGAAACCCTTAAAATTAATTTTCTTCAAGGAACTATTTTGGTTTATTTGCTTTCCCTGTAGTCTCTGTTCTTAGTCTGTTTGGGTTTCCTCCCTCTCCCTTTTCTATAGGATTGTACGTGCAGGGGCAACAGGAGGAACAGAAAATACCTTAATCTGGGTTTGTGAATCTGTTGTGCATTACTGAAGGCGGTAGCAGTGTCTAGTGCCTTTTCTACTCTTGGTATACCAAAGATAAAAAGCTGTTAAAACTCCAGTTCTTATTTCATGCTTTTGGTTCTGGCAGTTCCATCAGCTGGACAGCAAAGCAGCTGCACAACATGTACTTGCAGCCCTCCTTTCAATGTCACCAGTGTCTGTTTGTTTAGAAAGAGATCAGGGAGGAAGGTACTGTTTTAAGCCTGTCTCCAATGAAGTTGATACTGAAGTCCACAAATTATTGTTTCCTCGTCACTCTTTCTTGCTTGCTCTTACTGCTCACAGGGCCAGAGCAGTTTGCTGTTCCCTTACCGAGACACTGAAGGCAAAGGTGGTGGAGATGCTGCTGGGGTCAGAAGACTGAAAAGTTGAAGCTGACTTGCTGAAAGACATCTTACTGCATCTGAAAGATACCTTTGCTTCTTTGCATAACCCCTAGGAAATCCATTGTTGTCTTTGAAGCTGACAGACTGTTGTTTGCTTTAATACATAAGCTTTTTCTATGCTTGCTCTCTGGCATACATTGTATAGGCACCATAATTGATTTAAAGGGTTTTTCATCTCTGAGGTAATCCTTTTCCTGAATGCTTAAGAGAAGAATGTTAGAGGCTGCTGGTTAGAATTTCTGGGGGGAAAAAAGTCCCATAGATGTGTTGTATTTGTTTAGGAATAAATGATTTTACAGTATGACTTAGTGCTTAATGCATTCTAGTTTTCCCTCGCAGGAGAAACAGTGATAAGAAGAAAGGTTATGTGGAGGGGAAAGCAAAAGTAGTGTGTCTCTTTGCACAGTTAAAACAACAACAATAACAACAAACTATCTCAGAGGGTAGAGCAGCAAAAATATGTGATTTTAGTGAATATCATGGGGTCAGAAACTGTATTTCTCTTTGTGTGATCTTGATTAATTGCAGTGCATCCCTTGTCACCATTGAATACTCCTTCAGTGACCATCCCCAGTGCCTCCCTTTTTTTAGCTCCTACCATGCAAGAACTTTCCTTTTCATCACAGTGCCACTTGCAGATGTTAAAGTCAAGCAGCTACACACTGTGGATATGTATAGATATTTCTGCTGAGTTGTTGTTCTTCCACTGATCCAGAAACTAGACTGAAGCTGCAAAGGAACAAGAGAAGAAAAACTTCCCATAAGCACTTCCATCTACTGATTTTCCCCTCTCTGAACCAAAATTTCTAGGGTTCAATGCTTTTGTAAGAATGCCAGTTTGGCACTCTAAGCAAATAAATGAGGGGAGAAAAACTTGAAACCAAAAAAATGTCATGCTTTTAATTAGAAGAGGCCTGGCTTTGTAATCGAAATTTTTATCCTCAGCAGTATGGATATCTTAAAACTGTTCCCTTAAGGGTTTCTTGGTAGAGACTTTCCAAAAGGCTCTTGCTAGTCAGTAGTCTCCAGAGAAAATCATGCCTAGCTTCTAGACAGTAAACAACAGTTCAGTCCCACAGGGTCTAGGGTGATCGGGATAAAGTTAAAATAAAAGCAATGACAGGAAGGACAATCCTTCCAGAGCGTCTGTGTACATGTTCATGTATAATGGTGGCTACAAATACTTTATTTAACCTTAATGCAACCTCAAGCAAAACAATTTATGGGATAAATTGGGCTACAGGTGCATCAGACTATGTCTTTATCAGTCCTTCCAGGATTTTAAATAATTTACTCTTTTATCCTGTTCTCTCTTTGTCTTTTAGTGCTCCATATGTTGTCACAGTGATGAGATAACTTTGTTTATCCAGAAATAAATTTTAAATGTATTTATAATTGTGTTGCTCTTCATCTCTTCTTCTTCCTGAGGATCCAAACAATAGGACAGTAATGCACATCCTGTACATACCCTAATGCATGTCGACTGCTGAAGAAATTGTTTTTGCTAACAAGTTTTCTTTTTACTTTATGTTGGCACTGCAATTCTCCAGTAGCAGGTTTACTAACTGTGCTGTGCTCAATTTTTCTTCTGAAAGAATTTTCTTTTTTACTCTCTTTTATTATTTCTAGATGCAGAAACTCAAACTTTTAAAGGAAACCACGATTCTTTCTGTTAACTGGCAGTATATTTTGCACACATAGTGGCTATAAATCACAGGGGAGTTAACAAACTTTCATTTTATATCAACAGAGGCTTAGATGTCCCAGACTGTTAAGCCTCAGCCAACTTGGTGAAAAGCCTGCATGTGCAACACACCACAACTGAGACATACCTGAATGAGCTTGTGACCTCATAGCCCAACCTCAGCATTGCACACCCCAGTGAAGCTGCCCTGGGGCTTAGCCAGCTTGTCTATAGCAGCCTGAGGGTCAGGAAGCATGCTCTGTGTCCACACATGGCAGTGTGGATCCATAGGCTCATTTGCATATTTAGCAGTTTTTGTATATTTATTTTTACCTCTAACATTGAGAAATCACTACTTCTTTGGAGTGTTACTTGGCTATTCTTAATGGATCACAGTCAGTTTATCTCTTTGGAGGTAGCTCTGAGTAGTAGTTACAGGCTAGTATACTGCTGGGTAAGAACTTACATTTTGTGATTACTAGTACAATACACATAACAATATATAAGAAAAAAATTTCACAGCTCAAGACTGTGGCAGATGAAAATAAAAAAATATTTTATGTCATTGTTACCCGGACCTCAAAATAGTATTGTTCTGTAACAACTAAAACTCAAGAAATTAGGAGAAAAGCTAATGATATGGAAACATGACTTTTTAAATTCTGTTCTTTATCCTTTGCCTCTGATCTGAAGTCTCTGAAGCTGGAGCTGTGCTCCTGAGATATCTCAGTAGCTGATAACAAATATTGAAATTTCATCTCCAAACATGATGTCAAATAAATTCCCTATAAAAGCTGCATAGCACCCTGGAACAAAGGATATATAGCTGCTCTTAATCTAGAACTGCTCTAATCTGAATGACGGAATATGCTTTTTAAAATCTTCAAAAGTAGCCTTTTCTTCTCATTCACTTTAGCAACCAATTGTTATTTCAGCAAATCAGCACTTAGAGCTCTCTGTAAAGTTCTTCATGCACTACCTCTTCTGTCATTCCTGCATATTTGTTTGTGTGTCTGTGAGGATGAGGGGGTCTTGCTGATCCCACTCTGTCCACTTGTTGAAAATTCATGATTAAAATTGAGATCCTTGATCCATCTTCCTGCTTGATGGAGGGAAATGACTGTTCTTACTCTTCTTTCAGCATTGAATATGTCCTGTGGGATTACCTTGTTTTCACTGCCATGATGTGGGTGGAACTCCTTCAAATCCACACTTGCAATCAGCTCAAAGCAACAGTCCTGTCCTATTTGCAGCCTACATTTCTTCCCACAGATTGTCCTTGGAATGATTTTTAAAAGCATCTGGCCATATTCTCTTCTCTGTTGTTACAACTTGTTGATAATGTTGGGATTATGCTGTAGTTGTTTTGCAATCATAATGAAATTGGCAATGACCTAGTGATGGAACGGAGTAACTGCAGATGAACAAGCTTCACAGCAGTGAACATACACTGAATGCATGGCATAGAATGACTGTTGCAGACATAGGTAAACTTTGTTTTGTGCTACCTTGCCAGCACAGGTATTTACCATCATGAAGGAATTGCAGACTCAAACTCAATTTCATTGGGATTATGTGTATTTCTTCTTATTTCCAATTAGTGCCAGCTTGTATTGTGTCTAAGATACAAAGCTAGGATTAGATTTCCCTGCCCCTACTATATCTACCATGATTTACTCTGAGAATCCCCTTTTCCCATGGAATTGTCAGTCACTGTGTATACTGCTGCTCTTCATTTAGTTACTGGTGACCATTTATGTTAATTTTTTTCATCTACCTTTGCACAATAGCTGTTACTAATATTATTTTAGCTTTCATGTTGTCTCCTTGACAGTGGATTATAATGAGTGTATTGTTGTCTAGGGCTGCATCTCGAGTTCTTGCAGATTGAGGTTGAAAATTTACTTCCTGGTGGTTCTCACTACTTCAATCCTTCATCAGATTACTTTGCTAATTATGTAGAGAGAAGTCTATTTCATTGGTAAATTTTCACACTTGTTTGTGAATCATAACTTGAAGTCTCTCTATCTCACATAGGAACACAGAGGACAGGCTGGCGTGCTGGCTCTTTTCTGTGGTGCTGCACAAGGACACCCTGGATGTTGCTTCCAGCACTCAAGCAAACTGTACTGGGCCACCAGCAAATGGTCTTTTCACTCTGAGTGATTTGACCAACACATGCATGATGGCAAATTTCCTTAAGGAAAAAAAATTCAAATAAATAATTTTAAAGAAGAATATTTAGCTAAAGAGTTCATAGTGTTCCTAAATAATGTTGCATGTTGTCTTATTTCAGAATGAGGAACAATGGTGTTATTTACAGAAAAATCCAGGCCAAAATCCAACAGAAGATTTAAAGGAAAAAAAAAAGCTGCCATTTATTGCATGTTGTATATCCTTTAGTATTGACTCAATATTAATAAGTTTACTTCTCAGTAATCACATTTTGAATTTTGTTTTTCATTCCTAACTGGGACAAGTGAAAGTACATTTTCAATTTCTTGCAGGATGTCTTTGTTCCTTCCAAGTATTTTCATTGAGAAATGTAGAAGTTAATTTATATTTGAATATTTTATTATTTTTAATGTAAAAACCTCTTACCATTTATTTTTTATTGAAATATATAATCTCCTATTTAATTTTTTCAAATATTTTTCCTAATCACAGTAACTGCACCTTGCTGTAATAAAAACAATTCTTTTCAGATGGTGCTAGACAGCAGATGTTCTCAGCAATGTAAAATTAGGAAAATACTGTTACAAATTATAAATATAGATATTATATTATACATTACTACAGCTAATCTAATCTAACGTGCAAATGAACCCCCCATTAAATATAATCTTCAAAACCTTTAACTGTCCTACAGTACTGAGAAATTACTTTAGGTCTTTTTGCTTGTGTATTTTCATCAACAGGACACTTTCTCCAAAATGATGAAGCCTTTAGATGAAAGCAGCACCTTTTCCCCAGAAAAATGAACATCTTTCCTGACTCTGTCAGCATGTTTTCTGTTAGTAAATATCTGGCTTGGTTGGCATAAATTGCCCTTGAGAAGATCATCTTGAATAAGATTTGTCACATTCTACATATTGCTGAAGTCATTCCCCTTCATTTTGATAAAATTAGTGTATCGTCTTCTGAGGGGTTGTGGTGCTGACAGAGGAAATGGTCATGTGTTCACAAATCAGCAAAGTCTGGGTATTAGTCAGATTTCTGTCCCAGAGTGCTGCAGTGTTTCAGCTTTTGCTAATACGTATCTCATAATTGCTGTGTTTGAAAAGTGGATTAAACTGTGAAAAATTAAAAATAATTTCCCACTAAAATGACTTTGAGCTGCTAGTGGTTCTGGTTCCAGAGTCTGGGAGAAAGAAGGTAAAAAACCAACCCTACTGCCTTTATCCTTCAAAAACCTGCTACAAAAGGGAGTTAGGCACTTCCCAAAAATATTTTTGTGGATCCAAACCTTTTCTAGCTAAATAACTTATCCCTTTGAAGAATGCCTTGGTGACCCTCTGTGGCTTTCGTACTGCAGAACTTTGTACTTATTTTCTGCTGAACAGAGCAGAAAAATAGCTCAATTTGGAGGATAGAAAACCGTCTAAATAAACTATGCTTCAACAGCATGACCCCATTTCTTCTCAGTACAATATCATACTCTCTTAGTGGAAGCATTCTGGTTTCAACACAGTTGTGTTCATTCTTGTTCCTGGTAGTGGAAAGAAAACCTTAAAAGCAGATACACCTCATAATAATTATAAAGCCTTCTTTGCAAACCAATGAGCCATAAGCAGGATACTGACCATACAGTGACTGCACATCTTTCCTGACCCCTGAGACAGCAGTGAAGTAACTCACCTCAGTTTCACTTATTTTGAAAGAATTGCAACAAAAGCTCAGAAGGGAACTTAAACTTAAATTCCAAAGGAGAACTTTAACTAAAGTTTTAAATCCAAACTTCCATGGCCTTTGGAGAAATATGGATTTGGATTGATTATTATTTCTTTGGTGGCAAACTCAGAATTCTGTTCTGCCTCATAGAAAAATATATACCACTGGCGGGGTTTTATTATGGCTTTTTATTTCTTTTTTTTTTTTCTGGTTGGTTGGTCTGGATTTTTTTTGGTCTTTTGTTTTGTTTCTTCAATTGTGTTATCTAAGATGTGTCTAATTTTCACGGGCTTTCTCTTCCTGGTTCTTCAAAAAGATTTCCAATCTACTTTCTTGAGTTTCCATTTAAAGCATTGTAAGTATTAAGACAATAGAAATCTGTTGACATTACTGAAATAACTTGAAGACTGGAAAAATTAGTGTTCATGTTCTTTCAGACAAGGAGTGTATTTCTTTCTCAGTTCAGTGGGAAAGCCTAAAATGACTTCATTTTCCCAGGATGGAGGCAGTGTTTTTGCTGTGATCAGATTTTTCTCACTGTTCTCCAACATTTTTTCATATATAGGTAAAGCTGCCAGTAGTAATTTAAACTCTTCCATTTTCATTAGAGAAAATAAGGAATTATTGCACAATTCTTATGGCTCAAATAATGTATCATTTTAATGTATATCTGTCTCTCAGATGGGCATGGTAACAAACATGTGGGGGTAAAAACAGCTCAGCAGTTTTTGCCATTTATTGCTGCAACTGGAGATAGAATGCATAAATAACAAACTGTGACTTGCAGAGCAAAACCAGTGTATGGACATTTTTTATTAACAAAACACTGATGCTCTTTAAGTTCACAAGTTCACACGTGTTCTGTTTGTGCTATAGGTATTACTGAAAGTGTTTCAGATTTTTGGTTTTTTTAAACAACCAAGCACTTTTGTTTATGATTTTAGTGTTATTAAGGTGATTAAATATTTATTACAAGATAATTGCTATATATATAAGAAAATTGAGAGCTTTGATGCTGAAAAATTACTAAACATGAAAATTTCTTAAAATATCTTTTATGAACTACAGATCAAATAATGAGGAGACTATTTTATTTTTTTGCACCCAGGATAATTTCTAACCCATTTTAAACCCAAATATTTTTATTATTTGTTTTAACTTAAAATTAACTGTGCTCTAGCCTAGTGTGGATTAAAGTCACAGATGTAATCAACAGGATGTAAACTGCGGCCGCAGATATGGGACTTTTAAGTGCTAAGCACCACAGACATTGCCCCTAACTTGTAATCACATGTTTAATTTTTAACAGAGAGGAATGAAACCATCTATTTGACTGTCAGGATTGGATTTGGAGTATTTTGCAGATTTTGTATTTCAGGCCTCAGACTGCATGCATTATGTTGTAAAGACTAGAGGAAAAGTATTTTTTCTGGTAAAATGTGCTTTGCAGTGTTGCTTTATGCTGTGGTGCAGTTACCTAGGAAGGGAATGGATGTGACAGTTCTACTTATAGCTTTACCCTACTTTGTCAAGGCACGTTGTTTATTTATTTCGTCTTAAAACTTTCTGTTATAAAGATCTCAAATAACTAAACACAGACTGCATAGTACTGAAATCATGAATGTTGAAGGTTAGTTGTGTAATAAACATCAAAGCTGTTAGAATTAGAAATTAATTGTGCATTCCATCACACATGCCATCCAGTAACTTTAGTTCTGGCTATAGGTACCATGTTTGCCCTTGAATAAGTGGAAAGGTCTTTTTTGCTATTGAACTGCTGCAATTTCTCCATCAAACCACCTCATCCAATCCCTCAGCTTTTCCCTGCCTAAGAGATCCAGGTTTTAGTGTTTTTTTTACTTTAACTTATCCATAACTTCTTCATTATTTCTATTTGCACTTGGAGCATGGTAATAACATATCTTCTGGTATGAAATGTATTTGGATTAAATGTTTAGGCTAGTGAAAGGTAATGTGAGCACACTGCATACTCTTTTGCTATTCTCTCTCCTACCTTAAAGAGACATTCTTGGGAAGGGCTATTCACTAGCAACATAAGATGCATGCATTACTGTCTCATTATGATAAATCAAAACTGGTTGTGTTATGAAAAGGATGCAGAAATAACCTCCCACTTTAGTTTTTTTTAAAATGCATGGCTGACTTGATGACCAAGACTAACATTTATCCTGTAGTTCATGTGTAAACCAATCTAAGTGAGCTATAATTCATGCCAGAAATATTGCCCAAAAAGTGGTGTGAATGCCTGGTGAAAATCACAGTAAAACTGGGTATGGTCACCAAGCTTGAGAATTTCCAAATTTCCCTGGTGATAATTTTCATGTTATTGATACATGTTGAGAAAAACTTCAGTATACTTTTCAGAATATCTTTGGTTCTTCTAGTAAGAAAAGGAGATTAACTGGTACAAGAAGGAGTGGTTGGCAGCCCAAGTCCCTGGGGTCTGTAGCTACTTCCCAGGAAAAAAACAACAGCCATGGGCTAATCTGATCTCTTGTCAAGCAGAGAGAAAGGAACAAGCTTTGACTCAAAGAAATGTAAAAAGCATGCATTGGCTCCTCCTCAAGTTTCCTGGGTTAAAAACTAAATGTTCTAAAGCTTGATAGTTTTGGTTTTCTCTTTCAATAATTTTTCAAACTTTATGGTCATTTGAGAAATCCTAAGTTCACTCACTACACTGAATTTTTTAAGGCATAGGCTCATTAAGGTCCCCCTAACCATCCTTTTCTCCAGGCTAAACACCCCCAGCTCCCTCAGTTGCTTCTTACAGGATTTGTACTCCACACCCTTCTACAGTAACATTGCTCTTCTCAGGACTCGCTACCGTTTAAAACAGAAAATACATTTCTTGTGTTTAATTTTGTTTGCATTTTTTTTTATATATTGGGTTTTTTGTTTGCTTTTCTGCTTCCTAGCTCTGAAGTGTAATTCTGAATTGGATAGCTATTCCCCAGGGAAAGTAATTAGTCTCAAGTTAACAGCATTTGTACTTGACCCATAAGTGTTATTTTCTTATTGTGAAAATGAGTAAGAAAAAGAAGTAATTCATAGCTATTTCATTATTTATTCTTGGAGTTGTAGCAGAAATGCAAATTGTATTTCTGAACACAATTTAAAAAAATACTGTAGAATGTAGAATATGGCTGTGATGACTGCTTTTTTTCAAATATAGTTGTGCATTTTACCTCAGAATGCAGATTTATACAAAGCAAACATGGTAACATATCTAGGGTTGGGTGCCTGTTTTCAAAAAATTTCTTACACTGTTTAATTAACCATTCTTATTTCTGAAATAAATCACTCAAGCCACTGTAACAAATAAGTGGAACAGTTTATCAGCATTCTTTGAAGTACTATTGCTTCAAGCATGTAAAGCTAATGAATCTGTCTCCTAAAAAATACATTTCTAGTGGCTGGGGGAGCACCACTTGCTTTTTTAAACTTTTTTCTGCATTGCAATTGATATCTTCCAGGCTAATGGTACCAGCAAGTGAGTAGCTAAGTTTCTAGTGTGTTAAACAATCTTAAGGTCTAAAGATCATATGAAAAGCAAGTATCGCAGCTTTTATAATTACAGTTTTACAGATGGGCAGGGTTTTTTTGTTTATATTGGGTGCATTTTTGAACTAACCTTTGTAATTTTACTTGAATTAGTGTTTTGATGAGCTTGGAAATTGAATATCCAGATTTATTCATAGGAAAAGTTATGCTGCTGTCTTTTACTGCTAGCTTTGGAGGAAAAAAAAATTGATTCTTGAATTGATTTCTGTTCACAAATGTGCTGTGATATGATGGCAGATGACCAAATCAAAATCATCATAAAATTAAGAAGAATGTATAATAGTACAACAAAAATGTACAGATTTATTCCATGTAATAGTATGTAGCTGCTAACTCTTCAGTAAACCCAGCTGGTCTCAAGCATCACTACACCTAGAAAGTTATAGGTAAGCCTATATATGAATTATTTGGATGAAAAACCAGAACACTTTGCCAAGACTGCACTTGCAAAAAATCCACCAAAACCCCAAAAAACCAACAAACCACAAAAAAAACCCCAGCAGGGAGTACAAAATGTATGTGGAATGTGTGTCACATCACAGTTGTAAAGTAGACTCTATGTGTGGTCTGAGTTGAAGTAGAAACACAAAATACAGCGACAAAGGAGGCAACATTTCTTTGCATGTATTTTTTAATGCTTCCAAAAGTTCTGAATGTATAGCAATGCTAAAGATTAACTGCTGCTAGAATATCTCTTGAGATGACTCAAAAGATACAGTATGGAATCTTAAATGCAGAACAGAAACAGGGGAAAACCTGAGCTTTCTTCTCACATCCTTGTCTCCTCCAGTGGTCTGTTCATGAAATCTTGGATTGCCTGGTGTAGGGGTAACCATTTATTAATTGAAGCTTTCAAAGCTGTAATCCACCTAGAAGAAATTAAAGACCAACAATTGTCCCTGATCAAGTGTTATGTATGCATTTCTCTGCCCTTTGAGACACAACTTTAGTAAGTGGAATTCAATTCTATTACTATGTCTACTCATAATCATTGGATTGGAGAGATGCAGAAGGTGGAGGAGTTGGCTACAAAAACAATACAGCTTAACAGCAATTTTCCAACATGCTGAAAAGCTTTGTCTTCTATTCATTAAATTAAAGCCTAAGTAGTGTAATTAATAGGCTTTAGGTAAAAACTCCTACAGATGTTGGAATTTGACTAGATTATGGTGAGGGAATTTGCCTTCAGAATGTGTTTCCATTGCCCAATTTGCTTAATTAAATTACAATGGTCATTGATCAAAGTCAATAATTCTTGGGAATGAGAAGGATATACACTATACTTTCACTAATGAGAAGTGCCATAGCTATTGTGTTCAGTACAATCACCCACACATAATTGTGAAAAACACCTTATCCAGGTTTATTTCCAAACCTCTGCAAGCCAGCCTTGCTGTTGTTCCAGCATTGAAAAGAACAGAACTGATGACTCACATGTTACAGGGTATGTTTTACTGCAGTTTGACTAAGGCTACTGCTAAAGGGAAATCTAGAGGGAAAAGTAACAACAGACTGCAAAGTTGTCACTAGATCTTCCCAAGCTACAGAGTTCCTGGTCTCCTAAAGTCTGGTAAATAAAGTGGGAAAAAAAAAACCAAATTAAAAATATTTGGTTTACCTTTTGTTTTCATTTACATTTTCTGCACATAAGTAAAAAGTTTTAAATTCTTCGGATGGAGGTTTGAGTTCAATGACAGATTTCTTGGAGCCCAGGGACTGCTCACTCACAATGTAGCCCTGCAGGTAAAGGCCACCTGGATAGAATAAAATAGTATACATTATATATATTGCAGATACCATTGATAGAATTACTGCCAATTACAAGCATACCAACAAATCTGGCAAACTGGATTTTCAGATTGGTGCCTTCACAGAGTTTTATATACTTTATATTTAAAAATCTGAAAGTCCTGTTTCTTTTATGAAAATTGATCTCAACAATGCTAAACACGCTTCTTATCTATCTAATAATGAACAATAAAGATTTACTTAGCTTTTCATTAAATAGGAAATGGCAAAATATTTTTCCTACTTTTTGACTGCCATTAATGAAGCTGCCTCTAGCTACTGTAAAGTTCTTTGGAAGAGGGGCTCTTGTCACTGATACTTTCTTTTTTATTCCTTTAAAAACTAAAGGGATAAGAATTTCAACATGAAAAATAATGTGCCCCAAATCAGTTTTGATTACTGCTGCTGCCGTTAGTAACTGAGGTGTCATGGCAGACCACATTACCCGGCTGTGAAGGAGACGCATTAGACAGAACTTGATCTTCTGGGCATTTTCATGTTAACTGTTTTTGCTTTGTTCTTTTTATTTATTTTTTTGCTTCAGACTTTACTGCAGTGCAACTTAAGGTGTAAGTTCATTGTATACACACATGGTAAATAGTCAGAAACATCTGGAGAAAATGGTCTTTATTTTTAGGGAGTCTCATATTTAGGTACAACAGCACCAAATTAATGTTCTAGCATCGAGAATGATATAATAGAATGAGAATATGTGGTGAAAATGGAAAAGAAATGCACTAACAAGAAAAAAATGCTCTCATATAGAAGAATTTTTATGTGGCAGGATATTTAAGCACCAAAAGAAAATATTTGGCAGTAGGAACATAAGCTTCAGGGTCATAAATGCATAAAACCTAATTTCTGGATTCCTGATAATTCATTGTTTTTCTCTGTGAAAACCTTAGCTTTGGTTTAATGTAAAGAGGAAATCCCTAGTCATTTTGTAAGTATGGCCTTGGGCAGATGAAGAGGGTAGCACTCTGAATTGCTGCTAGCATAGTCCAGGGTAAGGAAGGAGAAAGGGCATTTGCATAATATCCACAGATGTTTTATTCAGCCACGTGGTGAGATGTTCAGGTTCCACCAACCACACTACAGGGGCCTGGGGGCTGAGCCTGGTCTTGGGGCAGTACAAAGATGAGGGCCAATCAAGGAATAGGGAGTAAGTGTGGCTCAGGATGGTAGGAATAGGGGAAGGAGCCAATGGGGTCTAACAGAGCTTTTTGATGGAAGGTTCTTGTGTCTCTCTAGACCAGAGAATGCCCCCCAGGGTCTCCACACAAGAGTGTTATGCAAATGACAGAAAGTGGACTACCTTCTGCCTGATCATAATAGCATAAGTGCTAAGAAATATTTTCCCTTTTGGTCTGAAGACTGGCTAGTGAGTAAAAACAAAAGTATTTTCTTTCTGGTTCTTCTGACTGCCAGCTCCCTTAGCACAGGGAGGAAGCACTTACAGGTCCTCAGTCATCCCTTCTCTGTGTGTGAAGTAAGCTCTGCTTGCAATTGACCCCCACAGCATCATTTGCTGCTTTGAAAGCAGGTATCCACCCTCTCCTGCTGTGGCAGAAGAGATGGCAGCTTTAGCTGCAAATGGCTGTGGTGGCATCCCAGACCACAGGCTCTCCAGCAGTGGGAAACTTCTGCAAATTGAAGGATGGAATAGCTTTAACAAGGTCATGTGAAAGCCTGGTAGTTTCAGGGCAACCAGTCAGAGTTCATGATATCTGTGGATACTTCCTAACATGCAGGATTTGACAGCTTTCAGGAGACTACCATCAGTGGCACTGCCTCAACCCATCATAAAGTACTTTAGAAGGGTGAATCTTGTTTCTGATAACTGCTCCTAAGGTAATGTGTGCAGAATAACTCCATTTCAGAAAGAAAAAAATAAAAATGTGGGAGGAAAAAATACTAGGGTCAGGAATTAGGTGGCTAGTGAATAAATAGAGACTGAGTCATTCACCTTCATGGAACAGCATGAATTTCCTGATAAGAAACTCCCATTAATTGTAAAAGTTCTACTTGGAAAGTGCAGTGAAACATTCCTACTACAATAATAAATTAAAATCTAGCAGCCATCCCTACCTTGGGCAGGTGTAGACCGGAGAGTGGCATAAAAGTACAAACAACCATCCTTCAGAATGCAGTAGTGCTGAATCCAGACATCTTTGCTCCTGTCCAGCTGGTGGAGAAGTCCCAGGCACTCGGGGTTCTTGATAGCCAATGGTGGGAGTGTAGTGTTATGCAGTGTGACATCTACCCACACATGGTTCTGTAAAGTAAGTACGTAATGAAATGTTCTGGTAAAAAATTTAGGAGGACATGCCAGTATGAAAAGACACAAGCTCTAGTCTTCTGCTAAGAAATTACCTTTTGCTGTGAAAATCTTTTGAAAAGTTGTGCTGGCTCTGGCTGGAATAGAGTTAATTTTCTTCACCGTAGCTAGTATGGGGCTGTGTTTGGGTTTTGTGCTGAAAACAGTGTTGACAACACAGGGATGTTTTATTTATCACTGAGGAGGGCTGAACTGATCCAAGGGCTTTCTGCCCTTCACCCCACTAGTAAGGAGGCTGGGGATGCACAAGGAGTTGAGAGGGAACTCAGCCAGGACAGGTGACCTTAAGCAACCACAAGGATATCCCAGAACATACAACATGCTCAGCATATGAAACTTGGGGAAGAAGATGGAAGTGGGGGGAAGTTTAGAGTGGTGGCGTTTCTCTTCCTGAGTACCCATTGTGGGAATCCATAAAATTAGAGGGTTTTTGGAAAGTTGCAAAAGGCAAGCCTTAGAGACAGCAGAACTGTGATTAGAGCTAAGCAGCAGCCATGAGATAGGTCATAATAATGCATAATAAGCAGAAACGTTATTTAAACTGTAGAAAAGCAAGGACAAATAGAACAATGATCTGTGTATTAACGCTTGTCTAGAATAACTCTCTAAGCTACAGAAATGTTTATCTAGCAAGATATTAGGAAGGTTAAAGCTTAATAATGGAGCTCTGTGCGTTGTGTTTTAAGGCTTACAAGCAGGTATTGTATTCAAAATAAGCAAGCATTGTTTTAACCAGAAGTACATGTGCTCATGGTGATTGGATAGAACTACTGTCAATGTGCTTTTGCTTTGTGTGATTGGTCAAGAAACTTTTACAGTAAGTTGCAACATTAAGTTCTTGGTCTGCTGCCTGAGATGTGAGCTGCTGGCATCTTCCCATTGTCATAGTCATGTAATGAGACTGATGCTGAAAAATAAAACAGCTCAAGGCACGCTCCACAGCAGCCCCATCCCATTCATGATCTGTAAATAGCCCCCGGCCGGCAATACCCATTACATGTGACGAGGCCCTACTCTTCTGGGGATGGCTGAATACCTGTCCAGCCATGGGAAGGGGTGAATGAATCCCTTGGTTTGCTCTACCTCTGTGTGTGGGTTTTGCTTCACCTATTAAAACATCCTTATCTCAACCCACTAGTCTTCTCACTTTTAGTCTTCTGATTCTTTCCCCCCCTCACGCTAGGAGCTAGCGAGTGGGCAGCTGTGTGGGGCTGAGCTGCTACTGGGGTTAAGTAACAACAAAATTCAATGCTGAAAATGAAATTACTGTGTATGTGATAGAAAATATCCAAATGTCTAGTCTCTTCTTAAAATAATGATTTGCCTTTTCTGCACCTATTTTATTTTTCGGTACGTGTTTTTTAGGTACAAACAGGTCTACTTCACAGCTGTATGAAGTTTTTTAAAAAAAATTGTCGTGTTGATTGCTTGATCTCAGTGGTCTTTACTCTATAAAATCTGGCAAGAGAAAACTCACCATCTGCTCTTTGGGTTCCAAAGAAAATGTCATGGGATACTGCATTCCCACTTGGATGGAAGCACTACCACACACTAAATGTTTCCCTTCCCTTCCCTTCCCTTCCCTTCCCTTCCCTTCCCACAACCTTCCCTTCCCTTCCCTTCCCTTCCCTTCCCTTCCCTTCCCTTCCCTTCCCTTCCCTTCCCTTCCCTTCCCTTCCCTTCCCTTCCCTTCCCTTCCCTTCCCTTCCCTTCCCTTCCCTTCCCTTCCCTTCCCTTCCCTTCCCTTCCCTTCCCTTCCCTTCCCTTCCCTTCCCTTCCCTTCCCTTCCCTTCCCTTCCCTTCCCTTCCCTTCCCTTTTTTTTTACTGTGTTGTTAATGGATGAATGCATGAGTGATCTTTCTGTATGTCCAGTGTTGGAAATTTTATCTAACTGTTTTATGCATTCTACACTAAAGATTGACTCTTTTGATGTGTTTTGTTTGTGTAAGCCTTTATTATTCTTTTTGGCTCAGGCTGTTTTAATTTTTCTTTAGGTTAGGATTCACACTTTCAATTATTTGATCTATTTTTGCTGTTTTCAAGTGTGTGGATTCCTTCATATTGAGAAGTGCTCAGGAAGAATATACTTGGAAACTAGTTTGGTTTCGCACTTATAACCTCATGTGAAAGCTAAAGCCACAAGAAATATATGTTCAATCAATTTTACATCAAAAGGTACTAAAGCATCAAGAAACACCATTCACTGTTTTTAAACCTATCATGAAATACTGCTGAAGGAATCACTCATATAATTTCTTTTCACTCATTAATGCAGCTTTTAATTTGTACCTTGCAATTTTCATATTTTTATAAAGGTGGTTTGTCTATAGCAAGAGAGTAGGACTCACAGGGCCAGGAAAGGGCAGACTAAAATGTCTTTGACCTCCATGGTTCAAAGTCTGGAAATACTAAAGTTAGCTTTTCAAGTCCCATTTCAGGGGTCAGCCAGTGACCATTGATACTGAATTATGCTGGGCTGAGTAACATCTCCAAGTAGCAGCTCAAGATCAATTATGACTGCATTTTTCCCAGCCACAGGGGCCAGCAAAGAACATAACAGTGTAAAGAGATGGTTAAGTCAATTTTTATCAACATACTTATCTTTCTTTATCTCTGAAAACACAGAAAATAAGAACTCAGCAATCATGTCTCATTGTCACCCAATATTCTGTTGGAAAAAGTGGGTTGCCTGCAATCAAGGCAGAAATGTGGGGAATACTTAGGAAGATATGGGTCTTCTCTTCTTTTACACTGAACAGAATTACCTAAGGCTTAACACAAGGCCTTGCTTTCTGCCTGCTACAATAATTTCATGTTATGATTCGAAACCAGCCTAAATCTGCTCATATCTGGAGAGGAAGTATTTTGATTAATTCCACCATATTGCAGCAAAGCATATAAGCTGAGTCATAATTCTGTATATGGCTCTTAGACTGGGAGTAGTTTACAGCCCAACAGAACAAAAGTGTGCCGCTTCCATGTTGTCTGCATCTGACCATGTACAAAGACAGCTACTCTCTCTCTCAGTCTTCTGCATAATCTGCTGTACACACACTTCTCACCTAAATACAGCATTACCTGATGGATGGGATGCACTGCTTTATCCATAGCCTCCAGCCATCTGTAATATGACAAAAAGTGAGAATAGATTAGTCTGGTAGATCAGAACAAATGTGCTTCACTGCCTCTTCTAATTCTTGCTGACATATGCAGCATCTAAAGGGATGCACAATTTTCAGGACATATTTAAGGCTTTAATTCAGAAAACGAATGGATTAAATCTAAATAAACATTACTGGCTCTCCAAAATTTAAATCACAAAGCTTGCTGTGTAACTTATTGTAATAAATAAAGGCAATACTGCAGACAGGAGAATCTATATATCAAAATGTATAGTTCAAATATAGTTCAACTTGTCAGGATAAATGATTACTCTCCTTGTCTTTGTTATAATGTAGACAATGAATTAGTGGGAAATGTAAAAACCCTTTAAAATATTATGGGTGATTTTAATCTCTTTGTTTTGTCATCTGTTATCTTTGGGAAATGAAAAACATTATTTTTAAATTCTAACTCTGTGTCAAACCTACAGACATGGCCTCTTATCAGAACCAACATGTTTTTGTGGCACATTTGCATTTTAAAATACTAAAATGAAAATGTGACAGAAAAGGAGATGAAGATGGGATTGTATTTATTACCAGCGCTATCCTTGTTGGGCAGAAGAGAGACTGATAAGCAAGTTTACATCCACAGGAAAACTTATATTTCCATTTGATATAAAAGCGGGAGAGAAGGCATGAGAATAGGGGTGAAGTTTTTGTTCTCAGGATAAATGAAGAAATCAGGGGGGTAACACAATGTGAATGTTAAAGATTTTATTTAAAGAAAAAAAGCTATGAAACTGAAAAATAATTTTTGAAGCTTCTGCAACTGAGAAATAGAAACATTATCTTCCCTTAAATTGCTGATAGATTTTTAATTTTTTTCCCTAAGGATCAAGGTAGGTATTGTGAACATCCTCCAAAGATGCAACCTCCTTCTTCCCACACTGGAGTAACAAAACAGAAGCCATTAAAATGAAAGATTTCTTACCTCTTCATTTCTTGATTGGAAGTTGCACAGAAGTAGAAAATCCTGTTTCCAGCTTGAGGTATACACTTAAAAACAAATGGTTTACCCAGACTTGTGTCGACACCAATTTCTGCTCCTTCCAGCTTTGTTACTTCCAGGGGTCTGCACTTCCCTTCATCCTGCAATTAGAAAGAGAGAATGCTCAAAGTTCAGAGCTAATATGAAACTAATCAAACACCCTCTAAACTTATGTGTCTGTTTTTGCTCTCTTAACTGCTTTTGGTTCATCAGAAGCCATATCTGCATGCAAAAAAACTTTCTAGGTATGTGTATATATTCTAAACATTGAGGGTGCAGCTGAGTGATACCAGGATTTTCAAAGTGCACTGAAGAATTTAGGATCCTAGGTCTCTCTGATAAACAATGCAGTGGTTGCAGTTTGGTTTATGGAGAAACACTCATCTTATATTCATAGATACAGGCAAAAAATACTTATACTTGAAAATAGTAAGCATAATTTCAGTTCCTTTGCGAAGCTGCTGTAAATATCATTATGTTCATAAACCTTCCCACACAATTCAGACAACCTTCAATGCAGAGCACTTCAAAACCTTTTTGCTTGCTTCTGATTTTATCAAAGCTCTTTGAGACTGAAAGGCACTGCAAATGTCTTTCCAAGTGGTTCGCAATAAAGAGCCATTAAGCTCCTTTATGCACATGGGTAGGTGAAGCAGTTTATTTCCCACAATTTCCCAGCCCAGCTTTCCTTAAATACGTGTCGTAACTCAAAACAAAGGTGCACACATCTGGACAATGAACTCTGGCTGTGTTTTAAAAAATACTCTTAGCCCCTTTTCCTCGATGATCTGTGACCGGAGTTCTAACAATTGCATCAAATTTGGTGGGAAAAAAATTAAAGAAGAAAGTTAATACTGGGGGCTCTGAAGATCATGAGTGCAATCTGCAAAATACACAGATGGTGGAGTCTCATACAATAAAACTGGTTGATTCCTGGGAATTAATTAAATTTAGTCAGAAGGAGCTGAACTGTAACTGCCTGATGTAATTTTTTCTTAACCTAAAAATAAACATAAAGAGCTTTCCATGAAAAAAAAAATGCTCTTGTGGGAATTAAATAGTTAAATAATTGATTGCATTCTCACTGGCACATGGAAATATCACTTTGTTACACATAATTCTTCTGTAGAAACAAAATAGTCCCTAATAATGACAACAGTATAAATAAATATTCATGAATACATTTCTTCGATTTCTACACTTCCTTGTCTTCCTATTTTTTTAATGCCAAACTAATTTTTTTTAATGTAAAACTGAAGAAGATGAAGGCAATCCTGCAAATTGTCAGTGCTGTGTGACTACTTTACTTATAATGCCTTCAGACACAAAATAACATTGCAAAGACAGCATAACCAAAATGTGTATTCAGGTCCAAATCCCGTTCCTACAGTGAAGCACAGCCTGTGCTGTGCCAAGGAGGCATTCTTCAGTGGGATCCTGTCCATGGTCCTGAAGGCAATGGTCACTTTAGATACTGAAATGACTGATCACTATTACTGCATATCCCTATAAACCTATTTTGTAAACACTTTCTGTGGTGTCTAGAATGAATATAACTAGAAGTTCTGTGGCACCAAGAATTATTTCTGCCCACTGTTTTTCAAATACATTGAGGAATGGAATAAAATGGATTGGACGCATTTAAAGGGAGACAAAATGCCTTTCATTGAATGATAGAGAGCCGTGCTCCCTCTGATAATCTAAACCGGAGAATCATAGAATTGTTAAACTTGGAAAAGACATTCATAATGATCATGTCAAACCATTAGCCCAGCACCACCTTGTTCACTGCTAACACCATGGCCTATGTGTCACATCCACACATTTGTAAGGGGTGTTTTTTCACTCATGTGGCTTTCATGAATTCCTTTGGAAAATATCCCTTTGTTACAAGAATTCCACAAGTATATTGCTAAAAAAAATAAAAAATTATAGAAGTATTTTCTTACGCCTGAGACTAAAGTTCAATCCATTGATGATACTGCCATTATGGAACCTAATATAGCTATGTGATGCTGCCTGAGATGATCATGTTTTGTACAGATTTTAACTGCACTAACTCAGATTTTAGCTACTACTGTTCCATTCTGCACTAATTTTTTTTTTCTTTCCTCAAGGTTGTGATCATCTAGTTTATGAATTCTAGGCAGTCTTCAGTATCAAACATGGATGAAGTTTTCTAGGTAGAAGGCAGGAAGCAGGTGCTTCTCTGGTACGTGCTATTCCATGAACAGGAGAAACATCTGAAGTAACCATTCCTATACTGCTGGTTTTTCTAAGATGATCAGAGATTTAGGTTAAATGTTTCTGCAAAAGAAATTTAAAGTATTAAACAATGTATAATGATGAGAAACAGAAATCAGAAAAAAATAAAAATAGAAAATTAGATGTCTCCTTTCTATATTGTATCAAATGCTCATTAAGGTAGTGCATATAGTCCTATTCAATTTGGTACAATTCCAGAATTCCAGTTAATGCCATTCATAGTATTTCCTGAGTGATTCACTGCACTCAAGTTTTGTTCAAGCACAGTTATATATGCTATACAAATTAAGCTTCTTCATGTATCATTAAGAAGCACCTGAGAAAATCTATGCACATTTCATGCTATTAGTAGCAAAAAAATACAAAAAGTAATGACACGAGTAACTATGAAATGAACTTGAAAGTAATACACAAAATAGTCTACAACTACTAATAAGAGGGAATGAAAGCAACTTTACAGAAAACAATATCAAATCCCAGAAGGAATCTAAAAGACAATGAAAACTGAGCAGGGCTAGAAAGCAGAAAAGGAAGTCTTGGCTAACTTGGGAGACTGGCAGTAGGAAGTGTGAGGCAGTTGCCCTGAAGTCACTGGTTTAGATTGGTTTCAGGTCACTAGTGGCATGACCAAATTTTGACTGTCTTTCAAAAATATCTTCCTGGATGTCCCTCAGTGTTCTTAAAATAGACATCTCTTAATTGAGACAGGAAACAGAACTTTTTTTTTTCTTTTTGCTTATTTCTTATTTGCCTAGCTTTCTCCATCATAGCAGATGTGTCCACAACTATCGCTGGAATTTTCACCATCTATTATTTCTGATTTTCTCTGACCAGTTTCTCCTTGAGGTCTGCTGCTTCTTGCTTAGTATATCACTGAAAATTTCTTCTCCCTGTGCCTGTCTGTTTTTCTAATCACTGTATTTGTGGCAGGCTCATTTTTTGTTTCTTTAAGGAAATTACAGCTGAAGTCTGTTCACTTCTTCTTTGAGCTGGGCAGAGATCAATGCAGAGAAAAAATGAATGCTTTTTATGTCTTTCTTCCTTACATCTATTTCCTTTGCCCTCGAGGAAAGGCCTTGCGTATGTCAGTGAACAGGGAGCTCTAAACTCCAGAACAGTTTGTATGGCATTTTTTGCCAGTAGAGATGAATTTACTTAGTTTTTAATTTTGTTTTGCTTTAAATAATTTACATATAAACTAGAGAGAATATAAATACACTGAAGAACAAAACAATATGGAAAAACATTTAAAAGCTTCTTTGATTTGAAGAACCTAATTATCACACACCAAATAGTACTAGCTGTCAGATGAAATACAATCAAACGGTCTCATGGAATGGTTAATCTTCACATTCCAGTTGGTCCAATTGGTTCTTTCTAATTTGTTGCAATTAATTCCACAAAAGGTAATAAAAGTTTGCAAGACCAAGTCTCACAGAAAGAAATATTCAGTTAAAATTTTGAACAACTTGAATCAGATCAAATAATGTATCTGTGTATGACTTTCTCTGGGTTAGGGTATGCAATCTTTTAAGCCCAAATTAACACATATATCATCAGCTAGCATTATTTCTCATTTCTCAACAGAAATAATGCAGAGGATGTATTGGAGAAAATGGATTCAGCAGGTTCTTAAATGTCAACTGAAAAATACATTCTAGAGCCATGGGAGTCATGGTAAACGTTAAGAAATCTGATTATACAAAGGCTCTATATATAGTGGCAGCTTACAGACTATGGTGATACAGCTCCAAGCAAAAATGAAAAACAAGTAACAGTGATATCTCTGCAAGCAATGGCTTAGACCTAAATCTATTTCTAGCTAAGCCATTTATATAAAGTGATTAGGCTTAGCAATGAACACACAGGCTTGTTCAAGACAACAAAGGACTGCATATTTGCCATAGATTGAAATGCTCTCAAGGCTCTGCATATGGCATGCAGGGGATTTCTTTCTTGGTGTAAAAATTGGACTCCATATACCACAGAAATGAAAATAATTTAAAAGCATTTATTTCATTCTCTGTTCTATTCTAATGGAAACAGGGATATGACCTAACATCTAATGATTTAAGTGATGTAATAGCTTTTTACCAGGTTGGGGTGTAATTGTTTTGGATTATAAAAAATGCATGTCTGTTCTCACTGATCTGCCCTCAGCTTTGAGATACTTTGTCTTAATCACTCACATTATGCCTAAGGGCTTCCTAGAGGCATTAAACTTGGGAGCTTAACAAATGCAAATTATAATTCTCTTTTTAAAACTGACATTATTATATATGATTACAAAAAAGCCCATTCCTGTCCTTCAATGCTGCCACAGGAGGAGTGCTTTTCAAGACTGTATATTGTCCTTTTCTTATAATATGTTTCAGAGCATTACCAGCATGAACTGTCATGAAGGCCATTTCTCTGAGACTTGGGACTACACAGGAAAGTCAATTTTCTCTTTATTCACAGTTCAGTCTCTCACTTCAGCTGAATCTCTAAAGCATGCTATTTTCTATTGTCCGGGCAATAGTTTCCAACTTGACTATTCCTTCCAACGTAACTGCTCCTATTTCCTTGCTATCACAGCTTCTTCTTTTGACTTTCCTACTTGGAGTCCATACAAAATGCCGGCAACAAACCCATACTCTAGATCTTTATTTCTAACTACTATAGTTCTACATCATTCTTAGCTGAGGGAATAGGACAGTGAAATGGAATAAATTACAAAAGTAATACAAGGACCTGACAGAACTGGTTTGTCTAGAATGAATCAATCTCTGACATCTGGAAAGGAAGTCAGGATCTGTAATGTATCTCTGGAAAGGAGATACATTAATAACTCTTTCCTGTTGGAGACAGGCCTCTTTAGAGTTTCTCCTAGACTATAACCACAATGATATTTATTTCTTCATTACCTTTCAGGAGCTAAATTAGTTATCTGTCTTGCTATTCTCTTTACCAGGATCTACTTATGTCCAAAGGGCTGAAAACAATTCCTAGAAACACTGCAAGATAAAAACCAGATAGGAGCTTGTTACAAATATTTTTTAGGAAATTCTGGCTTTCACTGGCACCCTCACTTAGTGGTTTTGTAAAAGCCAGTATTAAATTTGTTGAACACCTTACATGGTGGATATTTGTAATGAGGAATTTTAGGAAACTAATTTTTCACTATAATGCCTTCTGAATCCTTGTGTTTTCCTATTAAGCCTCAAACACTGTTAGCACTCTAGCAGGTATTTCCCCATGATTAATGAATGCATGCTCCACAGTCTTTAAACCCCTTAATGGCCCATTTGTTCCTGGGTCCTGGAAATTATATTCCTTTTCTTTAAAGAAGTCACAAGACCAGTATTTTTTCAATCCTGAAGACTGCAACCAATTTTAAGGTTTTCAAGTTAGCTGTCATGTTCTAAAAGTGACTTGCTGATGACAGTTTAGAGATTTAACAGGTTGAAGTGATGCTCTGCTGCTGTGAGGTAGATTGTTTTTTCTATCTTATTGGTCTCATGTAAAGCTGATTAAGACTTATTTGTTCTATACTTCACTACAAACATTTTGTGGTTACTTTGCAGCCTCTTTACTGTGATGTGCAGCAAATGGTACTTTTAGAGTAAACGTTGCTCCTTTAAAAGTACCATTTCAATTTATCTGTAAAGAAAGGATCAGTGTGTGACTATGTTGATGAGTTTTCAGCTTTCCCTGAAAAAATGTGTTAAGTTCAAGCACAAGAAACTTGTCTGCTTATACTTGCCTTAGGGAAGGATTTAAGTGTATGTTCATATCTGTCTCCTCATAATTTCCAGACATCTTTCCTTTTAGAGAAAAACTGGGCATGTTGAAAAATAAGGATTTAGCATATTTGAGAAGATCCAGTGTTCTGGACAAAAGGGGATCAGACCTGCAGAATATATAGTGGAACTCCATGGCTGCCAAGTATAGGCAAAAGTAGTATAAATAATTTATTTCTGCTGATCTCAGTAATTTACCAAAACCAAGGTTCTAACACAAAAATATCTCTGCTCTGAGGTGGCAAACACAGCTACAACCACTGAAGTGAAAAAAATGTTTTAGCTACTGATATGGATTGTAGAGTGAAGGATTTCTGTTGGCAGCATCTTTTTGAGGGAAAAGAAAGTAACTTTGCATGGGAAATAACTGAATATTTTCCAACAGCTATCACTTCACCACTGTGTGATTGGCTAGAGATGACTCAAAAAGAGCAGCAATTACATGGGAGAGTCAAATATAAAAAACTCTAGGAATCTTCTTTTTAAGGTAGGTGGGAAGAGAAAAATTCAAGATGGATAATATCTGCTTGTAAATTACAATGATGAGGAAATCTAGCTCCCCGTGTTTTTTGATATGGACTGAAGCAGAGATGAATCGCCCTCTCCTTTCTCCACTACAAAACATTATATGCTGCATTTCAGGCTTAAATAAAAGTTGTCTTCTTACACAACTGGAAACCAGGCATGGCCTTGCTGGAGTCACTGGAAATACACCAATGTAAGCTGATGTTCTTAACAACAGAATGAAGATGAGTAAATTGATCATCCTGGCCTTTTTGCTGGATAGTGACAGCTTTTCCTGAAGTTTTTTTAAAATTCCTGAATTATTCTTGCCTTTAATGAACTATTTCAAAGAACTTCCTAGATACAGTAAGTGAAAATTTTTTTCCTCCAGAATGAGGCAAGATCAGGAACATAATATTGCCAATTTAATCATGCAGCTGGCATAAAAAATAAAAAGTTGTGTTAAAAGAAAAATATTATTTGTAATTCCTGTAGAAAAAAAAGTGGGATGAGCAGTCCTCTTTTAACATCCTGAGAGAAATCATACCAAAAGAAAAAAGTGCCAATGAGTACACTTGAGATCCCTCTTATTTCATTTGAGCATTAGGTTCTCTCAGTAGTGAAGAACTGTATTTGTTTTAAGTATCTTGCTCCCTCTCTCTCTTACTAAATGATTCTTCAGAGTACTCTGTAAACACATGAGGCAGTAAAGAAAATCCTTGTGTTTTCATCTGCTAAAATAACACCTCAATATTTCAGTATTCTGAAATGTATTCTTTGGAGTCCAGGGACAGAGAGCAAAAAACCAGCATGAAATAATTTAAAAAGTAATTGAAGGGCACTAGTCTAGGATAATGCAAGAAAATAAGCAGTATTTACTTGTATTTACTCTTTTAAAGAAAAAGCAAATGCACATAGTTTGCATGATTGAAATATTTATTTTCTTAGTGCAATAAATAAGGTAGTTGAGGAACAAATTAATTAAAAGAAGCCTACTAGTAGAAAGGAAGAAGTGAAAATGTAATTAAATCTTAGAGAATGTAAGATTATGAGGCACCTTCTAATCCTCACTCCAATTTATCTAACACTCTGTGATATTTAATTGATCAAGAACTGGAAAGTGTTTAAAAGTATAACTAGACATGCAATTTTTACATTTCAAGAGTTTGATGATGGATCTGGTTATGATAAAATGAAATCTCTTCAAAAGAATGTTTCCTACATGTTTGCATCTTTTTAGTGTGAAGTTTTTTACTTGGTTTTGTTTTGACACCAGAATAGCTAGCGCTGAAATAAAGCACTCGCCAGACTGTTTTGTTGCTTACCCAGTGGTTCTGCAGCATATTCCCGATTTTATGGCTCATATGTCTACCATGACAGATGCAGAGAAACAAGACTACCAGCTATTCTGCTGGAAATGTAAGATGCATAGAGAACTATAGAAGAACATTCAACAAGCCTCCTTTACACACTTCATGCAAAACCCTGTAGCATTGATGTTATGCTGCAAATACCATAAGTCAATATAGTTATCTGCAAATTTGAGTACAGAACTGCTACACTCCATAATTCAGGACACACTCCTGAATTCTGACTTCTCACCAACCACTCTCCTTACCTTCTTGTGTTTGTAATAGTGTAGGTAACCATTATGTTTCAGCACAAACCACCTCTTTCTCCAGCCCTTCAGTATTGCTGATTGTGTTCGTTTGTGCAGATATCCTCGGCAAGTAGGTTTGGGGGTGTTGGGGTAACGGCTGATGTCTGATCCCACTATCATCGTCAGGATATCAGGACCTAAAATATTACATGTGAAAACATAAGTCAAAACTACAGATGTGTCAGTATTTCTGAATACCCATATAGGTTAGGGAGAAAGAAGGCGGTGTTCTATACCACGCCTATACCACGCCCATGTCTTCCCAGTGGAGCTTCTAGAAGTAAAAAGAAGCAGAGCAGCTGACGAAGCATATTAAATCAAGTGATATTTGGCCTTCTTTTAACACAAATTCAGCAATGGAACTAATTTTGTGTTGAGAACTGGTAATGGAGCAGCTATCTGAAGACACGTCTAAAAAAATTTTTGTGACCTATTTTTGCCAGCAGCATCTTCGGTACTTGTCTATTTCATCAGTTAGGAGAAGTAATTTGAGTAATTTCATTGCTCAAATGGGTGTACATAAATCGAGGTTTAACGAAAAATTGCTAAAAATGCTCTTGGGGCACCTTCAGTCTCTGTCATTTTACATATGCTCTTGAGAATTCTTCATTTTCCACGGCTTGGACTATGGTAACTTTTTCTGTGCCCCTCACTGAGGAAGATGGCTGCTGGAAGCAAACCTGTGCTAAAGCATCTAGTTATCATTTGCAAAATGTAAGGACTCAGAAGAGATTATGGGTTGCAAGATTAAAGAAAAAATGTTATCTTCATCATCAATTTGCTGACAGTATCAATATATCTATGATTTTGACCCTAAAGGCCAGAAATTCTGATTGTTTCAACACTAAAGAGCAAGTGGTAATGCCTGAAGGAAGATTGAAAAATGTAATTGGGACACAATTTCATCTGCAAAACATTTGCTGGGTTTCTTTATGGGGGACACTTGACTTTGGGAACGTTGTTGGTGTGCCAAGATTCAATCCAATTCCTCTGAGGACTTGAAAATACCAGTAATCACAGATTTATCTGCTAAAACACTCAACATTCTCTTAAATAGTGTGAATGGCAGTTCTGTAATTAAATTATACAGTATGTGTCAAGTCAAATTTGTCACTGCCTTGTAAAAGTATTTTAATTTATTGAATTTCCCATGATCCTTTGTCAAAAATTTATCTGGGATAAATACGGGAATAGCAGTAAACTAATTTTCCCCATGTAAACATGGCTATCTCTGGGTTTTAGTCATCAAAATTCTGGGAAGGATATACTGGACTAATATCCCCGACTGTCTCTGTGGTGGTACAAAAGAATGCTTCATGAAATGAACTCTCTTATCTCCTGACTAGACTTCAGATCTTGGCAACAGAGAAACAGAAGAAAGATGTGAAGTCTGTCCCTGAGGAAGTATAAGGCATAAATAAGGCATTTGTGTCTCTCTAGTCACTTTAAGGGCTCTCTGAGTCACTTTCTTTGTAAGAGAGCCAAAACCATTACAGTTACATGCTCTTTGGGGACTAATTTTCTAAAGTGTCTAAAAAGCAAGGTCTAGATAAAAAAGTTACCTCAGCAATACCACTGTATGAAATAGTAAGGGATTAAGCTATTAATTGAGATTTCTGTTGCATACATCACCCCATTTCTCTGGATGCACTTGAAGCATTCAACAGAAAACCTGATCCATTAATTTAATTTATTGTGATTCAGAATTACCTTTCCTTGCCAGATTTGCAGCTTCTGAATGTGGCATGCTGGTGACATCAGTTCCATTTACTGCTATCAGAATATCCCCAACTTGAAGCCCTGCTTCTTCAGCTGCACTATCTGGAAGAAAAAGAAAAACAAAAGAGAAAAGAGAAAAAGAAAAAGAGAATAAGAAAAAGAGAAAAAGAGAAAAAGAGAAAAGAAAGAGAAAAATAAAAAAAAGAGAGAGAAAAAGAGAGAGGAAGAGAAAGAAACTAAACCAAAAACAAACAAAAGAAATCCACCAAAACAAAAAACCACAAAAATTTATTTAGTGCTAAGATATCAAGCGTGACTATATGATCACACTTTTTTAGCAAAACGAGTATCTGTTCAGCCAATCAAGGATTATGTTTTAGGGCCTTCATGATGTCAACTTGGAGGTGAAACAAGTTTTAATGACCAACCTGTTACTCATCTGTTAATGAAGCTCCAGGATTTGGATATGGATGCAACCCTAGATAATCACTGGCAATGGAGAAATTCCATTTAAAATGCCATTAGGATTTAAATGCTTTAGGATTCAAATAGACATTTCAGTATCTGAGAGTTTTTTGGCCTGAAGTGCAAAGAAAGATGTGATGCAAAGCTCAGTGGAGTCACTAGAAAAAAATTATCTATTATTCTGATAAACTTTGAATTTAACCCCAAAAGAGTACCTTCTGTGTTGATATTTATCTTTGCTGGTTAACAGAATTTGGATATAGCATTTTGAGAATTTTTGGCTTTAGGAACAAATTACATGGTAAGTTAAAAAGGTCCCAGTGAAGGAAGAACTGAATCAGATTTTTAATGCATCACCTTTTGTTTATTTGTTAACCATTGCAAAGCACATGCATTCCTAATAAAACGCTGCTCAGAAACATGCTAGCCAGGAATGGAAACAAACTAGGGAGGTGATAAATATACTCTATTCATGGGCACCAACACAGTTACTTAAATCCCAATTACAAATTTCTCAAATACAGTATTTATCTTCTCATTTATAAATAACTATTCTGAATGTACTGTAAAATAATAGTTTTGGAAAATATTATTTCATGTCCTTAACATTTACTGTATGCTTTTTAAGATTTTGCTCCCTATGATGCAGTAAATGTGATCCTTCAGTGTATTTCTGAGAATGTTTAGAAATTGTAGGGATAAGATTAGTAAAAGCTTAATGATAAACAGGCACAATAAAGCCCCAGTCCACCCTCATGTATATTAAAAATAATTTGTTAATGTCAGAACATTTTGGGTTGTGCTGGCCTTGAGCATGCCATACTAGAATTTATGACCATAAGTGGGTTATAAAAATATTATTAAAATATTCATTATAGAATCATAGAATGATTTCAGCTGACAGAGGCCATCTAGTTCCAATCCCCTTCAACTAGACCAGGTTGCTCAAAGTTCCATTTAACCCTGCCTTGAACTTTTGAAGGGATGGGGCATCCACAGCCTCTCTGGACAAGATGTGCGAGTGCCTCACCACTCTCACAGGGAAGAATTTCTTCCTAATGAAAGGAGTTATATTTTGAGAAAACATAATTTTACTACAAGCTTGTCTGAAAAACCTTATTTTTTAATGTTGTCACTGTTTTAAAGCAATTGTGTTTGAAAACAACATACAAATCAAAGAGCGATATAAAATGTGAGTTGCTATACTTAATTTTAACTAGTAGGGATAAATTGGTAAGTGTCAGAGCTATTGTATGCATGATGTATGATTTTATTTGTACTTAGGTAAAGAATTTATGAATTCACATGCTCCTGAATTCACAGGCTTTCTCAGTGTTGTCTGGATGATGGACAATCTAATACATAAGGCTGGTAATAGTGACAGAGCTATTCTCAGATGCCATGCCTGAAGGCATGCACAAGCTTTCTCTGTACAGGATGACATTTTGCATAGTATCTGCTATTTTTAGTAAGAATCTATCATAGTCTCCTGTACCTTCTGCTCTTTTCCTAATTCTACTGTGCCTGTCCTGAGATGCAGAGCAGTAGAGCAAGGAGTACTCTCGATTTGGATGAGCCAAGGTCTTAGGCAGCAGTAAAATGACAGACTGCCTGTGTCTCATTCTCTCTGCTGTTACTGACTGAGTCAGCTTTTAGCCAGATTTCTAAGTTGACATTATGCACAGAGCCAATGATTTCAGACACTTTTCAGTGGTGACTCCCAAGATCTCATTCCTGAGCAAAAGTGCCAACACCATTATTAAGGCATGGTACAGCTAGCTCATTCTTCTCTAGAAGCAGTATCCTTACATTTCATCTTCGCTGAAAATCATCTGCCATTCTTTGCTCACTCACTTGGGTTTTGGAGCTTCTTTTGGGGTTTCCTACAATCATCATAATTACCAGAAGAAGTTAACAGACCACCTGTCAAGACTGACAGATGGCTTGATTGATCCAAGCAGAAGTGTCCCTAGCCAATAAGATTTTTGGAAATATTAGAAGGATCACTGCATCCTCATTTTAATTTTTAATGGCCTACTCTCATTCATTAATGTCAGCCCAAAAAAGTTTTAGACTTTACATCTTGAGAGAAGCAAAATGCAGGCACTTGCACAAGGTATGAACTGACATGGAAGAAGACAGGGCAGTGGAGTCTGATTTACTGCTAGGGACAGAGGGGCTCTAAGACAGTTGCTCATGAGCAGTTCTTGCTCTCAAACACCTTGCACCCACTAATTCAGGAAATTATTGTGTATATCAATATTATAAATTAATATAACACAGATGTTCTATACTATGTAGATCATATAGATATATATAATATCATTATATCAGTGTATATAATATTATGTATTTACTTTTTATATATTTCCACAGGCGAAATTAACCTGTACAAACACAACTTACTTGTGTCAACTTCAGTCACAAGGATAGGCTTTGAGAACTGGATCCTGAAACCCCAAGGGTAATTGCCAGTTCCTTTTGCAATCTTCACTGTTCTTTCTCGAACTGGAAATAGGAAGAAAGATACCTTTTTTCTTTAAGCATTCAATTTAATAAGCAGCAGTCTGTTTTTAAAAATGCTCTGTAGGTACTGAGCATTACTGATTTTACAAATAGTTGGGGTGCTTTCACTATCACTCCTGGCTGTTTAGTGCTGGTCCTCAGGTTGGTGATACCCTCAGACTGCAACAAATCAAGTATCATTCATGTTAGGGCACAGGCAGACAGCAATTTAAATTAAATGCTTGGACTTTGTAATGTAGGCTGAAGTATTCAGGTATTCCACTCTACTGATGGTGTTTTGGGAGAGAAAAACACTCATGCCCTCTATGTCAAACTTCTATGCTGCAAACACAAAATACACTCTAATTTCTCAAATGAATTTAAATTTGTGGCTTGTAGTTTCATTCTTTTTATATTTCATAAGGCCTCTATCTTTTGGATAGTTGTTTCTTCTCCTTTTGTTTATCCATCCACTCCACACTCCCAGAATGCCTTCCAGTCCTGTAGTTCAACCTCCCCAGCCACAGTGTCATCTGCTGCCAAGGGGAGCTGAAATATCTTTCAACTCATCAGAATTTAACACTTAAAGGGATCAACTTCCGTAAAAAGGAAGGTCAGGGTCTAATTGCTTACTTCCATATTTTTCTCAGGGTCTATTAGTATTATTATTCTGATTTAAATGGCCTGGTTATTTAGCAAATATACTTAAGAATGATTTCAGTGTAAATTTGATTTCTTGGAGTGTCTGGTTTTGATCATTTGACTACCTTACTATGTATTTTTTCTTAATGGAGACCAATTCAATAGTAATTTATGACAGCTGTTTTGTCTTCAAATTGTGTACTATTCAGAAGACAGAAATTGTTTTCAAGATTACTTTAATATCAGGCCAATTGATATGCATGACATCAATGTTATCTGTCCAAAATAGATACTTCAATACTGACTTTAACAATCATGCTGAAGTTCTGAGCTCTCTCCTGGGAGAAGAAGCAACCAAAATGGTTTTCCAGAATATTCTCATCTGTGTTAAGGGAAATTTTTCATATCAGAAGATTTATAGTGGACATTTGTTTTCCTTCATATTCTGAATTATTTATGAGCTCCAACAAAGGCCAAATTTCTGGAAAGCTATATGAGTGTTTCAGCTTGTGATAGTTCTTTGAACTGTTGTTACTTTTGAGTAACTTAACATCTGAGAAGTGAAGGAAAACCTCCCCTCCCAAAGAAATAGTTGTTCACTCTATCTGTTTGCACAGATTTAAACTACAAATAGAAAAATCCTCCATACTCCTAGCAAATTATTATTTTCTTTCTAGATCAACTATGCCTGAAAGTTTATGACCATAATCTCTAAGATTTTGGCAAGCTTGAAGAAGTCATGGAATTACATTGCCTCTACCCTTACCTCACAAAGATTAGTTATGCACTTTAACCAGTTTATCAAGTAATAATGATATTTTGCAAGATAATAGCTAAACAAGAATTATTTCTTTTTTAAATAAGCTTTTACATTCTTGGGTTGCTCCCTTTCCTTTCTTTAGCATAAGACCAGCACCTACTCCAAAGTGTCATTCCCCTAAAATCCTCAGAGTGCCCAAAATGAATAAATTTTTATGACATTTATTACCTGTTGCTCTAGCCAACTTACTTGCCACTGGTCTAGGTCTTTTGCTGAGACATCTAGGACTGTTATCTGGAGAGACATCATCTCCTCTGAAAACCCAGGAAGCAGAATGAAAATTTTCTGTATAAAAACCTCTGTCCTCATTTTCAGAATATAGTCCCAGATCTACTGATCGAGCATCCTCTGAATTTACTGTCATGGTGATAAAAAAAGTAAAAGTTATGTCAGGAGGGAAAATGTATGAAGAATAAGAGACCTCAGCCACTCAGCACGCAAGAAGTGCCACGAACTTCTTAATTAACTGTTTGTAATGTTTGTACTGAATTCCTCAATTCTGTTGCTGTTAAAGGAGAAGTCTGCAAGGATTTCCAAATCTAAGATCACAATACTGGAGGCTAATGCAGTTGGACTTGAGTAAGAAGTGAAGTCTTAATGCAAGTGGTCAAAACAGGAGCTGCAACTCTTTAAGACAAATCTGGCTTTAGCTAGTTCTTAAGCTATCTAATGTGACCCATTTGATTCGGAAATCAAAAAAAATCTAGAAATTTAGCATGAGTTCAATTCATATCAGAAGACAAAAGAGAAGCTGAAAAGTATCTTCCATGACAGGGGTATTGATGACCATATTTTCTGTTTTCTTAATCTTAGCTCTTCAGGCATGAAATTTTTTTAAAAAGGAGGTGAGGAAACAATAGTTTGGTAGAGTTTTTTTTTCTTTTGTCTTTTACCATAGAACTCCTGGCTAGTTCCTTCATTGGCTGTTGAATATGTGTATGATGTGTTATCCTGAGGATTTTCAGATTCCTACTTTATAATAATTTACATTCCAAATATCTTGCAATGAGTTCACATGGAAATGCAGGAGAGCTCACATGGAAATGGAGGAGAGCTCTAATTCTCTGCTAAAGCTGAGACTCTCAAGGCAACAGGATGTCAGGCAGCTGGCTGCGACAAGTTATCAACAGCAAGCTGAATGTAAATAAATAGTCCAACAACATCCCAAGCAGACCAGGAGCTGTAACTTCAAAGTTAAGACTGGATGGTGAAAGTCATATATAAGTATACATAATCAGATGCTGTGCTAACATAGATAGATAGACTGAAAATATAAATTTTCTGAGAGGAAAAAAACATCACATACATTTCAGCATGAAATGCCTGGTATAATGCAGCTAGATTTAATGCAGCTGGAGGAAGGATCTGTTTGTTTTGCTTATCCTGTGTTTGATGTAAAATGATTACCAGTATAAAAACAGAGAAAATAAAAATATACCTTTATTTAAAGTTATATTTGTTCAGGAAGTCACTCCCTGAATACATTTAAGTGGCAGTCCTTTCTTCTCTTAGAAAATGTGTTCAGTTGTGTCTATCTAGACAAATACTCCAGGTCCACTGGCTCCTCCCTTATGCAAAAAGTATGAGATTACATGCTTAACTGTTTAAGAAGCTACTAGCAAATAGACAAATAAATTAATATTACTATGCTGGTATGTTTAAAGCTCATTTTTCCTCGAATGCATAAGTTAAAACCTAGACTAGCACCAAACAACCCAGTACAGCACAGTATTTTGCCAGTTTAATGCTGAATTTTTGTAATTTGAGTAGAGTTAGAGTAGATTAAAATGTGACAAATAGGCAAAACTATATACACTGCCATGCTGACACTGCCATGGAATTATGCCAAAACATTTCCTTTCTCTTCCCCTTGAGTTTTTGGAACAGATGTCAAACTGGAGAGTCACAAACAAGCACATTTAAATTATTCCCAGATGCTGGAACTAAGAATGTAAAGAGCTGATGCTTCCATACGTCAATCAGAGATGTCTGCCAACAGAGGCTAAGTCAAGCTACCAAACCAAAAGGGACAGAAGTCTCAGGCCTGTGCATACTATCCAAAAAGATTAGATGTGAGAATCTGTGACAAAATCGTCTGCCCAGTCACCTGTTCTGGAGACCACTCTGGGTATATGCCATGTGCTACCCAAAACTTTGTCTCAAGGAAAGAAATTCTAGCTCTTTCAACTTGCTCTTTTTTGACTTGTTTGATATGTTAAAAGGATATATATATGCTTCCTCTATGAAACCAACACATGCCTAACTTAGTGAAATTTATGGTCCAACTTTATATTTAAGAGACATCACTGTTGAAATCAAGGAATAGTTTAGCCCGGTGTGTATAGCTTCTGGCAAGTTTTTTTGAGCACAGGTGGTTTGACATAGTAACTTTCTAGTCTTAATATGATGGCATAGAACCTGTTTTAGGGGCAAGCAATGAAAATTGCCACCAATAAAGAGCCTCTTTATTCCCATGTGAAATGTTAGACACACCATCTTTGTTAACAGGCATTAAAACCGTAGGGAGTGGTTCGGTTAACTGAACAGATGTGGCTGTACCATATTAGATACCTCAGGGTATCCTGCTTGCTTTTCAATTACTACTTCAAAAAGGCTTGGGTTCCTTGCTGGTTCACATATCTCAAGTCCCTCTTGGCAAACCAGCTGCCAAATGAAGCCTATGTATAAGTAAGGAATTAATGTAGGATTTACCTCTTTGGTACAGGCATGGAACATATTTATACCTTAGCATCTATTGGACTTGCCCTGAGGACTCAGAGTTCAGAGTCTTCTATACGTCCATATTTTCCCTTCTTCAAACAGGAGTCTATACACCTACAAATAAAATTTCCTGTACCAAAAGAACTCATAGCACAAAATATTTCCACAGGGAAGTGCACATTTCTTCATCCCCACAAAGTATTTTTTATATTACTAAAATAGCAAAACAGGAGGTAAGGCAGTGTTAAGTGAGAAGTACCACATATCCACATATGTTCTCCCTAGACTGTGCAATTCCTGTTTGGTGGCTGCATCTGCATGCAATTTAAATTCACTAAGCAGTTAATCTTAAAAGTTCCTTCCCATGAAGTTTAAGCTGATGAATTTGCATGTGGCAAGGTGACAGATCTCTTAAAGAGACAGTTACGCGTCACAGTGAATAACAATCTAGGCAACAAGTGTAGATTAAAGTTGGAGCAGGTGGTTACCTTTGTGAGGAGGAAAGACTCCCAGCTCAACATGCTTTGATATAAGTAGATATCACGATTATGATTTTTGTTATAACCTCAAACCTGCTGCCACATAATTACATGTTTGTGCCTAAAGTTTGTCTTAATATTATTTGAGCATATAATTTGAGCATGTCCTACCATGAACATGCATGGTAGAATCAACTTTTTTTAAGTCAGATTGTTTGCTTAACCAAGGAGAAAGGATGTTTTGTGTTACTCATGATAATGACTAACACAGACATTTGGATAGTAAACTGGAGATCAATTTCCTTAGTTGAAAAGCCTGTCATATTACCAATAACACATACAGGAAAGATACCAAGTGTAATACTAAAGTACTCACTTGATCCCTCAGTGATTGTGCTGTTTATGGAGCTTCCTCCAGTTGAACTGCACTTTTTGCTGTCTTTGAACTGTTTCCGTCTTCTGGCCCACTGATCTATTGCATCTTCCTGGGAACTGTCACTTGCTCTGGCGTCTTTCTTCAAAGGCAATTTTCTTGTTTTATTCATTTCTGATTTCAAGTCTAAGTTATAACCAGATGTTGTTCATAAGAAATATGTGACACAACTTGTATAAGTAATTTTACTGTGTAATAACTCCACATTCTAAATCCAAGAATAATCTAACCAATATATAAATGAAAATACCAAATAATACTGAAAATATTCCGAAAATATGCATTTGATACTAATTGAGTAGAAGTGTCTCTAGTTAAATTACTACACAGCATAGTACATCACTATTTTAATGCAGAAACTTGTAAATTGCTCATGGTCTTGTTTAATATCATACATTTCTGAAGCAGTCAATAGGTAGATAGATATATAAACTCCTATTTGAATACTAATAATCTTGTGAGAAATGCATGAAGATTTTTCTGGTTTAGACTTCTTTCTAGTTAAGGCAGAATAACCTTAATTGTTGCATTATTATTTCAGATAAAACAGCAATGATAAAACAAATCTTGTATTATATTCTGTATTAAAAATGTGACTGTAACCACTGGCAAGGACAGATAGAGAGAAAGTCCAACTTCCACAGGCTCCCTGGAGGACTCTGTAGATACACTCATGGCTGCACAGCCTTTTTCTGGCTTCAGCCAGATGTTCATCACACGTAACTCAGCAAGGCCATTCCAGGGCACTATTCCAGACCATTGCTGAGACTCAGGAAACCTATCTCTTTCAATGCCCTTCTAGTGCCCTTTGCAGGGGTCTTTTCCTCTTTGATACACTCATGAAGTACCCAGAACACTAGAGGCTTCTAGACTGCCTTTCCCCCATCCTGTTTACCACCGTAGCATCTGTTGTAGAAGTTCTCATTCTTTGCAGAAAAATTACACATTTGCTTTCCAGCGTCACTGGATTACTATACTCCATAAGTCCCACACTGCCCAATGTCTTGGTAAAGTAGGCTGTAAAATTTTTTCTGGATGTACACATTTATTCATTTAAAGGAGGACCTCCACAGCATTGCTGGGAATGAAGATAAATCAAAATATGACCCTGGACCAAAAGAGGGCCAAAGCAAGATGACAGGTATGAGAAAGATCACACGTAGATAATTCTTAGCAAAGGGCAAAAGCAAAGAGAGAATAAAAGAAGAGAAAAGAAAAAAAAAAGAAAAACATAGCTATATTTCACTTCTGTGCTGTGTCCTTAACCATTTAGGTCTAACATCTGGGAAGTCAAGGATTTTGGTATACTGTTTCCTTTAGTATCTTAATTCTATACCTTGTTCTATAGAGATTTCCATTTCATCAATTCTCTAGTTTACATATGGATACCAAGATATTGGTACTGAGATACTTATGTTGAGATACTGGTCTATATAGCAATATGAATCTATGTAGTATATATCTAAATAGTGTAGAAAATACTTTAGGTGTTTTTTTTAAATTTCCATTACCAATGCCAAACAAGACAGCCATGGAGGTCATGCCAGTCTTTCTGCAGGTATGGTGAACTAACAGATTTTTTAAAATTTCAGCTTCTTTGAACTAGGATTATATTAGACATTTTCCATGAGAAAATGTGTATTTTTCAATTATATAAACCTCTTAACCTCCAAATCTGCTGGAAACATTGCCTTCTGGAAAGATGAATTTGAGATGTATTTGCATATAACCTGATTAATAATAAAAAATAAAATTAAAGCGTTTGGAGTGATGTTTTAACAACACATACACACATATGTGTGTACATATTCATAATGTAAAAGGCTCACATTGTAGTGTGCAATATCCCAGGATGGCTTAAAATTTTTATACTTCAAAACACTCATTTTAAAAGACAAGTTATGGATATGGATAGATGGATAAAAAAAAGAAAGACAGGAAATTTTGTAAAATTAGCTATTAAAAATAAGCCTTTTTCATACACAGTTTCTCCAAACATGTAAAAGAGAGGAGAAAAGCAGGTTAAAGGATCCCCTATGGTCATCCAATGAAAATGTTCAGCCAGTATATATATTCAGTATTCATGTTGATCACATGGATTTGAAAGCTAGATTTATGTGTTTTTAAACACTGACTTGCGCTCTGAGTTCATATCACACAGCAAATGCTTTTACTATTACTTCCAGCAATGGTGCTTTCTTCTCTCACTAGATGTGCAGGATAGGAGGGACATTTAATGTAGGAAAACTGATTCTTGAGCAAAGCTGCATTAATTTTTTTGGTTTCTTTAAAATTTCGATTTTTCGGCTCTGCAAGATGGATCCTAGAATCCTCAGCAGAATAACTGCATATTATAACCCCATGGCTACACATATACCATAACAATATCATTGAAAACTTTTAATATATATTTATTTACCAAGTAAACAGATGTCACAAAAGCTCCTATGCAAAAGGTGTGTAAGTGATATTAACTTGAAAAGTGTTGTAACACCTACCTTTCTGACTAATATGTCTTACTGATGATGACATATCTGCAGTCTCATAATAATCTTCTTTCATTTCAAAATTTGATTCAATTTCTTCAAAGTTGGACTTGACTAACAGAGGTAGTTGATTTACTCCAGGCTCTCTCCTTAAACTATTGTCAGTTGACTGTTTACTGCAGAAGTCCTCCAATCTTTGCTTAATGTTTAAATGTTCTGTAAAATTCTCTTTATTTTCTGTGCATACTGAAGAGGTAGATAATACGAAGATCTGTGCTGAATTATTACGGCAATCAGATTCAACAAGGACATCTCCAGATACATACTGTACCTCAGAAAGGCTTTCCAATGCTTTATTCATGTCATTCTCTTTGTGATCTAACAAGGATGACAGCAAAGATTTTTCTTGTATACTGCAGGTAAGGTTAGATTCTTTCCTCACTGCAGAGCCAAAACATTCAGGTGTCAATGTAGTGTTGCCTTGGACAAGTCTTCCTTCTACTTCTCCGGTTATCACTGGAGGGTCAGTCAGTACTGAGTCTCTCCTTTTATTTGTAACCTCAGACTGTGCATAAGGTGGGTGAACATTTAACTGTAAAACTGAACATTGTATTGGGATGCTTTCTGTAGATGCATAATTAGTACTTCCTTTATCATTAATGAACTCACCCGAAGGGCTTGTAGAAAGTGTAGAGGCTTGTATCAGGTGAGCTTTGTTTTGCCATTCAACATGCTTTTCTACAGAGCTGTACTCTGATTTCTCTTTATCTAAAGCTTCAGTAGACTCTGAGTCTTCTTCCCACATGGATAGGTTTCCCAGAGGCTCTTCATGGTCATTTTCTCTTTTGTCAGGTGTAGTACCTCTGGAATGAAGACTCTCCATTAGTGTTTCTTCTGTTTCTTCATCTTGCCCCACACAGTCTGCACAGTCTTTCAGTAAACAAGTGCCATCTAGACAGACACCTTCTTCAGGCTCAGATGGATAAATGGTAATATTACGATCAAATGATGTCAAAGCATACTGATATGAAGACTTAAGACTTCTCAAATTTCTCAGTGAGGAGGTCAAGTCAGGATACTTGCAAAGCTCTGTCAGAGAGGAGGTCAAATCAGGACACTTAAAAAGTTCCTTATATTTCGTAGGAATATGTGAGTTCCTGTTACGGACATCTGCTTTGGTCTCCTTAAGCAATACATTTAAGGACGGCAGTGAGTAAAAGCCAGAATCCCTTCTACGGTGAACTGGTGATGGCACCTCCAGGGTAGTATCTGGGAAAGACTTTCTTCTTGCTGTTTTGGGTCCTCTATCTCTGTGTTTATCACAGTTATTTCTTTCTTGACGTAATACATTGCTCTTATTAACGCATTCTTTCCCATTGTTTGGATTATGCAAGGTATTAATAGCTACGATACAATTAGTATTATTTATTTTTGAGAAAAGCATTTTATCCTTAGAAAAATCTTCCTTTTCATTGGTATGGTCTTCATAGTCCTCTGTGTTAAGTTTACAGAAATAATTTTCTTCCCCCCAAATACTCAAGGCTGTAGTGAGACTGTCAGATTCCTTTCTGCTATTAACAGAAGATATGCCTTCTGCAATTGTATCCAGGTGCATTTTGTCACAGTCAGCAAATTCTTTAGGTGGAGGAAGAAGTGTATATCCATCTGGAAATGTAAAATCTGCTTTTTCATGAAAGCTAAGCAATGACTCACAGTCTGTGTTACCCAGTGCCTCTGTAACAGAATAATCTGTTTCACTCCAGTATGTATCTTCATGTTCCCTGTTGAGTGGTTTGCTCTGCACCTGCTCACCAGCTTTGATGTTAACCTTCAGATTTTTATTTCTGCTGGTATATTCCACCTGAATGTGTTTAGTTTCAATGTTCATTTCCAGGGAGGGACTTTCATTGATGGCACTTTGAATTTTATGCAGAGAGGATCCCTTATATTTACCCCTGTGTTCTGCTGAATGTTTAGTTAAAGGGCATTCATACTTTGAACATTTTGAACACTGACTTTTCTGGCATTGTCTTTCATGACGTTTCTTTTTCTTTGAACTCTTCCTTTGTTGATCTCCAACTTTTGTTTCAGAATCAAAAAAAGAAATATTCTTAATTTCTATTTCAATATTAAAAGAGCCATATTTTACTTCTGCAGAAATTTTTCCAGTGGCCAAGCTAACTGAGTCCGAAGAATCTGGCTTGCCCCACAGTGTAATTTTTCCTTTGGATGACCCCTCTGACTCACGAAAAGTTACTGTAGCTAGGATTTCATCTTGCTGAGGTGAGATCATTTTAGGAGTGCAGTTCTTTTCCTTCTTCCCTTCTTTTTCAATGTCTGATACATTATCAAGGTCTCTATCTTCAGAAGCATCTGAGCTACTCTGATTCTTGTTTTCATTATATTTTCCATCTTCTTCAGCACCCTGTACATCCAGTGGCTCTGTGAAGTGAGACAGAGCCTTATGTGCTTTATTTTCAAGGCTTCCTACACTTTGCTGGCATTTACAAATGGGTGACAACTGTGCATCTAATTCAAGGTTAAAAAAAAAGAAAAAACATTTTTCCATTATTTGGTAAGCAGTATTATAAATATGTGATTAGCTTTGAGACAGTTTTCATAGAAAATGCCTACACTATCTTTAAGATGTAGTGTATTTTCCACATTATTACTTTTCAATTTCAGTATTAACTAGTTTTGTCATAGTTAACTGATAAGGAATGCAAAATGAGATGAACAGGATGGGCCACATTACTTCACTCTGATCTGAGAAATTCAATATATTTGCAATTTTTTAAAAGAAATTTTTACTTTTGTTAGGGTATAAGATATCCTATTTGCTTATAATAAGAGCTACATTAGAAATTTTATTACTCCTCCTAATATTTACTTTTTTTCTGTGAACACACTGAGTTCCCACTGCCTGCTTGCAGTCTGGGTAAATTCTATGGAAGTTGGCTTTTATAATCCTTTTACAAATGAGCAAACAAAGGGATTAATGAATACAATCACACAGCAGGTCAGTGGCACATTGACAGAAGATGTGAGTCACAGCTACCTGATTTAAGTAGAATAAAATAGTGTTTCCTGGCTGTACTAGGCAAGATTTCATGGCATTCACACAATGACATAAAATTCTGTCTTGCTTTGGTTTTTGTAATAAAAGGTCATGTGCATTACAAGGTAACAGTTTAATAGTGACATCTACTTAAACAGGATTAGAACAAGCTATTAAACTAAGACAACACTGAGATTTACACCAAGAATGGTGACATTTTGAGGCAATTGAACAATAATATATTTGGAAAGCTTTTGCCAGAAATAAATAGGATAGCAGCTTAACTAAAGTAAAAGAACTAGCTTCACCATTATGTAATACATTACCTGTATGTATCCACCACACTTAAGTGTAAATATTTCCAATGTGACAAACACTGGGCACAAAACAGAATTTCTGTCTTGATGAGTAAATTAAGAATAGCCACATACGTTTCTGTTGATTTTATTTTATATTAAACATTTCTGTAAACTTACATTCTCTGGAATCTGAGCTCTTTCTGCTCTTGCAGCCTTTTCTTTTCTTTCTACTCATTTCTAAGAACCAAGGGCATCTGTGTTCTAGTTTTCTGTGTGGGAGGGAAAACAATGGATAATGAGAAAGATTCTCTGGAATAGTTTTGCCCTCTAACTCTCAGGTTTACTAACTTGTTTTATTATAATTTGTTATAATAAAAAATAGAAAAGTTCTAGAGCAGGTACTAATGCATTTATTTCTTCTTTTATTTATTTAGGAACAACTTTTGAAGATTTAAAAAATAGTATCCTAAAATCAAGATCTCATTATCTCAGTTTAGGGCCTGAACCAATACCCTTTAATGTCTGTGGAAGCTTTGAGCAGTGGGTGATCTTTTACAGTCTATGATTTTATCTGATTCAGATTTTTAGAGATTAATACTTTGTTTTAAGCATTCATTTTAAATTCAATCTTATTTATATGTGCAACAAAATACTTCATAATAATTGTTTTTTTCTCTTGAGAAGGGATTCTTTGAAGTGAGAAGTATTTGAACACCTAATATATCATAGGTGTGGTCTTGGAAATCAATAGAGTTATTGTTGGGAAAAATCAACTAATTACAAGTGTTATTAGTCATAATAGTCTTTGGATGCTTGTTTATCAGAACATGCAATACATCACTGTGGAAGAGTGTGAGTGAATTTTTAAGGCCACAAACTTACTGGAATAATGAGGATATATGAATCTTGTTACAAGGATAAAGCTTTTAAAATAATTACACTGAAATTTTAAGACTCATGTTACATGTCACTGTATGCCATGATACATAGCTAGCCAAACAACTGGAATGAAATTTTTTCAAGACACAGTCATTTCTACTTCTGAAAAATTTTAAGTTAGTGTGAGGCTTGAATGACTGAATATGGCAATATACATTCTTTAGCTGGCTGCAAAATGAAGGCAATTCTCCTCTGTCTTTTTGGAAGACACTACTGGCAGACTGTGAAAATGGTGTACTCATTTTACAGCAGGCACTTTGCAATGTTAACACTCTCAGTTTCAGTTTGAAGATATATCTGTACTTTTTCCAGGAGTTTTTGGTCTATCAGCTCTTGGATATTAATTATAGTATTTACACATTACTTTTATTGTACCTGCAGTATGTTAAATTGTTGATACCTTAAATTTCACAAAAACATTGGAAACAACTTCATGATGCAAATAGTTTTGCTGCCCATACTACATTTCCATATGTTAATTTATCCTTTCTACTCTTAGGCCTACCATATCAGAAGAGACACCCATTCTTTGCTTTTCATTTATTCTACCCACGCATTGTCTTGGTCTATTCTTGTCTCGTTGATCCTGGGGCTGAGATGTGATAAGAGAATTAGGAATCTCATCAACTTGAATCCTACTCATGAGCAGACCTATTGACTTGAGCAAGGATTAGTTGTATGCAATGAGGACTGCAGGGTAAGACTTTGCCTTAGGAACTATTTTGTTCACTGCTGGACACTAGATGTACAAGAGACAAATTAGCTTAACTGGGAATAGAAGCATTCAGCATTTGCCTGGATGGAAGCCAAAGTCCATTGACATAGTTTCTTACATAATAGGTAACTCTTACTACATAGATTACAGCTTGGGTTAGCTCAGAATAACAACATCCTAATTTTGAGTAAAAGATCAGTCTAGAAATGTTTGTATTTATATTTATATCCCACTATAAATACAGGTAAATCTCTGTTTAGAACGTATTTATTTTCATTGTTGATAACATCTATAATGCTGTTTCCTTCAGGTTAATGCAGATGATGACAAGCTCTGAGAAAATGAAAGCTAAAACAAAAAACCCCAAAACCAATGTAACGAATGGCTTTGAGTTCATCTTGTTATGCAGGAAAAATTGCCTTAGAAACACTGATTGGAAGTAAATTTGAAAACATAGGAGCTATTTTAATTTATGTTTATATGTTTATATAGTGGAGATTTTACGTGAAACTACATGTGTTCGTTTTCTAAACAACCATGTTCAGTGAACCTATAAGGATGAGACTGTCAGAAAAGGCAAAGGTAAAAAAAGAAAGGAAAATACAGAGAATATATTTGTTAATGCTGAATCAGAATGGTGCAACGACACAATAAATTTGAAAAATATTTTAAGTTTTTTCAGGACAATATAAACTATCCTTTGAGGCTGTAAGTCTCTTATAATTCAGAATCCTATACTCTATTCATAGCCAAAACCTATGAAGATTTTGGCTATGATTATATTCAGAGGTACCTCATTATATACCTCCCTACTGAATTCTACAGTGCTCACAGACTTTAGAACAATAATGTCACAGCCTACCAAAACAGGCCTTTCTCAAAGAAGAATATTTTACTGCTCTTTCCTTCTGCATTTCAACATTTCCTCCCTTTTGATACAGAATCATTTCTGTCCCTGTTTCCTTAGATGAATTTAGTAACACTGATTTTAATTCTCATTTACTTCCATTGTGTCTCTTTGTATTTCACAATATTCTAGTGTTCCATACTAATCATTGCTTTTACTTTGCTTTGCAAGTTACTAGCTATGTGTGGTCCAGTCTCTAACTGCTTAGTTCCTCTCCTCTAATTACTAAAGTTTGAATTTTCCAGTGTGAATTAGACAATCACAGAATGGCTCATGCTGGAAGGGAACTTAAAGATCATCTCATCCCAACACCGCTGCCATGGACAGGGATACCTTCCACTAGATCAGGCTGCTTAAAGCTCCATCCAGTTTGGCCCTGAACACCTCCAGAGATGGGGCATCCCCAGCCTCTCTGAGTGACCTGTTTCAGTGCCTCACAGTGAAGTAACTGACACAATTAAAACCATAGAAACTCTAAACAGAATTATCCAAAGCCATCTGAGACTCTCAAATATGTCTAGGCAAATGCTAAAGTTTACTACTTGATTTATTCTTTTTATTTTCTGCACTGATTGTAGTCTGTGGCATTTTCCCTACTTTACATTTTATACACTGGGGTAGATGTCCCACATATAAGTTACAATGTCAAACAATGACATCTATAACAACCATAACAACCATTTCCAAAAATGAAACGGAGTTTCTATACTGAAAGGAGTTACTGTCATGTAATACTATAATTCTTTCTCAATCATTCTCAAATAAATTTCTTTTTCAATTCTTTCTCAAATAAATTAATCCAATTTATTTGAGCTTCAGAATTCCTTGTCCCTCTTAACTGAAACCAGGGGAATTCATAGTATTTGCTTATACTCAGCCCCCCAAAAAAACCCTGCCGAGTAATTGCACACTATAAAAATTTTATCTGAAAATGAGGTAGTTTTTTTATTTTCAAAATGTTTGGGAGTATAAAATTTAAACTACTGTCATATTTGAAAAATATTCCATTGTTCACAGAAAGCAATATGGGCAAAATCTGTCACCCTATCCTAACTTCTAGGATTTGATATCTGGTGTCTGAAATGGAAACCATATTTCCTGACATTTCCTGACCACGTAGTTTCTAGGGTCACTTTCCCCAGAGGAGCAATTCATATGAAGTAAGTAAGGAGCAATTTAGACTTTTAGAGTGACAAAAGAATTTGAGGCACTTATTTCATACACTCTTTTTTAGCTTTGGCAGAGGTCTTGAGAAAATACCAGCATTTCTGAGCTGAACATTAGAATGCTTCTCTCCTGGGAAAGAAATAGGGATGTACTTTACCAAAGCTAGACTAGTTTGCAGGATGATGAAATGGTAGGAGGAAAAAAATTACTATCTAGGCTTACTTAAGTGCTGAAAAATTAAAATGTAAGCTTCTCTACTCAACAGCATCCTCTTCTCTCAACTCAACTCTCAATATTCCTTCTTGACTACTAATTCTGTAGTCTTATCATAGCACTCATCATATTCCAGTGTGAAATGTTGGTTGCAGAAAGCCAATACTTCTAACAAATGCAAGTTCATACAAATAGGCTTTAATTTCCAAAATTATATACCACTAAACTTATAGTACTTAGATGCTAAAATAAGATAACCAATACAGATTTAGGAATCAAGTATCCGTCTTAAAAATCTTATCATTTAGGAAAACAGTCATATTTCCTTACTGTGAAAAAAATCTGCAGAATTTCTATTTAACAAAATTTATGATTAATTGTAACAATTAGTAGCTACAGAATACTAATTAAAATAGTCTAATTTACCAGAAAAAGGCTTATACTTACCATTGCTATAATCCAATATTCATTTTCCTCAGATGCTTGCTGTTACCGACTGTGAAAAGTCTGCTTTTCTAAGCTCATGAAGGATGGGCTGGCTGTCTTACTAAGGCTTAATAGGATAACAAGTTAAATTTTTTTTCTCTAGACTTACCCCCGTAAGTACCATCAAACCCAGTCAGCAGTGATATACAGTATATACATATCCTTCAAACCAATGAAGCAATAAAGGACTATCACTTATTTAACTCTTTACACATAAAGCAGATAATAAAATAACAACTAAATTATCCAGCAGCTAAAAAACGCCAGCTCCATCTGAAAAGCCTTAATCAATCAGATTACCTAATTAAAATTAAAGATAAAAGAGGGAGCAATGTTTACAGCCTTGTTCCACTTCTTTTTCTATTTCTGTCTGCTAAGCTCAGAATCTGATTAGTATATTTAATTCCATGAAGCATCATGACTGGTCTACCTATAATCAGCCTGTTAACATCCACCCATTTTTCCCTCACATCTTGCAGATTTCAATGTAATCAGACTTCAATCAGTAATCAGTTAATTGGCAAGTACTGACTTGCCAATGCTCCTATAGAAAACATAATGTTCAAATTATAGAATCAACACTGGAATGATTCTACTTTTCATGTGTTTACATATATCCAGAATGAAAAATGAGTTAAAAGTAGTATGTTTATTAGGACAAATGCAAAGTTTGTAAAAATATCATAACCAGTATTATACTTACATAGAATGTCATTACATTGCATGAGATTACAGTTTCATTTGAAGTATCAATTTTGGTTTGTGTTCAAAGACCTAATTATCTTTTCCTGCTTTATTAAGGTACTATTTCTATTATCTGTAAATTATTATAAAAACAGATAAAATACATATTATTTTCAAATTATACATTGAATAGAAGGTAGTTCTCTTTAGTACACAGGCAAACGGGGATAAAAGGCATCTCCAGAATTTTCTGCCTTGTACATTTGATATCATGAGTACTATTTTTGGTCTGATACCATTGTACAAGGAGGGGAGACAAGTGACAGATCATTACTCACAGCATAGAAAAAACCACTCTTTTTAGTAAGTAACACTATTCTCTTAATCTACTGCATTAACTTCATGGCAAGAATTAGCCTGCTTTCAAAGCTGCTGCTGTCTTTTGTGTAAGGTGAACTACTCAGATCTTCTGGAGGTGTTGCCCATACAACACTCCAGTCAGAACCACTACACTCTCTTCAACTGTTTCTAAATTAAACTTTCCTGAACTGCCGTAGTTGCCAGAAAACCACAGAATTTGGCTCTTCAATTTGACATTTCCTGTGTAAACCGCAAACAGTAACTGTCCTTACAATGTATAGGTAATTTTGAAATAAATTCAAACCCTGACATACAAATAGGGAAAATTAAGCAATAAAAAGCCAGGAAAAGTCTTTTCTTAAATGGATTAAATTTATATAACTAGCTTTCTTAGGTTTGTCTTTTTCCCTGCAAATGGAATTCTTCTCTTGGTAAGGGAAAAAGGAAAAGAAACCTTCAAAACCATTTTCAGAAGCTTGGCTTAGATTTTGAATATCTATAAAGACTAAAAATCATTGACACTTAAATTATTAAACTTGAAAGATCATTAAAAGATTACTCTCAAAATCAGAGATTAAGTGTTGTTCCTTTTGTCATATTTTTCTGGTTTTCTTCATACATAAAAGTGTACATTTTTAATTTATTTATTAGCATTGTAACTGCACATATATACTGGTACACAGATTCTCAAAAAAAAATTAAGCAGATTATTAACATCAGTTTTAATTAGGGATACTGTGTTTGGAGTTTCACTTTTAGAAGCACATCTCTGTAGCCACTCACCATAATTTTCTACACAAGAACTGTTCCCATATTTCTAGAAGTATTCCTATGGGTCTTAGTCATGTACATTTAGCTACCTCAAAGCCACAAACTACTTATGTTTATGCTTCCTATATTTGCTCTACACTTTATCCTCCTTCTTCCATCTGGCTCCTCATTCCTTTGTTCATCTCTCTGAATGTAATCACCACAGCACTAGCTGAAACTTCCTTTCACTGCTTAGCTTTCACCACTTTTTGTATACTTTCCAATATTCTCCTTTACTCTATGAGCAACCTGCAACTAATAATTGCCATTGTTACCATGCAGTCTTGCTGGTACGTGCACCCTACAACAGCTTTCCATAACTCACTTTCTCTGTAAAAGCAATTTTAAGGGAAGCACTGTATTGTTTCCTTCTCCTTGCCAGACAAGAAATAACCTGTATTCATTTTTATGTATGGCTAAAACAGGGAAGAGAATGAAGCAACATAATATGTCAAATACTCCAAATCTGTCAGGAAGGCTTTTTGCTTTAAAGTTTCTTAGGTACTGCCTTACCAAAAAACCATGAAAACTGCTGAGCATAGTGCGACATGGATGGGGAAAACAAAGTACAATCAGGATTTGTAAAACAGTTTTACTGATTCCAGATTGCTGACAATTTTGGAAAAAAATGTGACACCATTCACTGTTAAAAACAAATTACTCCAAATAAACAAATCACAAAATAATAAGTTTACATTTGTCACTACAACTTCCTCAGGTCATTTGCATTCCTTTTGACATCACTGCAATGACTGCAGAATGACAGACTATGAACTATTACATAATGAAATTTATATTAAACCAGTATACTTCTCTTTTTAGAATATCAACACTATCCTAAATAACTTGATAAATTAAGGCACAAATCTGAACTGTAGCATTAAAAACACATAAATACATATTTTAATTAATATATCCCTGCAGTCTTATAGCTGCAGTAAATATATTTCTTTCAAATATAAGATTCTTAATAGCAGTAACAATCTTGGCATCTCTATTTCCATAAAGAACTTTGTGCATATTTTGAGATACATCTTGTTCCTCCTTCTCCATTATTCTGTAATTTCATTTCTAATTATCAGAGAATCAAATTACTCACTGCCTAGCATCAGTTAAGTACATTATTATCTTATGAAAACACTAATACTTAGGCATTCAGGAGTGGTTCTCCAACACCTTTTTCAAAAACAAAGTATTGTGTTATACCTTTAAATTCAGGCTGACATACAATTGGGTAAGTGCAAGCCAAGTCAGAATGTACGAGCAAATGCTCTGCTTTGAGCATTAACATAAATTAGGTTATTAATGTAAAAGATACGAAGTACCACATATTCATTACTTACATATGCTACTGACTTTAAAATAACCATACTTGGTAAGGCTTTCAGCACTGAATGTAGGTTTTTGTGACAGGTCAAATTTAAAAAATGGACATATGCAAAAATAAGAGAGAAACAGTTAAGGCCAAAGAGGAGGATGTAAGTAGAGAATTCAAACACCAGGCAAGGTCAGATAGCCCTCTTTGTAATGCTATGAATCCTTCCAGTGGGGGAAGACCAAATCAAACATAAGAAGTGTAAAGAAAAAGGCATAATAATTTCATTCTAGAACAAGAAAGCCTGTACTCAACAAGGTACCAATTCTACTTATTTGGTGCTTGCTTGCTTGGGATAATTATTGGGTTTTGTCCCAATCTAATTCAGGTCTGAAAATACCTACAAAGATTGCATGGTTTAGCTCTAGAACCAATGTAAAGGTTCAGAAAATCACTTGATTACACATTCACTAGACAAAAAGTTCTAATTTGTTCCTAATTAAGCATTCAATAGAAGAAGTAAGTTAAAGAAATCAATTATTTGAACTAAAGATTAGCATTCATTCCAATCCAATGTTTCATCAACTGGTGTGCAATAGCTCGACTTGGTGGTACAAAGAAAGAACGCTGGTTTCCTTTAATGAGAACTTCCACGACCTGCAATAAAAGCAGATTTTTTTACCTTTAGAAGATAGCATTATAAACTATGTAGAATCTAACATTGTTCAGATTCAGAAATGATCTTCCTATAATGATCCATCAGTCTGCCACTGCTATACCTATTAAAGAGCTACTAAGAGATTCTCCAAGGTAAATGCAGAGAAAGTCCAACATTGTGTGAATTATGACATTTTTGAGCCTAATGTGCTCCAAAGGATACCTTCTTCCTAACAGAATTGCGGAGACCGCTAGTATATTATTTAAGGTTTCTGTGAAGCTTTTTTATGGCAAGGACCACCAGATGGTGCTCTATACTGTGACAAAAATATTTTTTTTAATGTTTACATGTAGTGCCACGGAGATGTGTTTTCTTAGTCTTCTGAAGAAGTTGCAAGTAACGTGAATTCAGTTTCAGCACATTTCTGAAGCTTATTTCCAGCTGTATGCCAATCTGCATGCTACTAGTTGCATTCAGAACTGATATTCCTTTAAAATAATGCTCCCAGTGTTAACAGAAACACACTGAGATTGTAGGTGATTAACTTTGCCTTCAAGGAGACTTACAGTCCAAATGCTTTGAACAGCTAGGCAGATGTCCAGTGTTATTAAAAGCTTAGCTTCTAAGTTGCCCATAGGAAAACCTGTGAAAACTAAGTTGTGCAAGCAACCTTTCCTTCTACTCATGAACTGAAGTATCTCTGTGAAAGTCTTTTCAGCCTCACTTTTATTTGACTGTATTTTAACTACTGATGGAAGTTAGGTGTAGGATTTCTTATTAATGCACAGTAAGCTGCATTTAATAACAGAGTATTAAAATAGTACTGCATGAAAAAAAAAAGATATTCAATCTAATTAATTCCCAGAGTCCTTACTTTAACTTCCACCCTCACAGCATATCTGGTAGCATGCCTGTTTGGAGAAACTGTAATGAATAATGCTATTAAATATTACTACTGCATGAAAAGCACAGGCATGCTAAGGACACGGGTTACAATAACTTGACTATCTCACAGAAGGGAAAGGTGAAGAGCAAACTGGCAAAAACATCATAAAATGAGCATGCAAGTAACTCAGACATTACTGTGAATACCTATCTTTTTCTGGTTGTGTCTAACCTACACCGACAATATACTGCCTCTCAAACCTCCAACTATCATTTATCAACCTAGTTACAAAACAACTAATAATACCCCTAGACAAAATAGGACACAAATGAGCCCTAATTTTAACATCCCTCATAATCTTCCTCCTACTCATTAATCTTCTAGGCCTACTACCTTACACATTTACCCCAACCACCCAATTATCTATAAACTTAGCCCTAGCTTTCCTCATATGATTAGCCACCCTCCTAACAGGACTGCAAAACCAACTCTCTGCCTCACTAGGCCACCTCCTGCCAGAAGGCACCCCTACTCCACTGATCCCAGCTCTGCTGTATGATAAAATGAAGAGTACACATGCTTACTTGGCTTGCTGAAAAAGCAAGTGTCTGTTGTATGCCAGAACCAATACAGTCACAGACTAATCAATAGAAGAAGAAAATGAAATTGAACTTTACCTGTTCTCTAGTGAACCAGCGTGCATCCTCTATTTCATTCTTGTCAACTTTAATTTCTGTGGACACTGCAACAGCTAAGCAGCCAATCATTAGGGAGGAGGGCATTGGCCACGGCTGACAAGAGATGTACTGAACATGGGCAACTTTCACTCCAGCCTCCTCCTCTACTTCTCTTCGAACAGCATTTTCTATGGTTTCACCTAATCAAAAAGGGCAAAGAACAAGCAGCTCATGAAAATACTCCAAGCAATGATCACATGCTGTGCTTTGAACTGACTCAAAAATTTGAAACTGCCCAAGGCAATTATCTATAAAGATCTAGTTCACAGATCAGGGCAAAGACCTCAGCACAAGACACAAAAGTCTAATAAGGTAAAACAGCCACAAAAGCAAAATGGAACTTTGAAATAAAGTGTAGTCATTTCTCCACTATAATATTTATTTTCTGAATTGGTAATTCCTTACACACACAAACCATTATCACTATATCTAAAATGTCAAAAATTAAGTAGAAAATACATAATTCCTCTAATTATTCTTGAAACATTCATTTGTAGCTAGCAGTGTTAATCTCTGGATTTTCAGTATGATTGCAACAGCATGTACTACAACTTGAAAAATCAGTATTTAGAATTACAATAGTAAGAAAACAGAGATTTAGAATACTTGCTCACATTTCTGCGTTGTATTATTCCCTTTGCCAGACTCATTCTTCATTGTCTTAACACATAGAGACAACACTGTAAATAGAAACTGCAATGGAAAGCTCTGCTTCCATATCCATAAAAAACTGTAGGTGCATGTGTGCGGAACGCTGATGGTCGCCAGCCTACATAGGTGCACATGCACTGTGCTGTAACTGCTGGTTACAGGTTCATTAAAGGACAGAGTCCATCCATCAGACATAAATATCTTGACTTTTTTCAAATGATACCTGAATAAACTTGTTCATACTGTCACTGTATGTCAACCTGCACATGTTTACTGTATATATTTATTCACTATAATTTCACTGGTGATAAAGATCTGTTCACAATATAGAATATTTTGCAAGTTGATCAGCAGGTACTTATAACTGTAACTAATTTCAACTATTGTTGCTTGACATAGCTATTGAAAAATCTCTTTATCTTTCTTTCAGAATTATGGAATTTCTATTTATCTACTTATTATTTATTTCCATAGAATCAATCAGGCCCTAAACACCTAAGTATATGCTTAACTTAATGACAGCTTTAACTCAGACTTTAACACTTACTTTTTCTATGCTAAAATCCTTCGCCTAAAGTATCACCAGCCAAGGTGACGTGTTTTAAAATATTTTTTTTTTTCTTTTAGGTAGTGATTTAAGACTACATGATTTGAAAACTGTTCAGTATTTTTATTTACTCAAGTTGCTCTTCGCTTTTTTTTTAATAAATCAACAGCTGCAAAGTACGGAATGGGTATATTTATTGTAACAACTCATCTATTAGGAAGCAAAAAAACTTCAATTTGAGAGAACACAAATTATATTTCTCTGTAATTGTAACGGTATAATACTTTCATTGAGAAAATACACTTGATAAAGGAAAACAAAATTACTCACCAGGTTCTACAAATCCAGCAAGGCAGGTAAACATTCCTGGGGGAAATCTCCTCTGCCTACCTAAAAGGCAATGGTTGCCATCTGGATGGATGACTTGCATTATCACAACAGGATCTGCAAAGGACATGAAATGAATATATTTCAACATTTGAGAGACTTAATGCAGTAAAAACTTCTAGGCTATTCCATACCAATGCATATAAGGGCAAAAATTATATTGAAATCATAACTGCGTCTGTACCCAGAGCAAGCTGTTATTTCGTTTCACTTTGGGGTCACCCTCCATGCAAGATACATCTTTAGTTTGTTGCGCAACATCCGTGCTTAGTAGAAGCAGCTTACTAACCAAGGCTTGAAATGCAGGATAGAAGTTACCCGTAACCAAAGGACACAATCTGCTAAGAGTCAGTACTAATCAGCAATACTAATATATGCATCCAGCATATACCAACAGTTTCTGCAACAAACTCGTTTATTATCACCATCTTTTCACCAAAGAGGTCTGAAGAATGTCTTTTTGACTAAACACCAAATAACTAGACACTTTGCTGACAATGTAAATACTGACTAAACACTGACTACTTTCCACCTTTGACTTCACTTACTCTTTGCTATCAGTTTTTCATATGATGTTGCATTTGACAAATTTTCTCCCTTCTGGTCATTGTATCTTTTTCTTTCTAACTAGTAAAACTTTAAAATATTACTAATGTAATATTTTCTCCTATTGGTCTAAGCAGCCCTATCAACTTGTGATCTTTTCCCCTTTTTATTGTCATCTAGTTTTAAGTAAAAAAGTAGAATGTGACCCTTTATACTGCCAATTCTCATTTATACTCTTGGAACTTCTAACTGATATTAGTTGTTGAAATAAGGTTTGCGTTACCACAGCAATTCTGTATCACAGACTAGTGAAACACAGACTAGTGAAACACAGACTAGTGAAACAAAGAGAAGCCCGAACTACTTAATCCTAAACAGAGCTGAGACACACACAGCTGTGGAGAACACACACAACACTCCACAGTTGTGGAGAAACAAGTATGGAAGACCTAGAACAGAAGTAAGCAGCTGAAATAACTAGAAATAAATTGACATACATGCATAGCAATTTACAAGCAACTAATTTAAAAGCAACTAATTTAAAAGCAAGCCACTTTTGAGTGAATATTCTTACCAACTCTTGGATATGATGTGTTGTGAACTCCTTGGAGACTGGGACAACCCTCTTTTAAGCAAGTTTTCTTGTAACCCCCTTCTTCAGTCTTGGTTGCACTCCCACATGTTGGACAGAATCGGTAATGCTGGTGCCATGCTAAAACAGATCTCGCCTGGGCTATTACTCCTTTAAAAGAATACATGGAGAGTGCACAAAATCAAATATTAATTCATGTTAAGGTTTTAACAGCACAAAAAAGTCAAGTACTGAGTTTTAACACAAAAAATCAAGAGTGTGGTTTGAATCATAATTATGGCTACAAGAGAAATTGAGCAAAATGAGTTATGCAGACCTTTTTCTTTGTAGGAGAGCAAATGCAATAGAACACAGTATTAAAGAGCTACAGGGCAATTTACACATACTCAGAAACAAATTCATCCAGATCAATACCCTGTTTCTCACAGAAGTCACTTTGTGTAGGCAAACTGCCAAAATTACATGTATCAAGTCTTCTTCAGATGACCATTTCAGGGCTACTACAGGTATTGACATAATAATGCATTGTTCCATTTAAACTTAAGGCTCAAGTTGAGCTTTCCTTTCATCCTTATGTAAAAACACAAGTGTTACAATAGCAGTCATTAACAACACTTATTGTTAATGTCCTTACTAACACAAATTCACTTTCGTATCCTAAATTTTCAACACTATCTTGTCAAATGAGTATCCAGCACACCATTATGAAGGACTTGGGTTCTCATTTCTTGTAAATAATAATTTCGTAATTATTAATTTTAATTAACAATTTCATTACTGAAAACTCAGTAATGACAGGTTTTTTTATGTTTAAAATGTTCACGCATTAATATTTAAATAGTACTGTTTAAAACCCATGATGATCAATAGGTTTTACAGTCTAATACTGTCATTGCAGAAATTAGTCCTTTGCAAATGCAAATGTTCTTACATACAAAATTCTTCACAAAACCACTACCAGGCTTTTAAAACCAAAATATTTCTAAAACCACTGAAAACACAATTTCTTTGCAGTGTTTTGTCTTTTCTTTGAATTATACCTCAGGGAATACCAAAGTGTTTCTTTCTGATTATGCATTTTGTATTTGCTGCATTTTATGCACCTTACCAGCTTCTTTTTCAGGTAACTGCAGTAGCGCTGGCATCGCTGGGTGAAGAAAGTAACAGTCCTCATGCTTCTGTTTAAATTTTTCAGCAGAAGCAGAATCTACGCTAAGAGCAAACCAAGCAACTAACCCATCTTCATCTTCTTGCTGAACTCTTCCATTGCAAGCAGCCACCAGATTCATATCAAACTGAAGGTCCACTCCAAGAAAAATCAAGGTACATTCTTCAGTTTGGTTCATGAACTGTTCCACATCCTTGTGGCACAACCTGCAAAGCTTTACTTCTGGTTGCTGCGAGCTCTCTCTTCCCCCACCCAAAGTAACCAAGGGACTGAGATTTGAGAAGAGGATGTACACTGTAGCTGGATGGCTTTGTTTTTTACTGAGCCACTTAGAATCTGTTCTTTTATCACTCCTTCTGTCCAGAAGCGTCATGCCAAAATAATTTTCATATTCTTTCACATCATTTGACAAAAAACTAGGTTTCTGATCACCTTTCACATTAGCCAACAAATTAGCTATGTGTTTGTACCCCCAAAATTTAGCAATGTCCAGAGCTGTCTGCCTTGATTTATTAACGATGGATCTGTCACACCTGAATAAACAGAAAAGAACTGAGGTTACCAGAATAAATATGTTTAGGAAGGGTCCTGTTGCTGTATTATAGCATATGTATCTGACACTATTAAGGTACAAGAACTTCTAGACACTCTGTCAATGCTGGGATAATCTTTAGGCAAAATGTTTAGCATCATGATAATAAAATATAATTTACTTCTTCTTTTGCCAAGGCTGTATTTCACATTTTTGTTGATCCTTTCTTGTTGATCCTTTCCAGATTATCATTCACCAAAATTCATGAAGTAGTACAAAGGCAATGAATTTATTAAAATTCCATATACTGTATCATTAAAAAAAAGGCTCAAAACCAGAGCTTCAAAAGTCAGGCTATAGGTCTGCTCCTCATAATCAGTAATCAAAATGGGAAAAAAACAAAGAAAAAAAAAGAAGCCTAACAAGCATTACTTTCTAGAAGCTACTGGAAGCAGCAACAAAACATTTACAATAAAACATTTTATTGAGGTTAATTGGCTTGTTCAGCCTGGAGAAAAGAAGACTGAGGACAGACCTCACTGGGGTGTCCAACATCCTCGCAAGGGCAAACAGAGGTGCAGATACTAATCTTTTCACTCTGATGACCAGTGACAGGACAAAAAGCCGGACTTTAAAGAATGTTTAGACAACGCTCTCAAACATGGGCACATGGTGGGATTCTTGGGATGACCTGCACAGCTGCAGGAGTTGATCCTTGTGGTCCCTTCTAACTCAGGATACTGGATAATTTACCATGAAATTAGAATCAAGAATACAGCCTCTCCTTAGTGACACAAGCTGGATCCTGTAGGGATCTTTTAGTTACCCAGATGTCTGTAAAGTGAAACAGGTAAGGGATGTTGCCTCATCACATACATTTAAATACTAAAACCAAAAAGAAACCCAAACTTTCAATAGGTTGAGGCTGACTGGGAGATTAAAACAATACAATTTAATTACTTGCTAATCTTGAATTGGTAAGTAAAACAGAAATGTCACTGCAAACGACAAATTATGTAATAAATACTAGACTCATCAGTTTTTAAAACCAGAAGATACCAGTAATATTAATGTTGCTGATACACAGTTAACTGTACCACAGACAAGACCATTTTGAGATTTTATATTAAACTCAGTAGTTTTTGAGGGAATTTGAGTATACTGTTTAGAGAACTATTCAAAACTTAAGTTACAAGTTTTTGCTGCTAAAGCAACTCTTCGCACGACCAGGAATAGGACTCATGGGAATGAAATTAATCTCTCTCAGGAGAGGATTAGGTTGGCTATCGGGAAAATGTTCTTTATCCAGAGGGTGGCTTGGCACTAGAACAGGGCAGTGCTCACAGGACTGTGGCTGACACAGTTCAAGAAATGCTTCAACTATGCTCTCAGGCACATGGTGTGATCCTTGGAGACAGTGCTGTGCAGAACTATGAGTTGGATTTAATCCTTGTGGGTCTCTTTCAACTTAGGACATTCTATGATGCTACAGTTCTGTGACAAAAATGCAACTGACTAGATTTGTAGAATTATTATCTGTAATGTTACAAAATATTATCTTCATAGACATTCATGTTTGTATAACCAGCAACTATAACTGTCAAAATAATTATTCTAAGCATTAACTAAAAAAGACCAATGAGGGTGCAGCATCATTTCATGAACTATATTCAATTGCCTAAAGAGCAACCACGAAAAGGACATTTAAAAGTGATATTAATCTTTTTTTTTTAATTAAGAAAAGCTTAAGTTAAAAAAACTGTTAATCCTATTTAAGAACTGAAAAATTTCCCACCATCACAAAAGATTCCTCAATACACAAAATCTTGCATTATGATTTCCTCTACGTACTGGAACATACTGATTATAGTGGAAACCAGTGGTTCATCTAATGTCCCACTCTGAGCCCCAGCAGAGGCTACAGGTCTTGGCTATGACTGAAAAAAAAATGAAGAGTGGGTGGGACAATTACTGGAGGATGTGGAATGCTATGCCTGAAGTTAGTCATTAACTACAGAATTAACTAAACTTTCTTTTTTCTGTAACTAGGAGTTCAGAACTGAATAGCCTGGGCTTGATTAATGTTAAACTCAGTTAAATGCATTTGATTCTAACTTAGTTTTAAAGCATTTGGAGTAATTTTGGAAAAGGTGAGTCTGTGATGCGAAGAGTCAGCAAACATTCTACCCTAACAAAGATTCAAGTGGATTACAAATCAAGTTTAGAGAAAAAATTTAAGTGGAACAATCAAATACACCAAATTTATCATACGGTAGTTGGAATTAGGGCGCAAACTTTGTTCTATTCTGTGAAAAGTGACAACATATCCTTGAATATCAAAGGAGTAACTTTAGAGATGCTTATAAGTTTTAGACTTTCTTAGCAAAAATAAAAAGCATGATGCAATAGCAGAACCCAGATATAAAATGACACAGAATAAATTTTCCTGAACTTCATCCCTGAAAATTCTGCCATTATGTGTCTGGTAAATTTACTTCCGAGACAAAACTGATAGGGGCAAAAAGGGGGTGCAAAACAGAGCTCTTGAATAGGTTCTCCTAAACAGCTTACCCCTCTTGAAGAAGAACCTGCACAACCTCGAGGTGTCCATTTCTAGCACCGTACATGAGGGCTGTCCAGCCATTCCCTGCAGCTGCATTGACCAGTGATGGCAAGCGCCTGAGCAGCATCTTCAACCCGGCTGTGTCACCAGCAGCAGCAAAGTTATGCAGCTGAGAAACCATGTCCTGATGCAGGTTCTTTTCAAAGTCAGTCATTGTGCCTTCTGAGATTAAAACAAAGAAAACCGAAGTGCCAGAGAGTATACCTCCCACTACTAAGACGATTTAAGCAAAAGACTGAACTTTAATGCTGTACAGAAAATCAGTATTATTACCAAAAATACATATACAAGAAATTCTTGTGATTGGTGTGATATTATTATTCCAAATCTTCGTCCCACCCGCCTCCAAACATTGTGAAACTTTACCTTAACAATCAAAACCAGTTTTAAAGAGGCTTGAGGACCAGAAGATTTCACTGTGGAAATGAAGATTCTGAGTGTGAAAACAATACATAACGGTTTCTAAACCAAAAGCACACAGGCACATAGACACAGAGAGATAGACATACAGACAAACACACAGGCACACGCAGACACCGCTGCCGTGACCGCTGCGCAGCACAGCGACAGCTTCTGCTTCCTCAGGTCCCGCTCCACTCGCTTCCCCAAGGCCGCGACCCGGCCTCAACAGCGGGGCCACGTTACCGCGCGCAGCCTCCGCTGGCGGCCAGGCCCCGTGCCCCTCCCACCGCGCCCGGCAGCCGTGCAGAGGAAGGCCCGCTCCAGCGCTGGCCCGAGAGAGACGGAGCAGGGCGGAGCAGGACCGAGCGGGGCCGAGCGCGATTGCCACGCCCGGCCCTTCAGGCGGGCGCCAGGCTTGAGACGCTGCGTGTTCCCGCAGGGAATTGCCAGTCGTTCCCCGAGCGCCGCTGCTGGACGGGTTGGGTCGATGCACAGGGTTAAAGGGCGAGCAGCCATTTTGTCCGCCGGGCAGGAGTGGTTATAGGGAAATGATCAGATTGATTTTTGGCATTGCTTTACCGCGCTAGCAGAAGGCAAAGGTCGGTGGCAACAGAATGCGGAAGTAGTTGTGAAAAAGGTGCAGCTACTGACATGGGAGCGGAGAAGAGTTAGCGGAGAAATCGGAATGATGTAATCAGCCAGAGGTGTGTCCTGACTAGTCAGGAATATTCCACCAACACCAGAGTTTATGTCCAAAAAGAGGAGTCCTTCAACTTTTTTTTTTTTTCGAATAAAGGGGGAGACTCCACAGGGGCACATGGCTTCGGGATGTTTTCTCTAGAAGTTTCAGAGGCCGCAGCCTCAAATTCTCAGCTATAGGTTGCCCTCTTCCCCATTTCTGAGGTACTAGGAAGGCACAGCCTTCCCGAACCACCTACCACATATCCCCCCTTGAATCTACTGTCATTTTACCCCAAAGATCATAAGTTCAGGCTTGTGCAGACCCTTGTCTGTCTCAGGAGTGTGAAAAATGGGTATTTTATGATTGCCTTTTTGCAAATATTAAAATGAATATTATATGTGTTGTGTAAGAAAGTAATGCTGTATTAATTCTCTTAAGTAGTGTGTTAAATACAGTTTGAGGTTATAAGAAATGTTAAAATAGAAACTATGTTATGTAGGATACTTTTTTTTAAAAAAAGGACTCTCAGCAAGGTAGCAGCCACAGGACACCTAAATCTTTCAGAGAAAAAAAATTTCTTACCCTCTTATCAGAAGAAACAAACTTCTTCCCACCTCAAAGGCGCTGTTATGATTCAGAGGAAGAAGCTGACGATGACCAGACAGAATCCTGTGTTTGAATGGCATTTATTCATGTATGAAGTGTATGAATATGCAACAGGCTATTGTTTTTAAGGGTTAAGAGGTGTCCTTTCTCGTGCTGCCCAGAAAAAGATACCCAGACATCCATTACACTTTGTTTCTATTGTCTCTTATTGCCCTAATTCAAATTGTCCAAATTATTATTACTCTATTTGTATTACTATTTTTATAACCCTTTTATTACTATTAAACTTTGTAAAAAAATTAAAAACAAGTGATTGACATTTTTCACAGGAGCCAAGTAGTCTGGGTTCTGCAACAAACCTGCTGCCCAAAGTTAGTAGAGGCATTGTGACCCATTTCAAAGATGCTAACACCCACACCTTCACCCATCAAATTGTTTGTAAAGACACTAGCTTCCCTCTCACTAAGAAAAACCTTGGAAAATTGAGGCTATATTAGTCCTATAGAAATGAACATGGAACTGTTGTCCTAATGCATTTGCACCTGGAGAGTGCAGGGAAAAAAAAAGGTGTAGCTTTTGAAAGGTCAAAATAAAAGTTTTGTACTGTACAGGGTAATCCTGCAAAACAGATTGTGGTTATTCCTATTGCCTAAAGTCGGAATGCAGAGGTCAATCTAAAACCAATTCTGACATGCAGAGAAAAGACTCCACAACCAGCAAGGCTGAAAAGTAGGTATTTTATTCAGTGCTCTGGACACATGGGGGACCACACCACCACAAACATGTGTGTCCATTGTCGTGATTTACTTCACTTTTATACACAAAGGTATTTAATATTCAAGATAATTATGAAAAGCCTATACATATTCATAACATTTCCCCAAAAAGGTTTTACTATAATGAGTCCTGGGAAGTAATTTCCGCAGTCCCCACTTTTAGCTCCTTTTGATTGCTCCTGTGTAGTGCCTCCTGGTGATCATGGGCTGGGGGCTTAAGGATGAAGTAAGCTTCTCTTCTTCATGCTGAACTTTTCATCTCTGTTCTTCATGTATTCTCCTTGGACCCCTGCCATTTCTCCAGACCACAAAGACAGTTTTGGCCAATTTAAGATGCTCCAGGCAGCTAGTCCTTACTTTTACCAGGGACCAGTGCTTGTTTTATCAGGAACTGTCCATAACAGGCCTTTCTAGCCCCTTTATCAATATAACAGGCCTTCTTAGCCCCTTCATCAGTTCTTCCATCAGTATTACATTATTCCCACTTGAATTTGTATTAAACATGAATAACTCATATGAATCTTTGTGAGATATTCACCATTGCATTCAAATAATAACATGATTGGTCATCAGTTTGTTTTTAAATGTGGCTCTTAAAAGCTCCATAAAGTTTCTGTTTTATAGAGTTTTAGCTGGAGATACATACATACATAAAAGTATGTATATATAGAGGTATATGTATATATCTACATAACCTATTACTCAAAAGCAGTGTCATTTATGATTCAAGAGTATTGCAGAAGTTTAGTAATGTATGAACAGGAATAAATAGTACAAGGAAGAAGGTTTTATGTCTTGCTGACAGTAGGATACACTCTCTGTGTCCTGAGACACAGCAGTTCCCAAGGTCCATGATTTTAAGTACTTCAGGTGGAATTTGTGTCATTTTCCAGTGCATCCTTGTGAAAACAACTTAGTACCCCTTGTTTAAAATACCAGTAACTATAATAAGTTCAATGTTACTTCAAAATTGTAACAGTGAGAAACAGGTCACTGTTTGAAATTTTTTAATAAAAATTTAATAAGAGATAAAAGGGACAATATCCACTGCTGTGGTGCTCGACAGTCTGCCAAAAGTATACCATAAGCTTCAAACAATTTTCTTACATATGTTTCATTTCATTGGTTACATGCTTTTTCATATTCAAACATTCCTGTGAGTTTACAAAAGAGTAGGAACACTTTTGCTTGGTTTTAACCTTTGACATGCCATTCTGTAGATTAAATAAATATATTTTATTTCTTCTGGAGGCTCCATTCTATTGTTTTGACACTTCCTAATAACTGGAGAGTCAGCAGTAAATTTTTCTCTAAATGTCCTGGTCCTTGTCACTGTTGTAATTCAGATAAGATAGTCCACAACTGTGAGAAACAGCAAAGCTATTTCACACCAATATCTGAGATACTTAGACCAATATAAGCATTTTTACATTACATAACCTCTATTTCAGTATTGTGATAAGGCCTAAGATATATGTTTATCACACTACTATTTATGTAAGCTGTATAGTGCATACATTAGCTGACAGATTATATTGTACCAAAAAGCAGTTTAAAGGAATTACAAATTGTACCATATCAAAATCTTTGTGTTTAATAATAACTAGCAAAAGTCAATACATAGATGCAAAAGCCAATGCTATTTTGTCGTTTAGAACAATAACATACAAACTTTCGAGTTTGAAAATATTTTGTTTCTATTAACAGATGTAGTTACTTCACCAGATAAAAGGTTGTGAATATGTCAATGTCTGTTTAATAATCATTGATCTGAATTTTCTAAGAGCGATTTAATTTTCTTTAGAATGGAAATATGTAATAGTAACTTGTTTTAAAAGCTGTTTTTAGCTTTGGTGTAGTCAAGAGCTAAGTAAAATTCACTGAAGAGGTCAAAACAGTGCTAATTTTAGCTGTGCCATGGTTCTTGAATTTTGTAGAAAATAAAGCCTCTACTGGCCAGTATTCATTCAACATTACTGTTAGCTCTTCAGTAGTGGAGAGCATGGTTGTAGAGGTGTAGTGCAAGGCTTCAGGAGTCCGAGATTGTCAGTATGAGAATAGAAATGAATGCAACATCACTAATTTACACTGATCCTGAAAGAAATGGCTCCATGTTGATAGTGACTAATGATAGTATTTTCAAAATGCTTGCTGATTGCTGTGGACAGCAGTCAAGGAGTAGTATCTGAATGCCTTGATGCCCTATTCATTTGGTGCTGCATCCTTTAGAAAAAAATTGCATGTGCTGTAAAGAGTGTACCTAAGTGCCATCGGGAGCACTGCAGTGATTGGGAAAAATAAGTGTTGGAGTGCCTGCAAGAAGTGAGACAATTGTGCTTCTGTCTGGTCTGAGCTACCTTCTAAATCTCTTGAGATTTAGCTGAGGTGGATGTCTGAAAAAGACACCAATAACTCTCATTTAGGTTAATAGAATTATTAAAAATTATGTAAAATTTCACTATTTTTATATTTATATTATCTAGATTCTTTAGAGCGAGAATCTGAATTGTACCCATTTTAGTATAGGGGCTAGGTTACACACAAGAATTATCTATTTTTAATTCTTTTCAGTAAAACAGTAACAATGTGACAAAAGATTTGTTAGTTCTTCATTTGGGCTTCATTCTTAACCTCTCAGTTCCACCCGTGTTTCATGAAGGCTCTGTTCAGAGTTAATGTGCTAGGTAAAGTTTGAAAGAAGCTCTGATTTTAAGTTGTTCATTTTAAGTGAAAAAAAGTGAGGCGCTGACTGTGTGAAAGGAACATGTTGTCAAATGTTTTAGTTTATGTACATTGTGATTAGTGCATTTTAATAGACTATGCTTTTCACACTTCTTAGTATCAAAATAAAATTTTGATTTGTCTTAAGGAGTCAAAGTTGTTATGAGGGAAGCAGAAATCAGTATTACCTGGCACTTAAGCATTTTGTGATAGTATGCTTTGAAGTTGTAAATAAGGACTTTGGGACAATACAACTAGTGCCTTTCCTAAGCATCTCCCTGATTAGTTTCCAAGCAGTTCTCCCTGGAAAACATTTGGGCAAATACTAAAGGGCCTGATCCAAAGCATCCATTGGTCTAAATATGAGTTTGTTGGTATTGAAGAGATGGAATCCTTTTGGTGGGAGTTTTTTACTTTCTTGTAGGAAAGAGCTGTAATAAAGCTGTAGGACAGTATTTATTATGAGAAAAATCCATTTACATATATCAGATAATTTCAAAATACTGTTTTTAGTACTAACTCTGGACCTCAGCAGTCTAGAGAATAGGGAGAATAGGAATTCTTTAAACTCAAAACGCTTTCAGTCAGATGAGCAAGAAGTTTCTTACAGCTGTGGAAGGTACTGCAATACATGCTGTGTCTGACAGTCTGACAAGATAAAAGGCGTGTAGAATCTGCCCAGAATATGTTCCTGAAAAGTGAATGGTTTGTCATATGATGGTTATGAAACAAATTTTCCCCAAGCAACTGATGTGAGGATGAGAGATGAGGAGTGCTGAAGCTTAATGTTCCTGAATTAAATTTGTGGGGACAGTATGCACAATATGGAGAGCTGGAAGGCAGAAGCACAAACAGCTTGCTTTTTCAGAAGGGACCACTGCTATGAAAGGTCCCAGCTGCTATGAAAGGTCCCAGCTGCTTCCTCTGTGAGACTGAATGCCTGACCACTGCCCCATTTTCCCCTTTGGCACCTTGCTTAATCTTGATTCATTGGGGAAAGATGAAGCAGCTGTTCAATGACCTAGCCCAAGGTGCAATCCAAGTGGGGAATGTTTCTGGTGTGGTAATCTGCTGGAGTCTCCAGAACCTGAAAAACTGTGAAGGCTTATAGGAAGAGAAGTAGTGTGTCTAGAGCGGGCATGAGACAAGATGGGTATGGTATAGTATGGGTAAGATTATTATATGTGCTTTGTGACTGATTAGGATTTTCTAGTTCTTCTCCAAATTATTCTTGGATTTTCAGTTTTTTCCATATTCTAATTTGGTTGCATTTGTTAAGCATTTGTGTTTAACTGATCACTTATAAATTTGGAAGCATGGCTCCTGGAGTTCTAGACTGGTCAATTTAGTTTCTCAAATTTCTCAGGTGATGGCTGAGCTGGTGTTTGAATTGTTTAATAAAGGTTTATTAATAAAAGCGGTTTTAATAATTTCTCAGTATCTGGCTTGCAAGTACTTGGTCATGATCAGTGAAGTCATATTTGCAGCAAATTTGAGTTGAAATGGCTGTTACTCTTCCTTTTCTGTAGACTCTCTGAGGCCTGGAGTTGGTATTAAAAATATCTGATAACATTAGTCTTCAAACTGATATGATACCTGCAAATTATTTTTTGCTTTAATCATAATTATCTTCATGCTGCTTGTTTCAAATTCAAAGGATGACTTCCTTTGAAGTCAAATGAAAATGTATTTTAAAACTAAGAAACTAGTTTTGCTTGTTTTGGGAGAAAAAAAAGAGACTTTCAATATATCTGAGGGAAATAGTGGAACCGATTCAGGGATTTAGGTCTTCAAAGCAGGTTTCATAAAACTGTTCCTTCTCTGAGTTAATTCTTTGTTTTTATCATATTAGCCTTCTATCTCCTGTGATCTGTGATCTTGCTTATGCTCACTCTCGCCACCCACCATATATTTTGGAAACAAGCACTATTCCTGCCTATGATGGGAGAGGCGCCTTCTTGCTCTCTGTAGCTTGTGCTGGGATCCCTCTCCTCACTCTAGTCTCTGATGCCATGAGCCAGGAACACCCACATTCCCAGGTTTACTCCAATGGCTGGCACCACATTCCATTCACACACAGGCATGTGAAGGTCCAGGCAGGTCCCCTCAGGTACCTGGCACTGAGTTCTTACAGTATGCATATACATGGGACAGCACAAACAATTATGCAGAGAGGAAGATAAGAGAATTTTTAATAAGAAGATGCAAGAAGACAAGACACACTGTGGCCATCAAGTGCAGAACTAAGCCAGATTAATGTACTGAGTGGCACTTCTTTATAGACAACTGTACCCCTTTTGGTCCTTTTTGTCTATCTGTTCTTCTTTGCTCTCCCTTTCCCTGCTTGTTGCTCCACAGCTCTATTGATTCCCTCACTCCACATGGTTCAGGGCCCCTGGATTTGCAGAATGACCAGAGGACCCCTGAGTTTGCAGACTGCCTAGCTGAAAACTCCAGGTGAGTTTTCATCAAAGTAGTGGCCATAGTTGCATGATAGCTCAGCAGCTGTTGGACTGGCAAGGTTAGTTTACTGTCACTGTTGACCTGTTTGCTTAGTCAGGTGTTAGTATATTTTCCTTCCTGCCTTACCACTGTTCCTTTAGTTTGCCAACTGACCAAGTTCCCAATTAAGATAACCTTGCTGGAATAAATATTCCTTTGCCTTCACATGTCTCCTCATCAATTTGTGTGGCTGGCCCGACCTGGCTGTCATCACCACCTTCCTTATCATTTTGTGGTCAGGTTTGTGTCCCTGTATGTTCCTGTGTAGGGCTTCCTCCTTTTATCATTGGCTGCACTGAAAAAGGTCCTTTAACAGATAATCTTGAAAATACTGACACTTATTTCCATATACCCTCGCTGCAGCCATGGTGGAACATCTTGTATCTGCCAGCTTAAACTGTTTGCCCATCTCATAGATCTGCTCATGTCTGCAGTCTTGATTCCTATGACAGATTTCAAGCTCATTACACTGCTTTCTCTTTCTCACTATTCATCATCTTAACATCTTCCATAATTTTGTCCCACACAATCACAATTATGTCTTCAATATAGCTACTCCAATTGCTACATCCAGGCTGCTGTTATTCAATTGTCATTTCCTATTCTTCTACTTTTCTCAAGACAGAAAAGTAGAAGAGCATTCTTTCAGGCTGGTGTTTGCTCAATTATTAAAGTCCGAGGTATCTATGACTTCTTTGGCAGTGATTAAAAACATATCTCATGGTGTTAAAGATTGCAAGAGTTCTTTCTTAGACCCTCTTTCAATAATTTGCAGAATACTTTGGAGGATTCATGGTTATTAACAGTCAATGATCTTTCCTAGAAAGGGTTTTAAAAAAATAGTTTTTTTTTCAAAATAATTGATTTCTAGAATCTGCAGTATTCAATTGTAGGGAGCACCTTAATTGCAGGTTGTTTGGAAAAAAAACAAGGTTTTTTTGTTGGTATTGTTTTTGCTTTGAACCTGCCATCTAGTATGCTCTTTTGATTCTTATGTTATTGGAAGAGAGTAAGCAGTAATTTCTCACCTATTTTATGTCACTCATAGTACAACTCTTTCATATTCTCCTCTGTCTTTTCTTCAAAGGAAGCAGTTGAACCTAATTGTTGCTATCACCATATGACTGCTTATTGTACTCTTAACATGTAATTTATATTCCCATACTGTCTTAATGTTGCAAATGTCCTTGTTCTGTCAACCCAGTCCCTCTGCTGTCCCTGTTATGTATCTACACTTCCTTGTCAGTATAGGGGCAGTCATTTAGCTAAGGGATTCTTTATAGTCAGCCTAGTGGGAAGAAGAAAGAATTCCCATAAAAAGTATGAGGTGGGTTGACTGCCTGAATGCCAGATGCCCACCAAATTCTCTGTCACTCTCCACATCAGCTGGACAGAAGAGACAATATACAAAGAAAGGCTTCTTGGTGAGATAAAGACAGGTACAGATCACTCACTGGTTACTGTCATGGGTAAAACAGACTTGGGGAAATTAATTCATTACCATTCTAACTAGAGTAGAACAATGAGAAATAAACCCAAATCTTAAAAATACTTTCTCCCATCCCTCCCTGCCTAATTTCTTAACTTTATTCTGACTCTTTACTCGTGTTCCTAGCAGTGCAAGTGAGACAGTAATGGGAGTTATGGTCTCTGCTACTGCATCTTCCTTAGGAGAAGAAATCTTTCCTCTCCTCCATGCACTTCTCCAGTAGGAGTCCTTCCTACAGGCTGCAGTTATTCATGGACAGCTTGAACATGGGTCCCTTCCATGGTCTGTAGTCCTTTAGGAATGCAGTGCTCCAGCCTGCGTGCCCTCTTGGTCACAAGTGCCCTTGGGTCACAAGTCTTGCCCAAAAACCTGCTCCAGCCTGGGCACCTCTCTCCGTGGAAGTCCTCTCTCCAGCAGGACTTCTAGAGAGAGAGAGATGCTCCAGCCTGAGCACCTCTTTCTCTGTAGAAGTCCTGCTAGGTCCTTCTAGTCTTCTACAAGGTCTTCCTACAGCTTCATTCAGACATCTGCCTGCTCTGGCACAGGGTTGTCCTTGGGCTGCAGGTGGATCTGTGCTCCACCATGGCCCACCATGGGCTGCAGGGGCACAGCTGCCTCACCATGGGCTACACCTCGGACTGCAGATGGAATCCAGCTTCAGTACCTGGAGAATTTTCTACCCCTCCTTCTCCACTGATCTGGGTATCTGTAGAACTCCTTCTCTCACATATGCGTACTCCTCTCTCTGGCTGCAATTGCTTTGGTGCAGTAACTTTTTCACTTTCTTAAATCAGGTATCCCAGTGGCAGTACCACTGTCACTGATGGGCTGAGCCTTGGCCAGTGGCAGGTCTGTCTTGGAACGGGTTGGCACCAGTTCTGTTGGATAGTATCCTATAGAAACTGCTACTAAGAGACAACTTTCTAATAGAACGCCCCCATATATCCCCTCTGCTATGGAAACCTTGCTATGGAAATCACCTGCAGAGCAGAAACAAGTCCTCAATTTGAATCTTCACATCTGCCCCAAAAGATTGTTAGTGCTTTTTATCCTACAATCCACTCTCTTCATTTTAGTAATTTAGCAATAAACTTTTTTGGAATTCAGCCTTCAAGACCACACAGTGGAAAGGAACATTTTTCTTCAAACACAATATTCTGAGCAGCAATGTAAGGCAACCATCATGATAGCTTGGCTTATTTACTACCCCTGAAATTCAGTAGTAGATTTAGGACAGTGTTATATGTTTTAACAGGTAAACATGTAATTAAATAAATTTATAAACTCCCCCCACAAACATACATCTCATCTTTTTATCTCTCTATACAAACTTACAAGAATAAAGTATGTACATGCACCAAGTTTCAATTTCAGAAATAAAATTATTTTTTAATTTGTCTGCTCTTTTGTCTATACAGAAACCTAGGCTAGTTCTAAACAGAGTTGCAAAGGAAATGTAATAATTTGTCTTTCATTGTTGAATAGCCTCCTCTGATTAAATTCACAGAAACGTATTAATACCATAGAGCTGAAGGCCTAACTTATATGATAAAATCCCACAACAACTTACTAGGTCCGTTTTCTAAAGAGTAAAAGTTACTTCTTTAACATCTAACATCTTCTGAATTTCTGTGCTAGGTGTGTTGGCCTAAAAATTAAACAACATAATTTAATAATTTTTTAATTAGATTGTTTACTTTTTAATTTTTTACTATGTGAAAACATCTTAAGAAACACATAGAGAAGCCTAAACAATCACTTCCAAAAAGCAGGCAGGAAGTCTTGCTTCTTTAGTGTGATTATTCTGTGCATTTAAAAAACCATGAGAAGAAGAAAATTATGCATCCGCTGCCAAAAGAAACTGAAATAACGAGCAGTGTTTTAAATGATTAAAAAATCAATGTTGATTGTACTGCTTTCTAATAGATGAGGTGAAATTAGCTGTACAAACTATTGAGCAAGAAACAAAATTAACAGGAACAGCAGGTGGCAGTGCTGTCAAGAGCAATGGTTTTGATGAGCCTCGTCAGTTCGTATACTGTCAGCACTTCTACGAGAGTTAAGTAAATACCAGAATATCAGCTATGCCTTGTGCTTTTGGGGTAAACAATAATGAGATATTACCCAAATTGAAACAAATCTCTTGTTTCAAGTGGTTTCTCCGACTGCAAACATGAAATTACTTTCATAAGAAAGGTTGTACTTTGTTCTATAAAATGACAAGCTTATCCTGTGCTTCCTTCTAGATGGAATTATGAGTGATTATATATAGTTTATATAAGAATAAATACAGAAAATCAAGAAAAGTAAAATCTAACAAAATAAGTTTTGTTGTAAAATTTCAGGCATGCAAGCATCTCAGTCCTTAATTCTGCTACCTTAATTACTGACTTGTTAATCTTTGCTAATGCAATGTTCTTTGTCAAAGCTGATAAATTTGTTGATATTTAAGAGAACATCTTTCCATTATCATAATAATGTATTGAGACTAATGCTGAAAAAATAAATAGCTCGAGACACTTTCCATAGCAGCCCCGTCCTGTTTGCGTCTGTAAATAAATTGCCAGCGTCACGTTACTGAAATAGTTTATCTTAAAGATCATATTTTAGCATCCTCTCATATAATTGTGCTAAATCACATTTATACATTTTATTATGGAACAAATTGCTAAGCTTAATAATTTTTTGCTTGATAGGTCCTTGGTGCAATCTGCTGTTATTTGTGACAGCTTACCTTTTGCCAATGGTTAGCATCTTGCAAGGAGCTGCACAGCTAGAGAATAAAATCACTGAGGTTCTGTGTGCTTACACTTCTTCTATTGGTTAGCCTTGAAATCATTCCAGCAGTGAGAATGCCAGGATCCCAAGTGCAGGAAGCATGAGACCAGTTACTGCTGATGACTGTCCCCAGAGACACTTCTCAAGCACTGTTGTGAGGTTCCTCTACAAGTCTTCTTAATGTTGGTGCAGTGCTCTCACCGTGCTTCTTAAAAGAGAAATTGCTAAAAAAATCAGAGGTAATTTAAAGGGAGGTTAGAAGAATAACTTTTTGGACTTACAGGCCATTTTATGAGATCAGTGCAGTCTATGGGTGTTACTACAAACTTTTTGAGTGTAGTATCATTGTAGAAAAGTGAATTGGGTCATGTTGTTTCTGGTCAGTCTAATCATGACTTCCCAATGCTTTCAACTGTATGGACCATGACCTGCCTTAATTACACCTTATATAGTAAGAGGAAGAAAGTTGAAGAAATTCAGAACAAAGGCGTAATACAAAAGCATTGTGTATAAAATGTGTTTTTTCAAGATTTTTGTAGGGTGTCAGCAGATCCTTAACATTCTACTTTGAATTCAAATTGTCAAAGTTTTCAGTAGATGACAGATTAATATAGTTAGCATTAGGAGTTTAAGCAGCTCTAGTAGTTGTATCAGTTTGGGAAGAAGAAAAAAGTATTTAATGAAGTGTGTTATAGATGGTCAGTTTTTCAGTAAAGCTTTACCCACAGGAATATAGGGCTTTATCAACTCTGGTTTTAGTAATCTAGGTATTAAAGCACTGCTCTGTTTAAATCACTGCAAAGAATTGATTTGTGTACATTTCAAGCAAGGCAGTTTTCTTTGGATTTTTGGTACTGAATTTGCCTTGCAGTTAAACCATCTTTTCCATGTAATTAAATATATATTGGTTGCTTCACTGAGTTGGAACTGCATTTAAAAGTCAGAAACATAAGTTAAAAATATAAAAATGCCTTTTTTCCCTTTTTTTTTTTTTGTGTTTTGTTTTTAATAAAAAGATATTGGGATACTCTTTTCTTGCATGAAATATAGCAAACGAGAAGGCAGGGTACTCTGTGATTTGATTTAAGCTATTTCAGTTGATTTGACTAAATATCTGAAGAAAAATTCATGTTGTCTTTAAGGAATTTCAATGTCTTCACAGAAATACTAAATTTGTTTTACCAATTTCTTTAGTATGTTTTTCACCAGGTAAAGAGTGTACCTATATTCCTGAGCTTTGAAAATAGCTGACTCTTTAGTAAACTCATTATTATAGCAGTAAAGCCCAACTGAGAGCTATGTTAAACTGTGTGGTTATGAGCAAGGCTTCAGTTAACTGCTAGTGCCTGAACTGGCTGATGTAGAATGGCAGTATGGCCCATCAATAGGGCACATGTGACAGTGCTGTGTTATGCATATTGCAATATGTATTCAAAGTGTTGTTTGGAATCTATGGAAGATTTTAATGTTAGTATGTATTTTCCTCAAAGGGATCACAGCAACACTTAGTGTATATGAATGAGTGGGGGACAAAACCCCCCATTAATAATGTAATTTTGTCTGAGTGCTAACAATTGCTGAGTGCTTCCCTGATTTGTCTGACAAATTAGGGAAGATGTTACAAACATGAATAATTGGTCTGACAACCTTGGTTCTAATGAAACATGAGAGAGTATAAACCAGGGGATCACTCAGATTTCTGAAGAGCTTACAGCAAACAAAAATATCATCCAAGGGAAAAGAATTTTTTGTTTAAACAAATTTTTCATTGTACAAGTTAGTTCAATTTTATAACAAAATACATAGTTTGCAATACAGAAGCTAGGGAGTGTGTACTTGTCTACATCTAAGTTAGTGACACTGGAACACGGTGTATTGCACAATACAGAAAAAAGGAATTTTTTCTTATCCTAAAAAGTAAGCAAAATAGACTGAAAGGCAGCAAAGCAATGTATGTGGATCTCTTTATATACACATACGTATTATTAGAATTTGTTCTGGGTACATTTATTAGTTCTAAATTTGCCATCTGAATTTTAAAGTCATTATCTCAAATATGTACAGAACCTGTGCAGGATCTGATTTTGAGTGTGATTTGCTCTTTCTTTGCAAATACCCTATTTATTTTGGTTTTGAAAGGTCAGTTTAGATTATTTCTTTAATTGGAATTGGACACAGCATTTACCAGGGAAAGCTCTTCTTTATCCTTAAAATGGAGAGCCAAGTTAATATACCCTATGAATATTCACATAATCTCTAGTTAGACTTAAAAAAGCATGAAGATATTTAATCAGGTATTTGCATTGATTACAAGAAGACTGTGGAAGAAGTTCCAAAAGTGGGGTGCTTGGTAAAAAAAAGCTAAAGAAAACTACAACCAAAAAATGCTGTAAGCATTAATCACTAAGTTTTTACAAAAAATGTTTATTTTATGGCAAAGAAGACACTTCAGATGAATAATAGACATTGGAACTATCCTAGGTATGAAGGATAGAAATTTTGCTCATGAGCCTAACAGCTCATATACTAAAGTATTCTGATGTGTACAAGTTTATGAATGCTGTAGCACACATAAAAGACGAAATACTTCATCTTATCTTTATGACCATAATATGTACAGTTGAAACTGGTAATTTTCAGGTACATCAAATCATTATACTACAAAGTTGAAACAATAGCTTTAATACTGTTAATACACGCAGTATTTGCTAAAGCATTTTTGAACCATATGCTACAAGGCAAATTAATTCTGTCCTTGTCACCAAAATAATTTGCTCATTTTTATTTAACACTATTCAGTATAGCATGTCTGTTTAACAGTGATCTGTCTGTAAATTAGTAAGGACTTTTAAGAAAAAATGTTACTTATACAAGCCCAGGATTGAGCCTCTTTCTGTAGATTCTATATAAGTGCTTGAGTCAGAATACATTTGTTTTAATGGTTATCCCTTTCAGTTATTATAAAGACAATGTTTTAATCAATTATTATGGGGAAATTGATTTATTAAAAACAAAGAGTGTAGCTAATTCTATTTTTGGGAACAGTTCAAGTGCTGCTTGCTGCTGAATGAAATACAGCTGCATGCAGTTCATGGTAGATTGTCTGAAAAACTGGTAATAGCATAAAAAATGACACCCTTGTTTTGTCAAAGTCAACAAAATATTTCTTTACAGGAGATGTGACAAGCAAGCAGCTCTCTGTCAACTCATTTTAGGTACATGGACCTCTAAAACTAGGCCTTTATGTCTTGTTAGTATAAATTAACAGCATAACATGGTTGTACTTACAGTGGAAGTTCATTGGAGATTAGGTTCTTTATCTTTTGGTGTGATGGTTTATAGAAGTTACAAGAATTCTACCATCTCAGAGAGCATCTGTCTGACAAAGGCACTCTGCAGTGCCAAAGGCACTGCTCCTTTTCTGTATATTCTGTGCAGGTATCCCTTAATCTTCTGTAAGACATCTTCTAGTCTCTGGGGCTTAGGGTAAGCATGTATTTGCTCTGAATACTTCCATCTGTTTAGGATCACTAATTTGAATTTTGCTTTCATTGCCATTATCTCATCCAGAATCTTGAATTTGCTTACAAATATTTTTTAAGGTATACTCATTCTTTGTTTTTACCTATGTTATGGTTAGGATTGGTCCTTGGCTGATGAATTTAAATTTTTTCCCCTTCTTTTCTCTAACTTCTGACCTTCCTGGTTATCATTACTTTGTGTTCTAGTCACACCAGAAAATCCAGACAAAATCATATTCAGTATTGTGCAAACTACATTAAAATTGTGCTAAACTAGGGGACATTGCTGTGTGTCTGTAGCAGTTGGATAGGGCTGGATTCCAGGTGTTCAAGAGAGGCATTTATTGATTGTGGCTAAGTAAGTATCTTGTTAATGGAGGGATGGCATGAGTCATCTTGGTTACAATAGAATTATAATGAAAATTTATACAACCTGCACAGTCCTTGTTGCATTGTGACAATCCATTTAAAATTCATATAAATAAGTTCAGCTGTGGTGCATCATGAAACAAAAGCTGAAATCCCTGAGAAATAGGGAAAAGTGCATTTAATAAAAGGTCTGTCTTACATTGACAGTAAAGTTGAGAAAGGAATACAATATTCAATAATATGGGTGCTTTGTTGGGGAGTTTTTGCCATTAGAGGGTGCACATTGCGCAGGGAGAGCTAAAAACTCTGCAAAATCCTTTACTACTTGAACCAGAGTGCAGAAAAACATGTCTGAGGAACCTTCTCTGTTTAGCATTTCAGGGACCATTCAAAAGTTCCCAGAACATTTCTCTGAGTCTGCAAGTGTCTGTGCTTTAGGTGGATTTAATGATTGCTTTCTTTTTTTAAGTCCTCTGAAGAACAGATTGTCACTGTTTATTCTTGAAAACCTAAAATATCTATAAAACTATTTTTAAGAGATAGTTTTAAATATTGTATTAAAAATTGCCTTTGGTACTCTAAACTTTGTAAGCATTTACATGAAATATGACTAATCACTGAATGATTGGAGTTTACCTTCTAAAGTTTCCATAAGAATCTGACTTTTACCTAGATATCTTGTGTATGTAGGAAGTATTGACTGAGTGAAAAATATAAGAGCAATAGCAGGTGATGCAGCATAATGGTGGACCATAAAATACCCTTCTCTCTTTTTTTTTTTTTCCTAATAAATTACTATATAATTTCAATTACTGAGTGTAGTTATTCTGATTTCTAGGGTGTAATCATCATTCCTGCTTCATGTCCAAGTACATGTTATGTACATGTGGTTTTACCCTTTCAATGTTGTTGCTTTTTTGAACCTAATTTTGGGTGCCAGAACCCCATTAAATAAGAAAATAGGACCAAAGTTGTCTAAAATACAGCCAAAGTTGTCTAAAATACTAAGAGATTTTTGATCTTTACACTGGTTGATATGAGGCATTCCAGGCAGCCTTTAATACTTGATTTTCTGGTTTTCAGTTAATTAATGGGTCTCTGGTAGAAGCAAGACATATGCCCAGAAACAGGTGGAAGGTATGTGAAAAGTATGGCTACATGGAGTGCTCACTTTCTTGAAGTATGCTTCAGAGACCAACATCCTTGGTCTGGTGATATCAGCTGTAAAGGATCTCATACATCAGAACAACAGTATGAGGGCTGGTAGCAATAACTAGCTGGGGGCTGAAGATAATTTCTGTGCACTCTCTTCTTCAGCGTTGTCAGGGAGGATAATTGTGAGGGGACTGTGGTGAAATCGGTGGTGCACACACAAGCTGTGTTTGTATTTTCCCATTTACTGTCTCAGTCCAAGGACAGGTCCATTTTCTCCCTGTGTCTTGGCAACTTTGCTTTCCTGGAGCAAGCTGCCAGGGTTGCCTTCTGGCAGCATCTTTTGTAAAAAGAAAGAAGCACAACAGAAAAAAATAAAGAAAAAAAGAAAAAGAAAAAAAGCAAAAGACTACTGTGACTAAACTGTGTTATACAGTCTGATTATTTCAGTGAAGGTAAAGATTCTTCCTTTTCCTCCCACTCCATTCTCTGTGTAGTTAAATTCCAGACTATGTGCTACTATGAATTTTTCTACTGTAATACCTCAGAGATCTCTGAGCAACAGAGAAGGGTTAAATGGTCATGGAATTGGTCCACATCCTTACCACTCTGCTTAAAATTTTACTGTACCTATCACAGCTTTATGTAATGTGTAAATTCTGAACTAAAACACCTCTTCCAGGGCTAAAAGAGAAATTAGTTTCATAGACCATGATTCTGCAACCATTATATTTCATATGAGACTTTAGGACATAATTTCATATGGCTTTCATCGCTATCATCTTATGATGCATTTTAATTTATCTTATGAAGTTGAAACGCTTTCTGTACCCTTACATAATAATCTTCAATCATTCAGGACACTTGTTTCAGATTGTTTGAAATACTTTGTAAACAGCTATAGGAACCCACTACAGCTCTGGCAGAAAAAAAAAATCAAAACAATACTAAGTGCATTAAAATGCTACATTAAACTGCTAATGATAGATACCATTTTATCATGAGAACAAAGCAAACATTGGGAAGGAGTAGAGACAAAGAAGATGAAAGCAGGAGACACATTTTCAGCATGTTAGAAAAAAATGATTGAGGAAGATTCAAGAAAATTCTTGACTTCTGTGCTTTCCTTCCTGTTTGGAAGGTAGAGGGAGAAAGTACTTTTGTTTCCTTCCAAATAGAGGCAGAGCTGGTCCTTTTGCAGGTTTTCTGGGGTTTTTTTGAATGTCAAGATTTGCATTGAAGTGTTTTAGGAGGCACAAAGTAGCAGGAAAACAGAAAAAAAAGTTGCCTAAAAAATGGTTTAGGAGAAAGGAGAGTGATGCAGTAAAACCATACACTGTACACTTGTGCACTTATTTTTTTTCCCCATTCCATCTTTCTTTGGCTCACACCTGCATCACACAGTTTGTCTTTTGCTTAGTTCTGCCATGATGATTCATGATCACTCTGAACACTGTTTTTCAGGATCTTAGTATATGGCTCACACACTGACAGAGCTTTAGAAAATTGTTGCAGGAGCTGAGTCAGAACTGTGAACTAAAGAGGTCATTCTTCTGATCTTGATGTTGTGTGGCTGCTGGAGCTGAAAGAGGACAAGGAAGAGTTCTTTCAGGGAATGAATGGTGCTGTGATTGTGAAGCTGATTAAGCTTTAGTGACCTCTCAGCTGTCTTTCTAAGGAGCCATGGTCTGGCATTCCTAAATAGTATGAGGTCTAAATGTCATGCAATTATCAAAATTTGAAAAGCTATAGTAATTAAAATACATACATTAAATGTGGTAAGCTATACAATGGTGTACCATCTATTCTATGCAGTTTCTCAGTAACTTCCAAATCAGAGAGTCAAGAAAAGAAAGAGTCTGAAGACAGAATGAAAGGAGGGGTCTGTGTGGCTTTGCACATCATGTGGTCCATCAACACCTTGAGAGGCTGTTATATATTCGAGTGGATCAAAATGCAGCATGAGCAAAGGTGTCATACGTGTGTGCTTTGCCTCTGAAAGATTACTGTGCCCTTGAGAAAACATACCCCATAGTTTAGCCAAAGGTTTCAGTTTGTACAAAATGTATATGTGCATTTTTTTTTCTTCTTTGTCAGAAAAGATTAGATGCTTCAGGAAGTTTTTGCCCAATGCAGATATGGAACAAAACTGAAAATAGTTGTTAACTAGACCTAAGGCCTTTAAAATGGGCTTTAAACAGTGGTGCTGCAAAGTGTTTGCAGGATGACTGAGAACTGTAAACTGTGATTCTAAACTTACACGAAATACCATGCTTTTGATATACTGGGAACAGTTTGGCAGACTGTTTTGGCTTTTCTTATAGAAATGGGATGGCTTTTTGAGCATGCTTCTTGGGACATTTGGGGGTTTTACTAATGCAGATCAGGACATTTCAAGAATGTCATTTCTGCACTCCTGTATTTTGCAAAAGTAGTTGATTCAATAATTAGCTGTGCCAAATGTATGGTTAGTGAACCTGCTTTTTTTAAGTGCTTGCCAGAACCACATGATTTATCAGGTCTTTCATAAACACACAGATATTGACATGTGCTAGCAATTTAAGCTAGCATTTGCAAGTTCACGGTATAATAGTTAAATTACTAGTGCAATAATTGTACTAAGGGGCCCCAGAATGTAGTATTAACAAACTCTATGGCTAATTAATTTTGCTAACATGAAAAGAACATCTGGCCAAACATGCATAGTCTAGACTAAACCCAAATTTTTTGCTTTTTAAAGTCTATGCCTTCTGCAGAAAACCATGTGTTTCCTGACCCCTTCTAGATAAACATGTCTTTTCTGAAGTAATTTAATGTCTGACTTTGTAAGATCCCAAATAGTCTACAACTGGCTAATAGAAACTTCTTAGCACAGGATAGAAAAAGACCCAAAATATTTTTCTGCTGAGACCTTTCAGTCAGCAATTCTATTTCACATCAGAGGACTAGGCATTTTGCTGATAGTTCAAGTAAAACCTAGGTTAAAAGTTATAACCTTTGTCAAATGTTGGCAATGTTGTTAGAATTAATTAGCTTGCTGTTTTTAACTTTTTGAGATCCTTGGTTTAGATGCTGTAAAAGTGAAATAATTGCTTTATGCTTGCTAGAAATTTTGGTCATAGTAAATTAATAAAAGATTATGGTAAACCATTATGCAGCAAATCCATAAAATCATGACTGAAATAGAGAAAATGACAAATAGAGTAGAATAGAATTAATATATAATTTAAGATTCTGATGAATATTCTCAAGATGAAATATTGTTGGTCTTTGACATGACAACACAGTTAAAAGTTTTAAAAAAGGTGTCCTAGGACACCTAGGAAAAAAAAGTCCTATTTTTGCTGAACCCACCTGCTACTGATTTTATTCCAAAATGTAACTATTGCAAAGTTTATTAAAATTGTATCATTCCTATGACTGCTAATGTTATTTTTATTAAGAACGCATATGTCAGAGCATGTAGATTGCATTATGATTCTTGAGAAGAGGCATTTTAATATTTTTTACTTGTACTGCGTTCACAAAACCTGCTTTTCCCTTAAAATAATGATTGCCCACTTGTTACAATACTTGGACAATTTAGTGTGACACTATTATAAATAATTTAAGTGAGGTCTGAGTTAATAGTGGAACCTGTAATAGAGCCAATATTTTCTCATGCCTGCTCTATATCATGCCTTCTAGAGAGAGTCTGCCTTTTATAAGCAC